>NC_071669.1:49013750-49326458 GCF_028554725.1 Zeugodacus cucurbitae
TTTCGCGGTTCTTAACACAAGCAATATGGCATGATATTTTGAAAAGCTACCTATATTCGTATTCTTTGTACTTATGTATTTGCGGATATACTATATAAAATAGATGATATAAAATACTTTGGAGGAGTCTATGCTTTTAAAAATAGATTATTCTAAGAGATTATATCAATTATAGCATATTCACTTTTTTTGAAGAAAATATATATTTATAGAACCGAGAATTTAGTTAAAACATGTCGCCACGTCATAAATTTCAAGTTGTTATTAGGGTCTTAAAACTTTAATGACTTTACAGCGCCGCCTTAAATCATCTCAATGCTGCGAGAAATTTTTATTAACCTTCTTCAATAATATTATTGCGGATTGTTTAACTTAAAAATTATTAAAAAGCCCCGATAAAATTTCGAGACTCCGATTTGGTTTTTTTATAATTCCAGCCGAAGTTGAATTAAAGTAAAATTCTTCAATTAAAATTTCGAGAAATGGTCGTGATTCCGAAATTTTTATATTGAAATCCCGACATTTCGAAAGTTTTATACTGACTAAATGAAAAATCCATCTATCTTGTAAAAAATGGGTATTGAAAAATCCCAAAATTTGTATATTGAATCCCAAAATGTTTAGAATGACCTAAATTGTTTCAAAATATATATGTATATATGTCACTGTGCAACATAACTGGAAGCCAGTTTTTTGGTTAATACCCAATTCGCAATCAATTATGGCATTAACTTATTGAATAGTGTTGAACAAAGCAAAAATTACAAAAGAAATTTGATACCTGATATTTTCTATCAATATGCGCGTGAATATTTTAAGCCATTTTGCTCAAGTGTCAAAATGTTAAATGCGAAGTTGTGGCATTTAATTAAATGTGCTATAGAAAAATATGTAAATATGTGAGTTTCAAATGGTATGTACATATGTATTTTTGTTTCTACAAAGAAACGCCTACAACGCACTAATTCCAACATTAAAACAGGTACAAAGGAACTTGTGTTTTGCATTTTCTCATAGATTATATTATACTATGTTTTGTTGTTGTTGTTTATTGCTGCCACTCACTTTTCATTATTAATTTTACGTAAAATTATGCTAATCCATTGAAATATGATTATGGCAGTCAAGTGTCGGCGCACACACATACAAACAAACATAATATGAAATCTTTATGTGTGGGTGAAATAATGAAGAAGTGTGAGTTTGTGGCTGCGTGTCACCCTCTATCGACGAACAGGTCGCGCCTATCATTGGTCGTCGCCTCGTTTATTGTTGTTGTTTTGTTATTATTTATTTACATAAGTGGGTGCCCTATAGGTACTATGCTTTGTTGTTGTTGATATTTAGGTGAGCATTGCAATCTTTTGCTGCTTTTATAAATCAATTTATTGTTGTTGTTGGGAAGCCATATATTTTGATTAAAATTATGCATTAAGGGAAATCGGTTGTGTCGCCGCCATTGCAGCTACAATTAACTCCATTGCCCTTGCAGCGCATTAATTCCATAAAAAATATGTTTTTTGGTTAATTAATGAAGAAAAAGCTTAAAACGCCGCTAATGAAGTGCTGGTACTGATTAATATTATTATTGTTGTTGTTGCTTATTGACTATTCATGCTTGCGAAGGGCTTAACAAAAAAGCTCCGACCACTGAATGAAACGCCTAACGCAGTTCAAGCAGTAAAAAAAAAAAACAACAACAAAAATTATTTATGTAAATTTTTTTGAACTTAAAATCCAATCTGTTTTAGCTGAATTAACAAGCGATTAACAGTAGCTATAAATTTCAATTGGACAGGGAAAAATACAAACAAATATTTACAAAAATAAAGACTAGATAAAAAATACATATGCATATACAACAACAACTATGTAGATGTACATAGTCACAACACTTTACATGTAGACCGTTAGTTAAAATTGCCACTAAAGCGCTTAAGTGAATTTCACTAATTGTAACGGTAAATTGTAATTGTAAAATTTCGCAACGTTTCCGCTATTTGTTGTTGTTGCCGTTCATTATTATTGCTTTTTGTTCACCCAGCAATTGTAGTTGTTGTTTGTTGTTACCTTAAGTGCTCATTTACATTTGCTAGTTTTGCCAGTTTCCCTAATTTATCCAACATCAACAACAGCCATCTCTACTAATTGCAACTTTTTGCAAATCCACTTAGCGCACACGACTCGAGCGGCGCTGTAATTCGCGCTTTTAGCTTTTGGGGTGTTAAGTGGAAAATACCAAATTTTAATTAATAGAAGTTCAAAACGATTTGCCCACACTACATATGCGAGGTGGTTGCAATAGTAAAAATAAAATCAATTAAAGACTAAAAAAGGTGGCAACACCGATAATGATATTATAATATTTTTTGGGAATTATAGTTTTCTATTAAACAATATATCGCCTATATCAGAAATATGGAAAGCATATTTTTTTATTTTAAAAATTTGAATGATATGGCAACTCTGTCCGAAAAAACGGAAATACCTCACAATTATTGTTAAACCAACTACTCGCCGTAAATCCCAAACGTATTCGCCAGCATTAATTGTGTAGCAGTTAGTTTACAACAACAACCACCAAAATTGCATGCAACACATTTGTTGCAACAGTGGCAAATTCCAATTGTAAGTAGAAATTATTTAAGTTTTCTTGCAGCGTCAGAATGGCATTGTTGCGGCAAAAACATTCAAGGCTTACCAACAAACAACAACAACATCAGCAGTAGTTGTGGTGGCGTTTGGATTGTTTCGGTGTAAATGCATTTGCCTCATAGGAAAAAATAAAACAATAACAACAGTGTTTAAATATTATCGCGCATGTTGTTGTTATTGTTGGATACATAGTCAACCGTTGTAACTAATTTGCGCACCACCCACAACAGCAACAATTAAGCTAAAACTCTGGAATTTACATGTCCGTGGTGGAGGCGGGTAAGTGGGGGCCAAGCTATGCTCATAATTTGAAGCAGACATTTTTGTGTTGATATGCGAGTGTGTCTGTGTATGTGTGTGCGCCTCGTTTAAAATATGCAAATTTAATTTAAAAGATTCACTTGAAAGAGCCAGTGCCCAACCCGCCATTTTGCCTTTGGCCAAGCAACTCTGTCTGTCGGTGGCACAGCATTGCTTCGAGGCTGAATTGCCACAGCGAGATTATATAATAAAACTATGTATGTGTGTCTGTGACGTGTCTCGGGTATATTGCTTCGGGCCTCAAGCACAGGCTTCCGCCACCAACTGAGTGTTTAGTTAAATTGGCAACCGTTGTTTTAGTTTTTGGCAGCGGCAGCGCGCCGTCGACCACCCCAGAACCACCTTGCACAGCAGTCGAAATTGCTCATTTATTTGGGATGTTGCCTCGGCTCTTGCTCAACCACCCACTTAGCAGCTATAGATTTTCCAACAACACAACAACAATGCTGCTGACGTCTTTGCTGACACTCAGTCTGTACGAGAGGCTTCTTTGGTATTTGCATCCGAAATTGGAAATATGTTGTTGCTACAGATATAGTTGTGGGCTTGATGTTATTGTTGTGGTGAGTTTAAGTTTGCTTGCTGTTGTCGAGTGTGGGGTTGTCGGCGTTGAAATTGTGGATTTATGTTGTTATAATATTTCGTCATACTCTTAATTGTTATTGTTGTTGAATTTGCGTTTCTACAGTCTCGTGGACTGTTGCTGACAAGTTTTAAGTGGCCAAACTAATATATTTTTTTTTTTTTTTTTCAATATTTCTTTATTTATTGAATCTGCTTTGTTTTAAGCCTAACAATAAGTATTAAAATCTTAAATCTATTTACAACTAAGTAAGCTCAAGAATGTGTTTGAGCTTTTTGGCAGAACGTTGCTCTTTAGTATGCAGGTAGATCTCTTCTTTTTAAACGAGTTTGATTGGAATGTACCAAGGCGTTTGCCAATGGGTTTGGATGTTCACGAAGTTTAGAAATATATTTCTTTCTGCTGTCCTCTATTTCCTTCTTTACCATAGGAATATCAAGATCCTTATGGATATTTTCATTACGCATGTACCATGGTGAACCCGTTATTGTTCTAAGCATTTTAGATTGGAATCTCTGAATTATATCAATGTTGGTTGCACAGGTCGTACCCCACAGTTGAATACCATACATCCAAATCGGTTTTATGATTGCATTGTATAACAGGACTTTGTTGTCTAGGCTAAGTTTAGAATTTTTGTTTAGAAGCCAATTTAAATTTGCTGCTCTTAACTTCATGCAAGTTACTTTACTCGCTATATGTTTCCGCCACGTAAGCCTTCGATCCATGTGAATCCCAAGATAAGTTACTTCATTCGCTTGGGGTACTCCCACATTGTTTATTTTAATTGTCCGACATGTTTCTGGCCTTAGAGAAAATGTAACATGCTTGCATTTTTGCTCATTAATTTTTATACGCCAGTTGGCTAGCCATTCTTCGACACAAGTTAAGTGCTCCTCTAATACTCTTGATGCTCTAATGGGGCATTTGTTTCGGCTTACTATGGCTGTGTCATCCGCAAAAGTGGATGTCAATACGTTGTTAGCTATTGGAAGGTCTGCTGTATATATTATGTACAGAGTGGGGCCTAATACACTGCCCTGAGGTACACCGGCCCTTATTGCTCGTTCTTCTGATATAAAATCTGCTACTTTAACCGTAAATTTCCTATTTCTTAAATATGACTCCAATGTTTTATGCAATTCGTAAGGTAAAACGTTTTTGATTTTCCATAAAAGGCCTTCATGCCAGACCTTATCGAACGCCTGAGCACATCGAGAAAAATAGCTGAACAGTACTCTCTGTGCTCGAATGCTTTCCTGATTTCGTTTGTAATTCTATTCACTTGCTCTACTGTGCCATGTTTAGCACGAAACCCGAATTGATGGGTTGGTATTATATTATTTTCGTGGAGGAAAGGAGACATTTTTGATAGAAAAACTTTTTCGAATATTTTGGAAAGACATGGTAAGAGACTTATTGGTCTGTAGGAAGATGGTTGTGTTAAGTCTTTTCCAGGTTTATCTATCATGATGATCTGCGACTTTTTCCACGAAATTGGATAGTACCCGAAACCAAGAATTGCATTAAAGAACAAAGAGAGCACTGATATAGCAATATTTGGCAACTCAATTAACATTTTTGGAGTAATATTATAGTGTCCTGAAGACTTTTTCGGATTTAGCTCTTTTAGGATCTTGATAATTTCATAAGTAGACGTCCTAATAGACACGCTTGACTCGTTTGCAATATTGGGCAAAGTTGGCAACTTAAAGTTGTTTTTTGGTACATTGGGCTGAAATACCTTTTCAAGGTGATTTGCAAAGCAATTTGCCTTTTCCTCATTACTGCGCGCCCAATTACCATTCGACTGTCTTATAGGCATCTTGGAATCTACTGGAGGCTTAAAATACTTTTGGGCTTTCCAGAGGGAGTTTTTCTTGCTAGAATTTGGACACAGGTGCTTTATATAATTTTCAGTATTGTATTCTTCATCGCGTTTAAGTGCTTTTTTTAACTTACGTGCAGCCGATTTCAGTTGACGCAGAGTAGAAGGGGAACGACTTAACTGCCATTCACGTCTCGCTTGCCTTTTCTCATTTACAAGCTTTTCTATTTCATTATTAGTCATGTTTCTAAAAACCTTAACTTTTCTTTTAGGTGTTGCCAAGACAGCTGCATTTGTTATTACATCATTGAATTCCATTACGCTTTCATCAATGTCTCTTCCTGTACTTATTTTTAAATTGATATTAATGTGGCTACTGATATATTTTCTATATTTCAACCAGTTAGTTTTAAAAGATGTTAGAGATACTTTTGGCTCAACTATCATGGGCTGTTCGAATAACTTTATTAGTACAGGAGAATGATCTGAAGATAAGTCTGTACATGTATCTGCTGTTATTAGCGATCTATCTATATTTTTGACTACAGCAAAATCTATTAAGTCTGGTATTTTGTTTCTATCACTGGGCCAGTATGTCGGCTTACCAGGAGATATTATATCAAGGTTATTGTGCTTATTTATAATAGTGTAGTACAGCTGTCGTCCTTTCGGATTAATAAGACGTGAGCCCCAGTACATGTGTTTTGCATTATAATCACCACCAGCTAGAAATCTTGGACCTAGCGTTCCAAAAAAATCTTTAAATTCGCAGTCTGTAATTTTAAAACGAGGTGGACAGTATATAGCCGTCAGATTGAGGTCAGAGCCTCGATTTTTCAATGATATTGTTGTAGCTTGTAGCTGCGCTGTAGCATGTGGTTCTAAAGCATGGTGGTTTAGCCGATTTCTAACCAATACTGCTGTTCCACCGTGCGCCTTTCCATCTGGATGATTTGTAACATGAAGTCTATATCCCGCTATAAAGAAATTGTTTTTATTTGTTAAATGAGTTTCTGATATCAGCATAACATCTATGTTTTTTTCAGTCAGAAATCGTATTAACTCCAGTTTGTGTTGGTTTACACCCTTGGCATTAATATTTAACAATGAGTTTTGCAATCAGTGAGATTTTCTGTTTTTAATGATATTTCCATCATTGATTTCATTTTCATTTCGCTAGAAGTGATGATTCTTTGCGGCTTGAGTGGTTGGACTTAACGAGAGCTAATTGTCAACTATTGAGACTTCGGATTTGAGACAATTCGGTTATGTAATTGATTACAGTATTAGCAGATGACGGTACCATTAATTGGGTCTTTTGGTTTGCAATGAGCACATCCAATAGGCACTGTTTGTCCTTGACTCTTGGAAAGTGATCATTAGATATTGATATTACTGACTCTCCAGTGGTAAGTGAAGTCAAGGAAACTGTAAATTTAATTTTATTTAAACCCTGTTCTTACATTTATTTATTTCAACTAATGAGTTAGGTTTTGAATTTATACAGAGGTAGTCAAAATTATTTACACATCGGACGTTTTTTTACAAGTTTCACAGAAAAAGCTTTCGCTTGTTGTTGTTGTTGTCGCAGGGTAACAAAATGCTATGTTGTTGTAAACCTTGATCTATTCCCGAGCGATTGAAGTCGGTTTGACAAGAATAGCTAGAAATATGGCGGAGAAATACGCAAATGAACTGAAAAGTCGCAGTAGTCAAAAGTATTTACACACGGCGATTTAACCTTTATCCTTGGATTTGGTTTGAGCAAAAGTTGTAATTGGATTCTATTGCATTCTTAACAACCTAACTCAGCCTTAAAATATAAAAGTTAGTAAATAAAATATCGAAAAGAAAGGAATTATCGATTATAACTAGATTGGAGACTGTTACTAAGTTTAAGACTCGGGTTTAGGCTTCGGAGTTAGTTAAAATTTATAGAATTTGATGGAATACTGTTTATAATGTTATTAAAAAAAAGGACACGAAATATTGCAAGGACAATTTAAAGATAATTGGGCGGAAACCTGTGATAACTCAAAGAGAATGCAGAAGATTAGTAGGAACTGTCATACAAAATCTCACAATAAGTCCTCTTAATATTGCAGCATCATCGAATCAGCATATTGCATGAACAGCCAATGATGCTTCACTGCTAAAGACATTTAAAAATAGTAACATAAATACATACGTTGTGTATAAAGTTGACCACTTCCGAAACCAAAAAAGCGATATGCCTCTCGTTTGCCTTAAAATGCATCCTAAACCCTGTCGTGGACAGATAAGGCTGATTTTTTGTTCCAGGGCTTCTTTAGTAAACGCTTTATGCATTTAGCACGTGAAAAGAAGAATAATGCAGTTTAGACGCTAAATGGAGTCGGGAGTGACATTATGATTTTTTGAAATTTTTTTGGAAATTTTCCTTACTTCTGTTTTGAAGATTTGGTACTAATTTAGGGACCCTAAATCATCCGGGTATATAGGAATTCACATGACCATGCCATTCTAGTGGTCCGTCGGCCTTTTCCAACTATTAACTGCATTTTACAACAGGATAATGCTCCATTTCATAAGGGATCTTTACCTACAGAAGTTTTAAATGAAGCAAATCAAGTTGACCTCCGCACAGCCCTGACCAAAACTTTAGTCAAAATGTTTGGTTTTTCGTTAAATATCACAGGACAATTGATATAATAACCGAAAACGCCGAGACTACCGACATTTGGTCTAAATTAACAGTTAACTTAGCGCACAACTGGGTTGAATCAATTCGGACCATAAAGCAGGCTGTTATTGATGCCAATGGTAATGTAACCAATTATGAATTTATTGCCTTAGAATAGGAACTTATACTGAACATTAAAATTTTAAAGTTATCATTAAATAGCAACAGGATAATATAGTTCAAGTTGTGTGTAAATACTTTTGACTACCGCGAGTAGTCAGTTCATTTGCTTATTTCTCCGCAATATTTCTAGCTATTCTTGTCAAACCGACTTCAATCGCTCGGGAATAGATCAAGGTTTACAACAACATAGCATTTTGTTATCCTGCGACAACAACAACAACAAGCGAAAGCTTTTTCTGTGAAACTTGTAAAAAAACGTCCGATGTGTAAATAATTTTGACTACCTCTGTATGTATAACGTTCTCTCTATTGTGATTGATTACGCTTGCCCCCCATAACCATCAAAATTTGATTCGATTTTTTTTTTGTTTTTTGATTTCTCTATTTACGATTCTAAAAATTGTGCTTTAAATTAAAATATTTACAGACCATCGTTAATCATCAGTCTACATATTCCCTGAAATAAATTAGATACATTTCATAATTAAGTTGCAAATATCTCATTAAAATCGTTTCCCAAAAGCCTTTCCACGGCTCATTTATTATGATATTTTAATTAAATTTAATATTTTCGTATTAATACAACTGAAATGAATGAAATTCCGAAATCTATTTCATCGCTCCGATTTTCGCATTCGTCATGCTCTCAATTTGTTACACCAACATACAAAGAGGATACTAGTGTTATGCGTCATTGTGTTTGGCAGAGATTAATTAAGTAATCGACTGAGAGTAATCGTGATTGATTCGTGAGTAGAAACGAAAGAAAAATTTATTTAGATCTGTGGAGATAATAAATAAAACACGCTGACGCCACTCATTCATAACTATGCTTCTATGCTGTTAAGTTTTAATTTGTGCGCCCTTTTCGCATCGTCGCCCTTCAGAGAGATGTTTTTGTAGCTCGTACTTTTAATTACAAACTGCTTCAGAATATAACTATGAATAAGTACTATATATGAATAAGTACATATGTATGTATGAATATATGTAAATTGAGTAATTTGTTTGTCTGATTACAATTTGTTCAAATATTTACTGAAGATATTAGTGTTGTTGTTATTGCCTTTGCGCATTTCACTTTGTGATTGAGCTATTTCATTTTATTTGCCCATTAAGTGTAATTGACTTTGCTGTTGTTTCAAAGAATTTCGCTGAATAGTAAAACTGGCTGATGGGTAAACGAAGCGGGGGTCACTTTGGCACGGCGGAATTTGAGTAGTGCTGCAGCTGTTTTGTAAATATTTAATTATTTGTTTGGGATTTGCGAAATTTTATAAACAAATGCATATGCATATAAGATATGAAGTAATCGATGGTCTGTATATTTATGTCGTATATATTCACATATGTATATAAGAGTATGTAAGCAAAAGCTTAGTGTTTCGGGAGTTTGTTATGCCTTTGATATAAAAAACAAATTCCACGCTTCCCACGCTAAATTTTGATCTTAGTTCACAAAGGCAAATGTTTATTTTATATGTACATACATGTATAGTGGCTCTTTTCAATATTTGCATATATTATATCTAGCTTTCAGATTTTTTAATGTGGTCCCGAAATTTCGGGATCGGTGATCTCGTTTAATTTAATAACAATTGAGAATTTTTGTAATTGTATATCAATTATTTTCACGTAGTCCCGAAAATTCGGTATTAACATCTCTAATTCAAGTATTAAATTCATATTTTCACAGAGATGTGCGAGTGATCTATTATATTTCAAGATTATTTCCTTGCAATATTTCGCACTCACATAAAGGTAGATTTGTTGACATAAAGATTTTGTTTGAAGTATCTAGTTGAAGACGCTAAGTTCTTCAGCTCTTTTCGAGAGCTTTGACAATATCTTACTTAATAAACGCTAGATCTTTATTCGTAAAACGTTGAAAAAAGTCGCCAGGCACTGTGGAAAAATTTTCTAGTCGGCGAGAGTTCAACAGGGTCTCAGTGTCTTTTTTTAATTTTTGTGACCTTTGAACTAAGGAAAAAAGGTTAAAGGTTGTTAAAAGGTACTATTTCCTTTATCTATTTTTTTATTTGAAAACATGTACAATTATGTAAGATTTTATATCCCGAATCCAAGAAAGCTCCCAAAGCATACGCATACTATGAAAGCATTACAAGTTTCTAGAGAAAACGCTCAAAGCACATTTGCATGACATCGCACCTTTTTCTTGAAAATGTGTTTGTGTCTGATTTAACATAAAAAGCAAGCAATTTGGGGTAATACGCACGTCGAAATTAAAGCACTTACAAATTATTTTCGAAAAGCTTTGTGTTGAATATTGATGGAATCACGTAGAAATAACAACAGAAACTAATTTCGTCCACTTGAAGATCATTGTCAACGGTGATTTGTGGAAGCGCAAAATGAGTACAAAAGCCACTACTTATTGTTGTTTTTTTGTTTTTGCCTTTTGTTGGATACATTATCTAATAGTCGCACCTTAACGCCTGCAATCAGCTGTACGATATCTCAACACGTCCACACATAGACACATAACCAAAAGCCTCAATGATTTTCATTTAAAGGCCTACATTGTCAATCGACGAAGATCTACCAAATAGTAGTCAACAAAAGTAAACAACAACAACAAAGTATACAAAGTTATTTTTATTATGAGGCAGTTTGTGTTTGTTTTTATACTCTCGCAACAAAAGTTGCTAAAGAGAGTATTATAGTTTTGTCCACATAACGGTTGTTTGTAAGTCCTAAAACTAAACGAGTTAGATATAGGGTTATATATACCAAATTGATCAGGGTGACGAGTAAAGTTCAAATCCGGATGTCTGTCTGTCCGTCCGTCCGTCTGTCCGTCTGTCCGTCTGTCCGTCCGTGCAAGCTGTAACTTGAGTAAAAATTGAGATATCTTAATGAAACTTGGGACACATGTTCCTTGGCACCATAAGAAGGTTAAGTTCGAAGATGGGCGGAATCTGCAGTAATTTCTTTTAGCCGTTTCCTTATACAGTCCAAAAATGAAAGAAATCGGATAATAACCACGCCCACCTCCCATACAAAGGTTAGGTTGAAAATGACTAAAAGTACGTTAAATCACTAACGAGAAACATCAGAAACACAAAATTTCACAGAAATTATAGCAGAAGGAAGCTGCTCAGATCTTTTTACAAAATGGAAAATGGGCGTGGCATCGCCCACTTATGGGTCAAAAACCATACCTCAGGAACTACTTGACCGATTTCAATGAAATTCGGTATATAATATTTTATTGACACGTGTGGAAAATGGACGAAATCGGTTCACAACCACGACAACTTCCCATATAACTCATTTTCGAATTTTATCTTATTCCTTCTCTTTATAATATATACATTAGGAACCAATGATGATAGAGAAATAAAACTTTACACAAAAACAGTATATGATCTGTGGCATCACTTGTGAAAAAATTGTCGAAAACGGACTATAACTTTTCAAGGCCCCAGATATCGAACATGTTGAACTCAGCGCCTAAGGTTAAATTTTAACCGAACATATGGGTAAATCTCTCAGCTAATTTAATGTAATTCAGAGGAAATTGTTTTCTTCCAATAGTGTGTCTCTGTTCCAAAAATTATTAAAATCGGGTCACAACATCTCCTAGCTCCCATATACCTAATTATAGGTTTTTCAAAAATTCGTTGGACTTTATTACGCATATATGTATTGTTTAATATGTGATATATCTTAGCAAAATTAAGTGAGCGTATAGTATTGGATATAGTGTCCCTTGCTGGTGAAATTGAATGAAATCGGTTCAAGAATTACCTCAGTCCTCATATCTATATATGACGATTTTCGTTATTCTATTAAACTGTATGAACTAGTTAAATATAGGGTTATATATATCAAAATGATCAGGGTGACGAGACGAGTCAAAATCCGAATGTCTGGCTGTCCGTCCGTCCGTCCGTCCGTCCGTGCAACGGATAACTTGAGTAAAAATTGAGATATCTTGATGAAACTTGGAACACACGTTCCTCGGGACCGTTGCTTTCGAAAAATGGGCAAAATCGGACCACCGCCACGCCCACAAAATGGCGAAAACCGAAAACACATAAAGTGTCATAACTAAGCCATAAAAAAAGTTATAAAAGTAAAATTTGGAATAGAGGATCGCACTAGGAAGGGGCATATTTGGATGTAATTTTTTTGGGAAAGTGGGCGTGGCCCCGCCCCCAAATCGGTTATTTGTATATAACTCGCAAACCAATAAAGCTATATAAACCAAACTTTCTACAGTCAGTTCTCTTACGTACTCCATCACACACCATGAAAATAGTTGAAATCGGATGATAACCACGCCCACCTCCCATACAAAGGTTAGGTTGAAACTTACTAAAAGTGAGTTAACTCAGTAACGAAAAACGCCAGAAACACTAAATTTCACATAAGAAATGGCAGATAGAAGCTGCACTCAGATTTTTTTACAAAATGGAAAATGGGCGTGGTATCGCCCACTTATTGGTCAAAAACCATATCTTAGGAACTACTCGACCGATTTCACTTATGGGTCAAAAACCATATCTCAGGAACTACTCGACCGATTTCAATGAAACTTGGTTTGTAATAGTTTTCTTACATCCCAATGATATGTTTTGAAAATAGGCCAAATCGCTTCACAACCACGCCAACTTCCTATATACCAGAACTTTGAAGACGATCTGAATCGTTAACTTTACAATATATAAAGGAAGCACTAGTGAAGATATCGATGCAGAACTTTGCACAAATACTACCTTTATAGTGTGGAAGCCCCATTCTAAAAATCGCCGAAATCGGACCCTAGGTTTTCAAGGCCCCATGTATCGAACATGAGGACCTCGGTGCTTCTAACCTAATATTAGGGTTTCCAACTTTCAATGGACTTTATACAATATATATGATGAATATGTGGGTCAAATTGTGTATTATATAATATAAATAAAGTTAAATAAATAAATTGCGAGAGTATAAAATGTTCGGTTACACCCGAACTTAGCCTTTCCTTACTTGTTTAAAATAAATTTTTCTAGCGGAAATACATGAATCATGCACTCATTTATAACAAATGGCATACCTCGAACCTGTTCAATGTCGGGCTACGATTTTTTTGTTTTCCATTTTTTACACACTTTCATGGCTGTATGCGTGTATTTTTCGTGTAAGAGTGTGTGTGTCTAGATATGAAGAAGTACCTTGACGCATTAGTAGTCAACGCTCTTAAGCGCTACATAGGTATGTATATATTTGTTGGTGATTTAGTGTTTCGTTAGAAATGTGTAATGAAAAGTCACAGAACATATAGATGTCAGATACGCGATCGAGTTGGAAAATATGAGTGCAGAGTAAAAAACTCACATGCAACTACACTCATAAGACCCGCGGACTCGACGTAGAGGTGTGTAACAAGCTAAAACGAAATTCTAAATGAGTTGAAAATCCACTACCAAAGCATCAAGCAGCGTAAAATTAACAACAAAATATCACAAGAAATTCCAAAAGCAGGCGCTTCACAGCGGCAACAACCTTCGAAGGTTATCACTGATGCTCAAGAACACACAAACACATATATACAAGTGAACTATGAGGCAAGTTGTTGTTGTAGCGAAGGATTTGTTAACTCACAATTTGAAGGTAAAAGTGGTAATGTATCTTCAAGCCAACGCCAGTACATTGCACTCACTATTCGACAGCTTTGTGTAGAACGTTTTCTTGTTGGGCGTAGAAAATACCGATATCTTATAAAAAAACCCCGAAAAGACAACTACAAAGGCAAACAGTCAATTCATTTAAGTGTGGAAAATGTACAAAGTCATCACCATTGAACATAGCTAAAGTCAACATCAAGTATGAGCGCACTAATGACTTGTCTGCTAGAGAACAGCAGTCAGCGTAGGGGTGAAGGTGGCTGTGCACGGTGGGTGATGGGTATACAAATTGGGTGTAAAAAGTGGAAAAATTGCTAACTGACACTAATTTGGCAAATGCAAAAATTTGGTAAAGATTGGTGAACTGTCATAACCATTAAATTGGTTGGTGTCAATTAAAAAATTCACCAGAAAATTTTAATTTTTTTGGTAATCACAATTATTTTCATTGACACTTATAATAAATGTATGTCAAAAATTAAAAAAAAAATATATATATATACATAGAAAATAGTTTTCTTACTCGCTTATAGATATAGATCCGATATTATTTATTTTATTTTAATATTTTGAAAATAATTCATATTATATAGTACTTTTCTTTAAAATTTTGCCACCCCATTATGCAGTGATTTATTTAAACGAACTGCTATGTATATGACGTATAATGTATCTATTTATTATACTTTAAACAAATTTATTTAAATTTCCATTCACCTTGATCCACTGTGCAACGACCAAACAACCTGCCGCAGGTATGATATCCACATTTCCTTTATTTCACCTCATATATTTAGGCTGTTGTTGTTTACTAATGCACAAAGAATGCATATCTCGTATTTGACTTTTTCGGTTGGAAGTACACATGTAGAAACATGCGCACGGGCATATCTATTTGTTATTGTTGCAATTGCTGTTGCTCTGCTACCTTTATCTTTTGCCTGGTCATGCTGCTGCGGTCATCGGCGTTTTTGTTGTTGCCTCAAACACTCAGTATATACAGTGATGTATGTATGAATGTTATATGGCATCAAACATTTTCACTAAATATATTCTTTCACATTTCACACGATTATTATGGCATCGCCGCACTTTAGTTTCTTCTCAACATTTTTTCACCTACTAACACACACACCAGCAATATATACCTGTCAATGGTATAGTATATGTGAGTGTATGAATGTGAGCAACGTATGACTCGATTGCTTCGGGTTCAATTATTCTCTATGCTTCTGAGCGTGTATGTGTGCATGTAAATATGTTGGTATGAGTTGTCTATAGTTGCATAGATTAGTCAGTTTCAACGATGATTATCCATTGGTGTTTAGCCTTTGCCGATTTTAAGCTGCCTGAGGGTGTGAGAAAATCATTGATGCCTAAACTGCTTAAGCACTTGTTGTTGGCATGAGGAAATGCGATTAAGAATTTTATTGAATGGAAAAATCGCGTTGTCTGTGAAATTAATTGTGTGGGTGGGGAATAAATACTCGTTTACCTACAAATACTTTAAAGGGATATTATATACAATATTTCCACCATCATAAGGCTTAGGCTTAAGAACTCTATGAGAACTCTTTTAAGACCCAAAACATCTTTACAATACTATATATATTGTTTTTTTCGTTCTCTTCCCAGATTCTCTAACAAGTTTTACTTAATTTTTAATCTCTTCAGGGTTTCGGAAATAGTGTTTAGCTTCTTCGAACATCTATGCCTAAATTATCATAATTTCTTTACTAATTTCTCACCTTAACTTAATTGTCTCTAACTTCACAGCAGCAATAAACACATTTCTTAAGTTTCCAGTACCACCCACTTTCATTATTTTTTATATTTTCGTTCTATTTCTGTGAGAATTCCATGCATTTGGTTCTGAAAGTTTGTTTGAGTGTACTCTTCACAATTTTGTTATTTTATTGTTACAAAAACAAAAGTTTTCTTTACCAGCTGTCTGAGTTGTTATTGTTTTCTGTTTACATAATTTTGGAAGAGCTTTCTAAAGCGCAATAAAATTTCAGTTGAAAGTTGTTGGGTGGTGTGTGCTTAGCCAGCATGAATGAGTGTTTGAAGTAAACATAAATTTTGGGAAACTAAACGAGTAATCTAGCAAGTAAGAGTTGATTCTATTTTTCAGTTTCGTATTTTAAAGTTTCTTCAAAGGATTTTTACAAATAAAGTACTAAAGTAGTACTTTTAAGTATTTTTGTATTCACTATAGACCTAATCTATCTCAAGTAGTGTATATATTCCAAACAAAAAGAAGGATTCGCAAGTCGCTTGAAAACGAGCACATTTCTAAAAGATTATGATTTGTGAATGCGAGTAAAGTGGATTTAACGTTATAATCTTATAATTGAAATATATATTGTTTATATGTTCCTTCAATAAATAAATAAATATATACTTATTACCATTCCTTCTTAAATCTATTTACTTCGAATTTCCGCTCAAACATCATGAAATTTGTTTATACTATACTTGCTACATACTAAGTAAATATGTGTGTGTAAATAGTTGGTACTTTAAGTTTATCTACGGCAATAAACAGATCATTTAATGTATAAACATCCAGAAATGTTTGGAATATTTACGGCAAATGCATATTCAGGTGTCATTCAACAGCCGCCACATGACCGAAATGCTCTAGATTCACTCGATGCCGCCGAGAAGGAGGTCTGTCGTTGCACTGCTCGTCGCCTTTTTTATCGCTTTGCCATTGCGCTGCACCTGAGCCTTAACTCATTTCATGCGCATTTCGATGTTTATATAACAATTTAACGCTCTTCAGTGCAACATATTTGCTTTTGTTGTTGTTTTTTTACTTTCTGTATACAAATTCGGTAACATTTCTGACTCCCTCTTCGCAATAAAGCAGCTGTGTGTTATTTGAATATGAAGCCAAATATTGGACCAAATGTGCTTGTTGTCTTCGATATGAGTGTGTGTTGATAGGAGTTTTATGAAATACGAGGCAAACGTCTGCTGTGCTCCGCAGAGTGCAGAAAAATAAATAAATTCATGAATAAACGAATAATGAAAATGTTATTCTAAAAGCCATGCCCAATATGCGTATCAGTGTTAGTTGCAAGTGCATTTATTTACATACATACATACATATGGACTCACGTGTATTAATGCATTTGTCTTCGCATGCCAGCAATTTGTTGCGCTTTAGTGGCATTTTCCTGATTTACAAGTCTGCCGAGGAGACAACCAAACACACTCACCTATGTACGGATTGGTTTCTTCTAGCGTCTTCTTGTCATTGCACTAATACTTTTATACCGCTTGGGAACATAAACAAATATTTATTGTATAAACGCTGTGCAAATATATACATATAGACATGGAGAAAAAGAGCTGAAGAAATGCAATAAAACTAGAAGACTTGGAGAGTCTCTAAGAGCTGCCGCATAGCTGGCTGACAGCTCCAGCTTCGTAGAGTTAATTTGTATGTATATGTATATACATTAGGTATGTATGTACCTTCACCTGTCTTAGCAAAAGGAATTTATGCATCTACACATTTATTTACTTACATGTTTACTATGGCATTTACATATCTACAGAGTTATGGCATGTAGATAAGAGCGCTGTAGACCCTTCCATATACATATAATATGTACATATATTATTTTCATATGTGCCTATGACAGGCTCTTCTTTAGACAGCAGGTGCTATGGCGGTAAATGGCAACTACCGTGGTCACAGGAATATAACTGCCGATATTTTTATTTATTATTTTCCACTAAATTAATATACTTTTTATGAATCTGGAATATATTAACCTGAATATGTGACATTGCTATCGATAAATTTGCGTAAATTGGTAATCTATTACACGATTAATTTTTTCGTTGATTTTAGTGATTAAATTTAAGTTTTAAGTATTAAAATTTTGTTGACGATATTCAGTAATTTCAATTGATGATTAATACATTCCAGTAGAGTATATTCATATAAATATATCTGTTATTAAATACTTAGAAGATGATCTCTGGTATTGGAACATACTATTGATAATTCATTGCTCGATCAACACAATATGTATCGATTATTAGTATCTTTAATATACAAGGAGCAATTTTCGATAACAACATTAACCACTTTCCAATGAGCAATGAAATCTTTTACTATTCCGCAACTCTTTCATGAAGTAATACTAAATTATTCATTTGCCAGAAGCTAGAATATCGCGCCCCCAAATTGACTGTTTGATTTGCCCACCGGCTGATATCTCATAAAGCTTGAGCATACCTAAGCACTGTTTGTGGCATTTTAAGGTCAGAATGTGCACATCACTTACTTTGTTGTTGGCTTGCGGCACCGCAACTAGTAATATGTTATTGTGATAACAACTGTTGCTTTGAGCGCTGATATAAAAGAAAAAAAGTAAAGCAAATTAAATACAAATATATATTCGGGACCACTTACACACCTGCACAGCCGAAACCACTGTCACCTCGGCTGCTTTTTGCCGCAAACACTTTTTGATGTATCGAAATCGCATGCGAACTCACGAGATATTAAACAAACAATAATACATATACACTAGTAGATAGTATATAGACTTGTGATAAGATTGCGATAAAGTTGTGCACTGGCAGTCTTGTATTTGCCTAAATATTAATATGAATATTAAATGATATTGAATTTTTGTGGTTTTATTTAGTTGTGGACTTTGTTCTTTGTTTTGGGTCTTTATTAAATCATCCAGTTCGTCTATGAAGTGTGAAATTTATAACGGTGATAAAAAATATTTGTAGGAAACCAATTCAGGAAAGCCTCATAAAATAGTTTATTAAACAATTTCCCCAGAGCATTATCATAAATAATTCATTGGATATTACAGAATTAACGTGAACTTTTGGCTATAACATTTTCCTTTTGAAGTTATGTTAGCAGTGCGAAGATGATGAAGGTTGGAACTATGCATTTGCATCGTTTATTGTTCTATGTGTATTACTTTCTGCATTCGAAAACTATTTCTGAAAATTTTCGAAAATTTGTAGCTAGATTTTATATTTCAAAAGCTTTCATTAAGCTTTAAAAAATTTCCATAAACTTTATAAAGCTTTCTGTAAGCTTTTTAAAGCTTTATAAAGCTTTCTGTAAGCTTTTTAAAGTTTTAACTTTAGATTTTTAAAAAGAAAATCTTTGGGTTTTTAATCACAGCTCGGAAACTTTTTACCGTTTTTCGGTTAAAAGTTGATCACCAGATTTGGTGAACAATGCAATAAGTTACTACTTCTCAAGTTTTATAGTCAAGTCTATTATACACATAAATTACTTCACATATTAATTGATTTCACAGAAATTGTTAAAGCAAATCTCATATTTTCGTTCACAGACACTTAGCTTTGACCTCTTTCGATGGTACTTCTATACATTTATATAATTTTTCGTTCAAGCATTCACTATATTGGTAAAATGTTCTGTTGTTGTGAATCTTCTTTTTAATTGTTGACTATCTGGTTTGTTGCGTTAATTGCTCATTTTATTTTATTAAGTTCACATACGGGTGTATGTATGTATAATTATAGGCTCTTTATATCAATATGTAAGTAAATATGCCTTGATTATACAACATTTGGGATGCTGCCGCCTCTGTTACTTCCATCTACCAAAAGCTGATGTAATCACTTTGCCCAATCATTTGTTCATTCTGTTTTCATTCTAACGCATACTTAATATATACTCGTATATTTTGCCATTTGTAATTTCTGTTCTTTTGCTTTGTCTTTTCATCTGCTCCATTCATTTCAATTAAAATAATTACAATTTTTATACATTAACAATTTAATTAACATTATTTTCTCAGTTGCGTTTGTGTTGGCGGTGGCGGCAGAGCAAAGGAAGTGTGTACAAGCAGTCAGTCACACGCAGTGTGACATGCCTAGGTGGTGTGCATACCTACATATAGATATACATATATATTTGCTGATGAAGATAAGTTTGTGTTCAAGTCAGCTTTTGTGGATAATGTCTGTGCTTACATGCAAACAAACGTCGAAGGCAGAAACAAAATTAAAACAGCAAAAACAAAAAAAAATCAGATCCGAAAGCTCTTACAGTAAAAACAATAAAAATATATCTAGATTGTGGAATATGTTAAATATATCTGCATTTATATGGTCACAAGGTCATAATTTCTTGCCAGATCCAGTCCAGGAATAAATTTAGTTAAAAAGTTAATATTTTTCTATCTTTCCGCGAGTGTTTGAAGCATTTGCTACTATTCCAGCTGCACTTTGTTTGTCGCCGCTACAATAATAATTTAGAGACGATCACCATAATTACTAACACAGAATCATACTCTCCATGATATCCCGGAAAGCAAAGCTTCTAACAAACATATAATGCAGATTCTAAATTTTCGTAATTCATATTGTAATCGAAAATCTAGGTAATTTTCGTCTGTCGTACCGAAAATTACTTAATTTTATTAGCACTCTCCCCAAAAATGTACCAAAATTTTGTGGATAATGTCTGTGTGTGCTTACATATTGGAGAACACCATATATACAAATCTACATATATTCTTAAATATCTGTGTACCTATCGCTTTAATATTACATTCTTATGTAAAAATCAGCGCGACTCGCATGAATGATGGCGTCGAAGGCAGAAAAAAAATTAAAACAGCAAAAACTAAAAATCAGATCCGAAAGCTCTTACAGTAAAAACAATAACAATATGTCTAGATCGTAGAATATGTTAAATATATCTGCATTTATATGGACACAAGGTCATCAATTCTGGCAAGATCCAGTCCAAGAACAGATTTAGTTAAAAAGTACCAATTTTGCTATGTTTCCGCTAATGTTTGAAGCATTTGCTACTATTCTAGCTGCACTTTGTTTGTCGCCGCTACAAAAATAATTTAGAGACGATCTCCATAATTACTAACACAGAATCATACTGTCCAGGATATCCCGGAAAGCAAAGCTTCTAAAAACATATAATGCAGATTCTTAATTTTCGTAATTCTTATTGTAATCGAAAATCTGGGTCATTTTCGTCTGTCGTAACGAAAATTACTTAATTCCATTAGCATTACATCCAGTAATGTTTCGAAATTTTGCCAAAAACAATACATATTAGATTTCATTGAAAATTTGAGTAAGAATTCGATGATTGTATTTCACCAAGTAAACAACCGAAGTAATAATGACAATTGTTATTCTAACTGTCAGTGTTTCCCTTTCGTTTTTGTAGTGTACTACTACTACTACTTGCCGAGAGACTTTCATAGAACTTAACGATATTAAACAATAACAATAACAAGAATAAAACTTAAATGCTCTACTTAAGATACAAATACTAACATTCCTTTACTACGGAAAGGAAACAAGAGCAAAGAAAACAAAATGCTTTCAGCTACGAAACGAAAAGCAAACACATTCCAACATATCCATAAACACATACTTAAACAAGCTAAAAAGCGTTCAGCCGTCGAGGCAGTGACATTAGTACTCCACACTTGGAGAAGTCTTAGCCAAAATACAGTGAAAGCCAGTGGAAGGAAGCTGCATGGAAAGAAGAAGACGCAGCAACGGAGCAAACCGTACAGAACACTTGTCAACACAATAAAATTAAGTATCGCCTTGCTGCTGGAAAGCATTGCTTAAGTTGATTTTTTTTGTGGATGCCACAGAACCGAATTTGTACTTATGCATTGAACTTACAGTTATGCTTGTGTTCGGTAATGTGTGGCATAAGCAGCTTAAGTTGAAAAGTTGTTGGATGTGCTTAACTATCTGATAACAACACAAGACAGAAGTACATCAGAGGAGCGCTGGGAAGAAAACACCTTGGAGACCTGAAAGTGAGGTGCCCAGTGCCAAGTGATAGATACAGATACGGATACGGATACACGGGGCTGTTAAGCGGTATAGCCCGAAATTCTTGGCTGCTGACTATTTAGTTTTGTTATTTTATTTTATTTATAATTTTGTTTTTGTTTGTGTTACAAATAAAATTTAGGAAATTGTTAAGGAAACACATATACGGACACGTTTTCATTTCCAACTTCATTCCCATTAGCATTGTCGACTGAACCCTGGTAGCTGCTACACAACAAATGTGTAAAGGTTTGTAGGAGTTTATGTTGTGGCGCAACAATAACAATGAGCAGCTTCCGACAATTCCTGCACGAACCATTACCAGCCCTACAGTTCAGATAAATATGTATACTGTATTCATACATATTTCCAATGATACGAGTATTTATGTACAATTTTTTAGGTTAAATGAAAAATTGCGCGAGAAACAGGCTGAAAGTTCAGTGAAAAGTAAAATTAAAAGAAAAGGAAGCTTGAGTCTAAGATTTATATAATTGTTAAAAGGGTCGATTTGGTTGTTGTTGTTTTTATCATAAATGTCGGTGTTATCTAGTGTTGACTCTAGACGATTTTTTCCTCTTTAAACTCAATGTTGCCAATTCATAAACCCTTAAGAACCGATGTTCTAACTGCAGAGAGAGAGCATGAGATTTTGATAATTTAAAGATTCCTTAAAACCCAAAATGAGACCTATCGCCTAAGAGAAGATTTCGCATGAAATTCTAAAGCAATCTTAATTTTTCGTGTTCTCGTAGTATAAAGGCAATATTGCTATTGATAAAAGTATATTATTTTTCAAAGTCTTCCAATTTTTGACCATGATTAGTTAACGATTTTGAATAAGTTTTGTATTAAAGCAAAGAAGCAAGATTGTAATCCGTTAATTAAAACATAAATATACAAGTGTTCGTTAGTATGTGAATTCCAGAATTCACTGAGACCATTGTTTATAACAGACTTAAGCTTTACAGCAAAGTCAAAAGAAATAATGTCAATGGCCGATCTCGACTTCTACGCAAAAAATAATAGAAGATGTGCTCTTGATGTAATTCTGTCTTAAGATTTCAAACTTTTATGTTCTATTAACTCCAAAAAGCTCTTCTAACCTACAGTGTTTATTGTTGTTGTTTAAAAATGGTTTGCCACAAATTTCTAAATAAAGTACATTAACATATAAATAGGAGAAGAGTAGTTCCATTTAAGCCGCACTTTTTATCCGAAGAAACCATATGTCATATCTGACTCATTAATCATACATACAAATATGTACTTAAACAATATAAAGTAATCAAACAATTCAATTCGATTTGACCCTACGCCCTTCATTATACATACATATATATTTGCCTTATAGAGCAAAGCAATTTTTACCAATGCCCCAATCCTTCCCTTTAAATTAATCAAATGTTTCAGAATTTCACTGATACGCATAACATAGCGCAGCAGAACACAGCGCAGAAGAATATAAACCCTTGCAGAGCTCACAATTAACTACAAAATAATTATAATTGATAGATTTATAGGGCGACCTTGACTGGCAGATATCGGCTGCCTCATACAACAACCACAAACCGATTCGTGCGCAATTAACTCGCACAACGCACAAAAGATAGAGCACAGGAAGACAATAATGAAGAGCAAAAGTAGAAAGAGAACAAAAAATAGCAAAAGCCAGAGGCAACGAGCACGCATCAGTCAAATGGATTAGAAAAGTTTTTGACACCGCCAATGTGCCTCTGCGCCACCGACTAGCGCTCCTACGTCAATCATAACCAGGTCTATTTGATAGCTTTGAAATAGTTGCGAGCTGTCAGAAGAACGCAGAACAGCGCAGAAGATGGATATGAGAATTATACGAAATGTGCGAGCCAGAGCAGGCAGGTAAGTTGGAAGAGTGTGGCGGGGGTATAAGAAGTTTGTGTATATATTTGATGATTCTCGCTTGCCTGTGCGGCATATTCGAAACAGACGTCAAATAAACATTGATCGCATGTTGAAAGAAAATCACTCATAATGATGAAGTGATTTGAGTCATTCAACTCGCAGGCCACCCGCATAATTAAAATGCAAACAAAAAAATGAGGTAAGGAGATGCTGAAAACTTATGGGAAACACAGAGGTGATAAAATACAGATGAGAGTCACTTTTACTTAATCTAATTTTTTGCAGACCAGTGCTCTCAACACGACTCGGTTTAATATTGAATACTTTTGACAAAAATTTCTTGCAGAAAAACTCAAAAATTTTAAGAAATATGTTTAAATAAAGAATTTCTTAAAAAACTGAAAACAGTAATCTCTAAACACCCTTCCCTCCCAAATAAGGCCCTCAACAAAATACACAAACGATTTTTCGCTTAATCCCCAATTTGTTAATTAGTGCTGTGTTATCTTGAATAGTTTTCGTTGTTCAACACCTTTTAAGTAATCCCAGCACCAATGAGTGCGAGCTGGTCTCACATCTGTTGGCTATATATGTAAATACATACATACTTATGTGCTGAGTGAGTGCTGTAGTTGGACCATCAGTCAGACGCATTAGACATGAATTACTTAAGTGTACAAGCACAAAATTGTTCATTAATCTCGAATATTTGACAGCTTTAGCCAGATAAATGAAATATAACACTGACACGACAGCCAAATCACGACCGATTATATTTAAATATGTGTGCGCGAGTGGCATATGGTAGCCCTGTAGGAAAAAACACATATTGCAACGAACAAACAACTCGTATAAAAGCAGAACAAGAAGAATAGAACGACACTCTAATCAGTTACCCACACATACCCTCTTGTATTGAATTCAACTGGATAACTGTTTCTCATACATATTGTGATAAGAGAGCGTCATTAAACCCTAGCCAGAAAAGGAGTAGCGAATTTGCAGTATTTAAACAAAAAATCTCTTTACTTGGCAGGTTTTCTTCAGAACATTCTCTTTTGTGATATAAAAGCTAACATATGCACTCATTCCAATTCACTGTAGACGCTTGTGCCACGGAATTCATCATTCATGCCACATACAATGATTTTCGCAAACTCACACCAAGAAAACGTGAAGCTTTTAAATAAGCTTGCCCCAAAGTGTATTCAGTTGTTATCTGCGCTTTTTAGCTCGATTGCTTCGGACTTTTGCTGAGTTGCGTCGTCGTATCAGAACGCGTCGAGACAAAAACTTTGATAATGATTTTGCAAAGCTGTCAATTGCTAAATAAATTATTGTTGTTATTTTATTTGAATTATATTTTTTATAAATATTTAATTTAACAATAATTTATTTTTAATATTTAATTAGAAAAACTTTATCGCCTTAGCAACTGTGTTTAGTTTGTAAGAAACCTATTTACTTATGCTGTTCTCTCGATTTTTCAGTTACTTAGTAAGTAATTTAATGTCATGAGCTAACTGCATTTAATCATTTTATTCATGACGCCGCCAGATAATTTATGAACATTGTATTGGGGCTGTCACAAAGTTATCGTGTCTGTCTGCTCTCTGTTTTTTTTTCTCTTATAATTTTTTTTTTTATTTTCTGATTTTGTCTGGCTAAACTTTTGTTTTGTTTGGTATTTACTAATACTATTTGTCTGACTGTCCGTCCGTTCGTCTGTATGTGTCACCTGCCATGTGGCTTATTGCACACGTTTTCCTCCAGCATACGAAGCTCGCGTCACTGTGTCATTAGCGCTGGCGTCAATTGTCGCATTTTCGAGTCATGGAACGCCACCCGGTTCGTGAATAATTCAATAGTTCATGGAAAATTAGTTGAAAATATTGCTTTGCTTGTTAAACACCCTCTCGTAACTTGGAAATTGATTAGTTGCTTAGCGGTTTAACTGATACACCAGGTTTCATTATATTGAGTGTAAATTTGGGTGTGTCTTGAAGTTTTAATAAGTTCTTGAATAAAATACTTCGTTTTCTAAAACATTATACTTTTTTTATATGACAAATATTTATTTTTCTCAATGTGAATAAATGTGGTTAAACGGGTTAAGAAGTTTGGAAGAAGTCGGGAACTTGAGATAATAAGTTTCGGGGTTTATTAATTGATCGAGGATGTGATGAAAAATTAAAGGCCTCTGTAGACATATACGGAAACTAGCCGAGAAATTGGAGTCTCGGTACCTGTAAGAACCGTTCATGGGTTAAAAAGAGATATTATAGTTAGTACAAATAGAGACCAGCAACTTTCTAATTATCATGAGATGATATGAATCCCCTCTACATCTACTACTATATATAATTTATCTATGTTGGAGGTATACTGCGCCATTTTATTGACTCGTTGAAAATATTTATTGACACTTTGTAAATATTAATTGAAAATTTAGTTATTATTGCTTTTATTGGGTCAACTTTCCAAACCGCATTTATCAATCAGCTATTGCTTGCAACAGAGTAATATAACTGTAAATATTGATTCTACCACACTACAACGAGTACCGACTACAATTTCCCCACCCTTTCAATCGCTAAATGCAAAAAGCACCAATTAATTTGTTGGACAACTCATAAATG
The DNA here is from genome assembly GCF_028554725.1 of Zeugodacus cucurbitae. Classification (NCBI taxonomy): domain Eukaryota; kingdom Metazoa; phylum Arthropoda; class Insecta; order Diptera; family Tephritidae; genus Zeugodacus; species Zeugodacus cucurbitae. Next base: position 49,039,984 of record NC_071669.1, read on the forward strand.
GGTGTTAATTTCTCACATATTACAAAAGGCAAATTTTAAATTCAAAAAACATAGAGAAAATAAAATCACTTGACACGCAGAACTTTGTGAAAACCGCAATATCCAACAGCCGGCAGGCATTTCGCTTTCACTGACTTTTCGCTCTCGCCCAACTTTTCGAGTCAATTTCCCTAGTTTATAGTGTTATCCCTGACTGGGCTGTGTGTATAAAATACTCATTGGTGAGTTCTCTGAAGTTTTTAGTTTGTATTGTTGTTGTTGTTTTCGATTTATCGAAGTTTTTGTTAGCGATTTACGCATATACGATTGACTCCTCCTGACCTTCGCAATGAAAGTGTCGTTCGTTTGGGAGAGTGTGACAATATTGAATGACACAACAATAATTATAAGGCAAACGCTAACAATTGACACCAATAGCAAATTTTATCGAAGTTTAACAACTTTTCCACGTTGTTACAAATTTTCCTCTTTCTCTACTTATTCTTATTCACTTATTATTCTTCCCACCCACTCGTTGCACATGCCGAAACGCACATTGGTATTTTGCTAGAAACTTGGCGAGGACATTTTTTGTATCCTTGGTGAAAGTTTTAAGTGCGTAGAATTTGATGCCCGGCACAGTTGTGGCAAATGTATGTACGTAGTTGTGAATACTCAAGTTCTACTGGTGTCCTTGTCAATGAAGGCAAAGGAAATTTGTTTGTAGAGAGAAATTCGAAAATGAAGAACCGCTGTTGTTAAGAAATCTAAGTAAGTGATTGCTTAAGTGGCAATAAGAATTCTGTGTACCACAAGTTGAAATTAATTTTCAGGAGATAAGTGGAAAAGAGAAATGCAATCAAATGTTTGAGCTTTAATGAATTTTGCAATACGTAATTTAAAATATAACATTCGAAAGCTTGGAAAGCTTCGAAAACTTAAAGCTGCAAAATCTAAAAGCTTCTAAAATTTGTTGAAGCTTTTGATAATTATGGAGAGCATAAAGCAGCAGGTAAAAATTTAAAAGCTTTCATGGCTCTCTAGTTTCGTCCTAAAACTTTCGATTCGTTTGCATTAACCGTTTTATTCCATACTAGGTATTACCTTAATCAATAATTTCCCTTTCTGAGTTTCGATTGCTATAGAATGTGAACAAGGTAAGTGATTTCACGTAACAAAAATTTTATTTTTTTAATTTGATTGATTTTTGAGCTTGAATAATTTTGGAAATTTTTTAGAAACGATTTATTACACTAAAAAAATCGAGTATAAATAGGTCAAATAGTTGTAATTTATTCACTATGTATCCACCCTAAAGCTTAGTAGTGCTTTCACATATAACTAAAATAGGTTGACTATATTTGCTCAAAAGAGAAACTCTCAAATCGTCTAAAAGCAACTCAAAGCAAGCGGAGTATTTTATTTGCTTCGCTTTTGTAGATATATATTTGCTTCCCACTAACAGACGCCGGTAGGGCCTACCCCAAAGGTGGGTTCACAATACAAATATTATTGCCCGCGCTCTTACTTTTTTTGCGTGAAATTGGTTAAACACACAAAGCTGCCTTGCCTTTGCAACTTGCCACAACAACAGCAGTGAGTTTACTTTGCTTTCGCACTGGGCTTTGAAGTACATTCGCCGAAGCGTAACCAGTTTTGCGTTTTAAAATACATTTTTATTTTTTATCCCCCCGTTTCTCACTAATTTCCTTGCCTTTTGCCATTTATTGCCGGCAGCGGACTTCCTTTGGAATGCATTTGTTGCATGTAATTGCAGCTTTGAATTTAATTTAATGACTTTTTATTAAATGATTTTACAGTTTTGTATTATTTTCGATTTATTAGCTACTAAAGTATTTAAGGAAACCCGCTCGTGTTTGTGGATACTGCGACTAAGTTGACGTTACATGCTTTATTCGCCGTCTTGTCACTTAATCGGCGAAAACCAAAAGTCACTTTCAAAGTGAAAACTTTCCATTGACATTTCATTAAATGCACTTTAACGGTACACCCACAATCATTGCCGCGCGCTATTTCAAGTCATTAGCTTAAGTTTTGCAAAGCTGCCACACTCACTAAACGGCTGACTTACTTAGTGAGTTACGCAGCTTACTTACTTCATAAACACATTAACAATATATAAAAACAAAAAAAATAAATATTTTTTGTTTCTCACTCACCTTTTTCCTCAAAGTTGCCACTCAGCTTTATGTCGATCGTCTCGAAGTAATCCCGCACGCTGTTGCATTGTTCGCGTGTATTTAAAATCTTGCTGGTCGAATCGCGTTGTAAGCGGCGCCTGTGATGTGCGTGGTGCTCCTGCTGTTGTTGTTGCAGTTCATGATGTGCATGAAAATGATGAGCACCATCGAGATGCTTCGCCTGGACGGCCGTTGGCATTGCCAAACAACTGCTGGCCACTAAGAGTGCAATGCAAACTTGCAGCAACGTGAATAGTGGGAGTTGTTGTTGTTCCTTCTGATTTGCGGCATTCCGTTGGCCGGCAATTCCGGCGGTTGCATGGGCCATACTTTTGCGTGTGATTGTATGTATTAATGTAATAAAACAACAACAAATGTAGTATGCACACTTTATGCTTGCTGATTTATTGTTGTTGTATGACTTTTGAGCGCTTAATGGAGCTTAATACGTCTAACAGGCGATATTTAACTTCCTTATAATGGGCTTTAATTATTCTTATTTTTGTAATTTTTTTATTGTTGTAATTTTTTCTTTAAATTTCTATTGTTATAATTTTTTATTTATAATTTTTATTGTAATTAATTTAAATTTTTATTGTTGTAACTCTTTTGTATTTTTTTTATTTTTTGTTGTTGTAATATCGTCGGCAACACGCCTTTGATATCGCACTATGCAAATAATTCACAAATCACGTTGCCTTTGTGCTCGACCGCTATCACAAATACATAACACAAAACTGTAAAATAACAAAAGAACAACAATTAGAAAACTAAAATAACTGGTTTTTATCTTTAAAAAATTTGAGCGTTAGACGACTTGTTAGCCAATTAATTGATTTGATTAAATTTTAATTTCACAATGAAACACTTTTATGTTGCACGAACACTGAATAAATGGTAATATATAATCTATATAAATTATTTATATAAAAAAAAATATTTTCACAATGAAAGACTATCGTTAGGACAAATTTCTTTTTTTCTTCAAAAAACACCCGTACTCTTTATAACACCACCTGCGGTTGTATGTCTCACAAATATATTCAATTGTATAAATTTTCCTATTGCTTGTTATTATATATAAATATATGTTGTTGTTGTTGTTATCACTTCTTATTTCTGAATGCCACAACTCGCCACTAATTGTGGCATAAATCAGCGTCAAGTGTTTATTTTTTCACTTTTTTCACTCGGCGCGACTTTCTTTCGATTATCTATTATGCTTTTAAAGCGTTGCACTTGCGTTTATTTTTAGCGCCCGCACACCTTGTTGCTCTTGCCTTTATATAAGTAGTTGTGTCTGAACAGCTGACTGCCGCTTTTTTCGCTCGCGCGGACAACAATGAAAGTCACGCTGTTGATAGACTGTCGCGTTGTGTGGCACACAATCGAATCGCTTCCGTACACGCTTGTCAATAGCTAGCTAAATTTAGCTGAAATGAACACTTGGCGGCAATGCGCTTTGCGTACAAGTGAGCGCTAAAGCGTTTGGTGAATTCTGCTTGTGAAAAAGTCACTATTTACACTGTCTTCGAATTTTTATTTTCTTTCACCTAGAGACTCAACCTTTTATTTTATTTATTGCTTATTGATGCGCACGCCTCTATTTGCTGGTGCTTGTATTTGTTGTCTTAAGCATCCGTTCAGCTGATTTCTAGTCTACTGCTTTTAAGAGTTGTATACATATAAACATTTAGATTTGACCGCACCAACAAGCGTCTCAAACAATAGCGCGCTAATCGTGCACGTCCAATTGACCAAGCGTTTAAGCTTCTACCGCACGCTTTCTACACCAACAAGCGCCTCTAACGATATCTAACCGCGCACACACTTGCGTTTATTTACTTAATTGAATTTAAGCAACGCGTCCGACGACCGCAAGAAAGACATGAACATACCCGCGACCGATAAACTGTGTAGAAGCTACAAAAGCAAATTATGCTTAAAGACAAAAGTGAGAAAAACGCTCGTACGTTTGTTTATCTCCGCGACGCTGCGCGCACAGACAGCACAGGTAACGCTACACAACGCGTCTGCAGTTAACGTAAGTAGCGCTCAAGCGTATGAGAACGGCAAACAAACCGCGACGTCACCTTTCTTTCTTTCTTCTTCTCCGTTTTTATTACACTTGTTCGTAACGCTGTTGATTGCTTTTTTTATGCGCTTGATTCTGTTATTTTTTGCAGTTGCTTTGTTTGGCACGTTTCTTCGACCGTCCGCTCTGCTGCGTGCGCGTGTTTGTGCTGGCGCTTTTAATGTGCGAAATTGTACATTAAGCGAAACGCTCGCAGAATCTAAATAGAATACGAAATTTTGTCTGTCCTAAACTTTTACACAACCCACGGTATTACACTAGCTTGATGTCTCTAATGCCCAGCAGCTGATTTTTGTTTGTGATTCACTTGTTCTTTCACGGCATACGCGCTTCTAATAACACTCAAACTCTTTACACTAAAAACACACACAGTTTACCCTATTAGCTAGCTATTAAACGCTTGTTGGCTACAGCGCTTATGCGTTTAAAATTGTTGATTTTCTTGTTGCTGTTATTCTGATCATTAATATCTAATAGCTTTTTTCAGTATTTTTTTCTTATTTGCTTGTCTACTTTGATTATTAATCTGCAGCACACGCTCGCATGTACACTACAAAACGCTTAGCGGAAGAGTGATATAATCGTCCACACAAAATCGTATCAACGCAGCGATCAAATAAGCGCAACAACAAAATAAACTCAAAAAGTTTAAGTTCACTGTAGTTGGTCAATGCGCTGTCAACACTAAGAACACTGCGGCACTTTGCAAAAATACACTAAAGGACAACAACAATTTAATTAAATTTCAATTTACGCTAAACACTACTCAACACACACATTTCCAATTTACAATAACAATAAGATAAATAATTTATTCTTTGTAACTATTATTTTTCACCTTTTTGCTCGTTTTCAAACGCACTCGTCACTAGCATAGACGCTCGTCACTGCTGCCGCTATTTCATAGATTGTCTATTTACACACTTCGTGTTTTTTCACTTATATTTTCTGCTTTGATTCTATTATTTTGCTTATTTCATTTATTTTTACAACACTAATATATTTCCTTGCCTTTTCCACTTGCGTTTAATTATAAACGCGATTCGCAGCGCTCTCGGCTCCGCATTTGCTGGCTATGACTAGCACACGGTATTTCTTTTTTAGCTTTATTTTTTTTTCTTTTTTTCTACTCTGTTTAAACGGCGGACTAGCGTTAATTAAGCGCTACTACGGTTGCACACGTCCGAACACTCCGACAACTCGTTGGCGTATAGCGTTTGAATGGCAAGAATTTTGAGAAATGTTCGTTGCTGGTCGCTTCGAACATCGAACTTCTTAGTTCGTTTGGTACAAGTTTGGTGTTGAATGTTCGTGTTGTGTGTTTGAGTTTGAGCAGAGTGTCGATGAAATTTGATTTTTGTTGGCTGTACAGTGGTGGCGATTATAAGTGATAGTGAGTATTAAACCATGCGCAAAACAAAAAAAAAATTAATTATGTGAATAAAATTAAAAAAAAAAAAATTATAAATAACTTTTAGAAAAATAAAACTAAATCATTATTTGAAAATTTAGAATTATCTTCCAATAAATTCATATGATTATTATAGGTGCATGGTTATCCATATCAAGATCTTTAAAATGACGAAATCATTTGAGTAAAATTGTTTAAAAATCATTTTTCAACTCAAAACAACTTTGTAAAGGCTCCCTAAAGCGTTTGAGGAGGTTGATAAGTATATTTGTTATCACGCCGTGGAATTAGGAGAGCTGGAGACTTGCTTTCGCAAGGCTGAGGTCACGGATATCATACAAATTGGTTGGAATAAAAATCAGCAAACTTTTAATAGCTTATAGTGTCGTCGAATCGTCTTGTCGCGAGGGGATCTGTATCTTAACATAACTTTACTTAAGGCAGTAGTCTGCTTTAGAAGCCGAAAAACAGCGTTTTTTTTTTTTTTTGAAAGAGATGAAAATGATTGCGGTAAACGGAATTTTAAGACGAAAGTGTACTATATTTAAGGCTTAAAAAACAATATTTATTGATAAAAAATATTGAAATTTTTTCAAAGTTGTAAGTATTTTTCTGGAGCTCCTGGAGTCTGCACTTGTAAATCGGTGCCGGTAATGGGGGTCGTGCGATGCATCTAAAATAGTCGAACCAAATTTTTTTTTAATTTTTATAAGTTTCTTTTCTTTATGAACTAAAAAAATACCAAAGAAGTCATAAAATTCCAAATTTTTTCGAAGTTCGAAAAAAATTACTTCTTTAAGAAAAAAAAATGACTTTCAGTTGCAAAACAAGTAGTTTAAATAATACTTTTGTCCAAGTTTTTTAGTTTTTTTCGATCGGACATATATTATTTTTGCTATCGACGGCACCGATTTTTAACACTTGTGAAAATGAAAACTCGAAAAAAAGCGCTTTAAAGTTTGCCTGAGCATTCGCAACAATATACATTCTTCTTGAATCTCGTAAACATTATGATCAATATGTGAAAATCTTAAAAGAATATATAACAATCCAATATGTCAAAATATAGGACTAAATTAAATTTTTTGACGTTATACGTTTATGTCTATGTAAATAAACGACAGATCAAAAAGTTAAACTGAAAAATTAAACACTCAACGGATTCAATGGAAGAAACCACATTTTTTTTACAGTGACGAATATTATAATTATATTTCCTTGCTTTGAAAAACACTGATATTTCGACCAATAGAGTTGGAACTAATTATAAAGCTTTAAAATATTTAATTCTGACTCCATATTAGCCTTAAGTGAGTCACTGCAATGGTTTAAAGACCTAAGCGAAAACTCCAATTAGTACAAATGCATTACGCAGATTTCTTAGAAGTATACAGCTTTATGTGTTCGTCAAGATCCATCGCTCATCATCTACACGACTTTTTGTCTGTAATTTTTCAGAAATTTTTGGTGTGCATATTATTAATAATTTTCATATTTTAAAATATATTTACTCTTGGACGAAGTCATAAAAATTTCCTAGAAGAAAAAAATCCTAAAATTCCTTACAACTAATTTACACATTTGTAACAAGGAAATTTAATTTAACCCTCTTAAGAAGACTCATCTAAAGTATGGCATTTTAAGATTGCAACGTTATTACGAAATTAAGCTTACAAATGAGCCGCGCAACCGCAGGCTTTAAAATGACGCTCAACATATTCACACCTCGCCATAATGTCAAACTCACATTCCCACACCCATTTTCGATTTATTTCGATGTCTTTTCTTGCATAGATTAGTAAGTAATCGCGAAGCCATGCATAGTTTCAGTCAGTATATTATTGAGTCCAGATCGAAAGTAGCCGCAGGGCATGCAATAAAAGTTGGAGGAGCAAAGCACCGAATGTGGCTGAAATTGTGAAAACATCAAAACGTTGATTTGAAATTAAAAAGCTGTCACATCATTAAGATAAAGCCGTAATTTATAATATGAAACCATTTTAACACGTTATGGTTGTTTTGCTCTAAAGTATTTCGCATAAACAAAAAACACTAACCGGAATTTTTTGAACAGACAAATCGGATGAATTTTGCTACAACAGAAGTGTGGTTATGGAGACACAATAAAGCGTTGATTCTGAAACAGAGCCGAGATCGAAACCTTTTCCTGGATCATTATGACCAACTTTCTGGCTCTAGTCCTGTTAAATGCCGCCATTAGACCTGGATTAAACAAATACTGGAATGTTATTTATATTAGGCAGAACACTGAGGCCTTGAGTTTCTTCAAACATTAGCGAAAGCTTGGCTGCTGATCCCGCTCAGATGAATACAAATCAAACTCATCATTATCTTCATATTATACAAAATTATCTTTGTCTCCTTCAAACTAAATTCGATTTCTATATATAAAATTACAACAGAATATTTAAATTTATTTTCACATTGCAAAACAAAGTAAAGAAGGCCAAAAAGAGTTCAACTACAGAAGAAAAATGTTGAGAGGAAATGCTGCCAGATTCGTGTTTCATCTTTGCATTGTTCTTGTGCCGCGCTCCTTTTTCGAACTCATTTGGTCGTTCGTTTTTTCTTTGCGCCAAGAACTGCGATTCGTATTACCAACAAGCAAGACGCAAGTTGCCTTCTACATGGACTCTCGTACATGGTACCAACAATACCCGCATATAGCGAACAACATGTGAGATCTGACCCCGGTGTGCTAAGCAGCGCTCCTTCTGCTCACCTGAAAGGTATTTGGCATGCGTGCCTATGTGTGCGTTTCAGTGATTGCATATGTGTGGGTGTGCGCTCGCAATGTTTTCTCGTTTAACAGGTTCCAGTTTGGCTGCCACACAATGGGATGCTGGTACTCAGCAGAGCGTCGACATTTCTGACTCAGCTCGGCCGAAGCCAAGAACAAAGCGGTGAAGGCTGCTGCGGCAGCGGCAAAGGAGGCGTCGCGTTCGTTGCCAGTGTAGTCAGTTTCATTTTATTTGCATTGCATTTTTGTTCACATGTGCATATACATATATGTATCACTTCTCTTTTCGCTGTGCTGAAGTTTCTTCAATTTCGCCTTTATGGCCCTTTTTCTTTGCAGTTGACTAACTATTGGCTGCCAGAGTGGCTGCTCACTGTCTTCTTTATTGAAATTGGAGAAGTTCTTGTCGGGTTAGGTGTGCGCGGAATCGTGGGGGAGAAGGGTTGAGATGCACAGGTTATGGTAAGCTGCGGAGGCTGCGCATATTTTTCGCTTGCAACAAGGCGTGTTGCACTCATCCTGTGTATGTTGTTCTTCTTAGTTTGTCTTGCTGCCTTTGGAATGTGTGAAATTAACGCTTCATTTACAAGTCCGACCATAGCAAGCAACAACTATGAAATTGAAGCTTTCATTTAACAGATTATTTTTCGTCGGGAACTTTCATGTTATATAATATGTCATATTTGAAAAGGATTTGTTATGTTGTTCTTCTGTTTGATGCAATTATAGTAGCAGAGTATTCTCGGTCCCGATATTTCCTCCCGTACGGAAATATCTGAGGCACCATGATTAACCCTGAACTATACCTCAGTTTGAATAATCAGTTTCTACTAAGCAACAGTTATTTAATTGTAAATATTCTTCGACAAGAACTTTGCGCAAAATATGGATTCTAAATATTCCCCCATATATTCGAGAAAATTTAAATGTTACTGACATTGTATTATTTCAAATGGCCTGATTTCTTTAATGTCTGCTAATGCTGATTTTCTCTCCTCTGATAAGTAGAGTTCATTTGAAATAGCACGAGAAGGTCAAGCTGGATAAGTATTCGGGTCAGCTATTTGCCTCTATATTCTCTTAATATTGTTCAAGGCTCTGTGAACTAAAAGAAAACTACTTCTTAAAGACTCTTCAAGACTTGTCAGAATGTTGCCACCGAAGCTCATCCTCTTATAATTAACTCTCCGATCTAGTATATACATTTTCCCTCAGCTCAGTCAGTTCTTGCAGAAATATTGATTATTGAACACACATCCTAAACTCATAACGTACATACTTTATATAAATACGAATCCACTCATTGCTGCCAAGTCATCATCAAATTGCCCCAGAATCGCCGGCTGACGGACGCTGAAACAGAAAACGAAACAAAAACAACAATAATTGGCATTTATTCAACGCAAAAACTTATCTATTCGATTAAGCGTCCAACTAAGATGGATCCATCATCTCGTGTGCACCGCAGCACCAACATATATAATAGTTGCATGCAACAATACAACGTGCCACACCGCCTACACAAGCAGTTCCGGTGCAGACGAAAACAGAATCGGAAAATCGCAAAAATCAGTTAATTCATCAACGAGTAGTGTGAAATCAACTCATCACCCCCTACACCCTTCCTTTTGCCAACAGACTGGACACAAATCCGCGTGAATTAAAAACAATTGCACTTTTGATAGATGCGTGTGGTCTGTCGAACAGACGGAACTTGTGCTGTTTGCTGCATGTGTTGTGTGCGATACAGGAGATTGTGTTTCCACGCTTGAATCGGCATCGATGTCAATACATTGAACGGACGCACTCACCTTAAAACCGCTCAGCTGTTTCTGATGTTCATTCAGGACTCTCTTCGCTCGGCCTTTGGGCCATAGCTTAGTTCCACTAGACAGCTCAGAACAACTCGATGGGAAACTCTTGAATTCATATCCTACCCACACACTTGAACGCACATGCATACCTGGTACTGGTAGCTGAGCTAACCTATTGCATGTCCATCTATAGCTGCATTCGCTCCACTCCTCTTTCCACCCCTTCAGCAGCCGCAGCTTTAAATTATGTCTGTTTATTTTCTCATACGTCTCTGTACATATACATATATGTATTATTATTGGCCATCTGATTTTACTCTGACGAGTTGCGTACTACTAGCCATGACGGGCGGACAGTCGAGTGAGTGATTCTCAATAAAATCGATTTCTCCTGTAATTCGTAAGATTTCATAGCTTCGCTGGCCCAATTTGGTTGATGATTCAGAAGAAAAGTGTGTATGTCAAAAGAGTTGGTCAAGTATTGTGAGGGCTACTGGTGCCAATTGGAAGCTGAATATGATTTCATTTGCATAAAACTCAGTTTACAAAATGAAGAAGATCTCGATCATTGTTTGTATCGATAAACCTGAAAATTAGCTGCTAAAGAACATAGAAAAGAACTTATTGATCTCTAACTTGAGCTCCTTTCAAGTGTTCCCAGAAAATGTGAACAAACCTAACCTCATACCTCATGTGACCCTTCAGAATGTAAAAAAAACTGTCTTCATATTACTGTTCAATTTCTCTCATTATCAGATTATATAAATATTTCAGTTCTTTTGGTTGATTAACCAAATGGTTGAAACCACCAACCGGATGCCAACACCGCATACATCTGCAAATGGAAGTTATCGAAGCAATTCACATTTTTAGATTTCCTCATCGCATTTCTAGGATGCCGAAAAAAATTTGCATATTCCACAGCCAACATTTCCCAGAAATCACGCAGAATCGTGTTTTCACATTCCTGACCAGAATGAAAAACAAAGAATAAAAATCGCTAAAACAAAAATATTGAAGCGCTGCGAGTAATAAATAATAACAATGGTTGGCTTTCAAATGCAAAATTTGTCAGCGAGCGAAAAGCCAACAAAGGCGAGATTTATTTTAAGGACGAACAAGTACGATTAGAGCCACAAGCGCCAAGAACGGCACTGAAAGAGAAAACGAAAACAAAATTTAAATGAAACAAGACGAAAAAACGAAAAATCCTAAACATTACTAGGCATTGCATTTAGTATTTAGCAAAAAAAAATCCAACAACGACAACAGCGCAACAGTGGAGATAAAAAATTCCTCAACTTTGTTGCATGGCAACAGCGCGGTTAAGAACAGTGAGTGGCCACTGCAACTTGTGTAGGTCCACGCGAAACCTTTCCAAATATAAGAAAATAAAATGAAATCGGTAAAAATAAAATATTGAAGTTCGTGCATTTCGGGTGGCGCGGGGAGTGTGTGCGCTGAGGCAATGCAATGCGCGGCGTGTTGAGATACGTGGCTTCAACTATATGATTATTGTGCCAGTTGCCATTGTGGTGCGTGATTCAGTTGTTGTGTGCTTTTTATTATATTTGCTGGTTTGTAGCCGCCTCTGCGTTGTACTCATGAAGAAGCTTGCAGAAGGATTTTGCATTCACAGCCGTCGAACGAGCGTGAGAGAGATGTGTAAATACATCCATCTATATGGCCCAGAATATGTTCTCCTTCACAAAACAGGAGGTCACTTAGTATGCCCACAGTTACAGCAAAACTGGAGTACAAAATAAATCTACTATATTCTTTTAAATTTAAAATTTTTTCTACAAATTAGAGAGTTCTACTTTTCGATTCCTACTTGATTCCTATTTATCGAAAATGGCTTCGAGTAACCCATCCAGAGATATCCCGAAGCTGTCTGTGGATACCCATCTTAAGACCAAGATCATGTCAAACCAGTCTTACTGATGGTATAAAGCTCACCGACAACTTTGGAGACATTTCGAGGTGGAGTTCAAAATTCTTAGAGAGTAGTCTAATTCTTGACTTTAGTATTCACTGAACTAAACTAATTTAGCAAGCGTATTAGGACGTCTATTTTCGTGTACAATCCGAATAAGTGTCTACCAGATTGTAAAACTGTTCAAAATTCCAGACGAACTTACCAGTTTACTGCATCCATTTCGAGTTCTTGATTCGCATGAATTGAAGCTGTATTAACCACATACGATTTATACCTGAATCAGACCTTATTGATTGATTTTTGTACAACTATCGGTTGTACCTAGGAACCAGTTGGAAGAACCACCATCGTCCACATTTCTTCTCACAGTTCTTTACTATTGACTATTATCGCAATGAAGTCTCTCACGACAAGATAGCGTCACGCCAATGAATTCTTTAAAGTATCATTTTTTAAAGTGACCAGTCGGAAATGAGCGTTTAAAATATTTCATTGGTTAATATTATTCTGAGCTAGCAAGCTAAGATTAAAAATTGAGTTTATACTCGTATTTATATTCCTCTCCTTTATCTAAAACTAAATTGCAGCCTGCAGTAAAATAAGAAATAAATCAGTGTATTGAGGCATTGATATAACACAAATGGCAAAACAGTGGGACAAAGTTTTAATCATAACAAGATATTGAAATAGCTGAGAGAATAAGGAGGGACCTCTCTACTATCATCAGCCTAAAGACTCTTATGGATCTGTAAGATACTTAAATATGGACGAACGGAAGCACCAACTTTAAACGAATTCGACTTCTCTTAGTCTCAGAGAACTTCTTTTTCCTTTGTTACCGCCAGCTGGTACCACTGTAAATACTTTAAAAGTTAATAATGGAAAATCTTTTTCCAGAACCACCTCTTCTGAGATCGTTATCCGACACAATTTTTACCACACGCAATTTACAAAGTGTTAATTTTTTCTTCGAGAGAGAACTTTGCTTCTAAAATGCCTTTTCATCTCACAGTAGATCTTACTTTAATCAACTTTAGAACTATTACTGATTATATATTTAACATTTGGTCTCTTTTTAAATGACAGACTAATTCGAATGCTTTTTAGATCGAAATAATGAAGCTGGACGAAAAGATTCTACCCTTTCTGGATTGCATAAAATAAAAGGAAATTGCAATAGCGACTTACATCCACGTCACTTTAGGACTAAGTGTGGTGAACTTTGAAAGATCTATGCCGAGATAAACATAGTTGATTTCTTATCATAGTGAGGACTAAATAAATACAAATCAAAATAGGTCGGATAGCTCTTAGACAAGACATGTATTTTGGAGAGCTAAAGACTAATTTTTTATATACAAGAATCTTCAAATCGTACACTGTGATAGCAATTTTATTTTTAGGAATTTGCAAAAACTCGACTGTGCCCAGCCACCATGAACCGCAGAGTGCAGCACGTTCCTGTACACAGACAACAATCGACAAGCAGACTAGCACCCAACATAACTGGAATATGTGCACATCCAAGCGTTCATTGCCACAAAGTTGCCGACAAGCCTATGACAATTATATGCACACGTGTGTGTGTGTGTGTACGAGTGCAGGGAATGCGTTCTTAGGCTTATCATTTTCAAGATCTCACCTGAGCAATGCCATTCGGCTTCATTTGCTTTGCTTTGCACTCGCTTCGATCTGTTTGATGCCACCACATTCAACGGAGAACAAACACACCGACACGCAAGGAATTCGGAATGCAATGCAAAATACGTTGAATGCGAATGAAATGGAACTGCTTCGATCACAGACCAATGGACGACAATGGACAATGGCCGGAAGGTGCATATAGGCAAAAAGAAACAACAACAAGAACGAAAAGGAAGGATTACAATTGAGGCAATGGCAAGCGTTTCATTTTATTGTTATTTTGTTGTTGTTATTGCAACTTGTAGGCCGACCATCACAACTAAATCATACACCTCATTGCAAAAGTTGTAGATTTTGCTTTTCGTTTTTGATTGGTAATCACTATATAGGTATGGGTACACCCATAAACATATGCTGTGCTGCACACAGGTCCACTTCCACATGTGATCGCAAATGAATTTGCACTTATTTCTTATTGAAGTCACAAAGTTGCATTTACACTCAAGCAACTCAGACAAATTCATCATCAAAGGAATATCCAATTTGGCTTCAACTGCTGCAATTCGAGTCCTCATTTTATTGCATTGCATTTTCGCTTTGCCTTCATCTGTAGGTAATTGACATGAACATGAAGCGAGTCCTTCTCCTTCGTCTTCTTTTTCTTCTTACTTCGTGAATTGCAAATATGCAGGTATGTGGGTTCAAAAGGTGCGTGCCGCATGTGGCGCAACTCCCTTGTTCCTGTCGCGTTTCTTTTAAATTTTTTGCCATTAGCGGCAGGGGCACTGAGCACTTCTGGATTGAAGGGTTCTTACTTATGCCAGTTGCTTGTGGTTGAGTCATAGGGTTCTGACATCGTTCTCATAACAATTTCATGAGTTCTAATCGACTAAAAGTGGAAAGTTGCTGGCACTTGCCACAGGAAGAGTGGTCCCTCTGACAGTCCTTTTTCAACGAAAATATCTATAAAATACTAGTGCTATAACTATTCGAAACAAAAGAAACGCTTGTTTCAATAAAAAAGTGAAATATTACTTCGTTAACTCGGGTCTAAACCGTATTTGATCTTCACAAAAACCTCTATAAAAAATATAGTTTTAGGATATATCGAGTGGTATAAAGGAATATAATTCCTTTTACTGAAAATGCTGCTGGAAAATGAACACACCTGAATATTCTTCAAAAGTCTTGTATACAGATACATTTCACAAAACTGACCAGAGTATAATAATTTAGGAACGCAGTCGTCCGTATGAAAACTCTCCCAGAACATCTTTTCCATAAAAGTCATGCCTTTGAACATGGCAAATTTTCTTTTGTTCTTTGCATATTACTTAAACAATTTCTTTGAATCGGAAGTTTTCAGATAGCATAATAGAATAACTTACTTGTCTTTTTCAAGTCGAGTAAACCCACATTAGAATATTATATTACCACGGAAATACTCTGCTTACATGTTTCAGGAACATTCCTAATGTTTATTTGCATATATTGTATTTGAGAAAACAGTGAAACCCAACCGAATCATATATTTTCTTCTATTTATTACCACATATTTTTCGCAAAATGGAGCAGACAAACAATTTCTGATTTTTTTAAATAAAAACAGCAAAAATATGCACACCATAGTAAGTGGAAATCATAAATTTCACAAATAACCACAAATTAAATGATATCTGCCATACAAATAGATCTTGAAACTTAAGGAACTTAAAAATTTCAAATTAAAAGTTTTCAAAACGTTTTTATATTTTTCTCATATTTTAGCCTATCTTTACATTGATCATTTTTTTTTTAAAGCAATACCAATATTTAAAGATATTTTGTCCTATTGGAAACTTGCTCACATCCATTTGATGTTTAACCACTTTGTGCTCGATTATTGTGTTTATCATTTGTAGTTTCCTCTACTCCGTTTGGTTTCCATAAATACACTTACGTAGATTTATTTTTCATTTAGTATTTACTACAGTTTGCTTTGCCAGCATGAAATCCAAGAACTCTATAACTCATTCATATAATTCAAATTGGAAGCCTTATATATGTGCATCATTCAAATAAACTACTTTATAACTAGTAAGAGCTGCAAACCAAATTTGCCAAGCAACAACCAGTTGATTTTCTACGATATGTCTATCAATTCTAAGATTTCGTTACTGATCTCATTCCAGTTGGGTTATGGAGCACAGCCACTGATCAAGTAGTCAAATCTCCTTAGAAAATCCTTTTATATTGTCTGCCATAGACTAGTCAGATTTTATACAGGAATTTCTAAATATATAATTTCTACTCATGGAAAAATCACACCCTGAATTTTGGAGATGTCATATCGGAACCTTCAGAAAATATATTGAATCTAAGGATTGAGAACTAAATCAGATCTAACAGGATCTCGAATATTGCCTACGACGTACCGTAGTTACCGAACTATACATATGTCGCTCCCGCTTACTCATTTCTCTTCTATTTATAGGTTACCGATTGTTCACATTCAAAAAATTAAAAACGAATATCAAGTACTTATACAACTAAACACGTTCTCTTACCAAAGGATTGTGCCATTGCTTAAGGTCTTTGATATATATATCATTTAATAAACGAATTTAATAATTTTCTTTATTTTGTGACTTTCTTAATAGGGATTAACTCCTCCTTTGCAAAAAAGAAAAATATGTAGTTGTCTCGAAGCTAAGATCTGGGATGAATTATGTCTTCTATGTGGTCTGGCTCGCTCTAATTAACTGAGCGGAGCGGAAGCTTGGCTTACAATTACTAAAAGTTTGACAGTTTTCCTTCGATAACATTCTTGGTACTGATAGTTTGAATATTTTGTAGAATAAGAGAAAATCATATAGTATTTCTACTTCGTCGTTATTCAGTATTTTTTTTTAACTTTTTCTCTCTTTTGTACTCTTAACTTGTCGCTGTCGAATTCAAAGTGACCTCGAATATCAATGGATCAATCGGTTATTATCTTACAACTGGATATACCGTCGTAGTTGTCATACTTTTCAGAATATGATGAATAAATAAATGTTTTACACGATGTTACTCTTCCATATAAACAATAATATTAATTTTACCTTGCATCTAATTAAGACATTAAAACGTATATTTACAGCGGCTTTAACCTTGTAGTGACACCTCAAGTGTAATTGTAAAATTGAATGAAATTTGTAAATACCTAAATATTTACCCAGTTTAATGTTAGATAAACTATTTTTCATTTTACATATCATGGACTCGGGCAAACTAATAAAATATCTCTATATGTTCTGATAAGATAACTCACAAATGATGATTTAAATTGCGACATCACGAACTAAATTCCAGTTGGATTGCGTTTGTCAGCCAATTTACATAACACAAGTGCATTGCAGAAAGGGAAAATTAAATATTTCGGTATGTTCAAATTCAAATCTGTAAGTGGAAAATTCGAGTCACTTCGAAGAAAATCGTAATCATAAATGTAATTTTTTTAATGTGTATATTAGGTACCAATTGGGTATTGGGTTGGTTGTCTTTTGCACTTACCTGTAGTCTGTTCTCTTGGGAGAACGGTTTCTCAGCCACAATGTGAAATAAATTTGAAACCAGTGTAGTTAAAAATTTGAAATTCAGTGATATTAATTTATTAAATTATTTAAACAAAATTAATTGAAATGATTTATAAATAGTACAAGCTTTATATTCCTTTCCCAAGTAAGTATGTGTTGGGAGGCCAGGCACACTCAACACCTCTCCTATTGCGACACTATATATATTTGAAAGAAAACTACAAATTAACTTCAAATTTTATTTAATTATAACGAATCCTATCTCTTGCAATTGGAGTTGTATAATCTCAAGTGAATGGACTTGATGTTGTCAGCTCAGTAGTCGGATCCATCACATCACAGGTAAAAGTATGCGATCCGGCATCACTCATAGAAATCTCGTCACTTGTTGAGTCACAAACAAATCCACTGGGTAAATGAACCACTTGACCAGTGGGATGTAAGACGCCAAGACCATTTGGAATATCGTGCGACTTAAGTAAGCGAGCCGTACATCATAGACAAAGTGATGTGGAACCACAACTGGGTGCACGTGTTGTGCTCGCTTCCATACAGATGGCGTTGAATTCGGTAAACTCGAAATCCTCCTTACAGAACTATACAGAAGGTCTATGCTCAGATTACGGTTTGTCAACATTACACACAGCCGATATTGAGTCGATGGACAAGTAAATGCAGCTCGTTATCTGTAAATAGACAGATGTAAATTGTTTAAAACAAGGTTTTAGAAAATGAAGACATTAGATCAAAGTGTTAATATAAGCTTAAAAATGTCCTCCAAAAAACTATACAACTACAAAGTAGTCTGGAATAATAAGCCGACAGTTACTTTAAAATTTAATCCGCCAAAAATAGAATAAAACTGTAACAATAAAACTTCTGATAAATCCCAAGAATAGCATCCTCAATCTCGTTTTGCACACTTACTGTCAGCTTGTTTCTTAAGAAAATGTGTGTCGAAAATCATTTTCAATGTTAATTAACTGTAAACTACATACATTCGCAGTAAAAAATGCCCGTAAGATGTACAAAATTCGAGATTTTTAGCATATAAAGTTGATTTTCAACGCCTTCAAAATTCATGATTTATGACAATGTGTCACAACTTTTCAGGTATTCAAAGTAGGCAAAGCTGACAAAGCGCGGACTTTAGCACTAACAAACTTAGCTTTGCAAAGCCGCGTCCGTCAAAGAATTCACCAGCAATTTCCGTTATACAGCGGTGTGTCTAACATGTTAATTGGGTGATGGAGGTAGATTAGGTACGGATGTGGGAGATTTACTGGCGATCGCTGCAAGAGTGCCGATCCTAACAATTCGGGATGTATGTTTTATGCTAAGCTTGTATGAATGTATGGATTAATGGATTAATGGATTAATGGAGATTATGCTAGTATGTAGGCGTGATTTAGTGTGTGGCTTTAATGCGTGATAGCGTGTGATTTATGCGCGATCATGATGGTATTTTTTAAAGGATTTTTGCGGATATTTTACCTAAAGATACGCTTTATTTGCGGCTGAAAACTAACACAGTTTATGTTTTGATGTTTTAAGAAACAAGTTTGGTTAAAAATTTGTGCGAATTTCTTATTTCATTCTACATATGTGTGTGGCCGCACTTTAATAGGCCACATTCTTCTGTATTGCTCCATTCGGCAGTACTCGAAGTGAATGTGATCGATCGCAGTCGGTTTCGTGTTTTTGTATATTTACAAAATATGACTGCCAGTTCACACTGCTTCGTAAATAGACCATCTGTTGATCATCACTACTGTCCGAGAATGAAAAGCAACGGCTGCAGCGTAATTATTACATGAGAAATATACTCGTATATAGCACGTTCAATAATCTGGTGTGTGGTTTAAGTGAATATGCAGCACTTTCATACGTAAACACATACAGTTATGGCATGTAGAATTCTTAACATTGCAGTAGAGCTCATGGTTGCCCATTTTCTTTGCAATTGAACGGCTCACTCTCAGCGTATTTGTCCGTGGGCACGGAGTTTACAGGCAAAAATCAATGTTTTCACTGAATTTACTCTTGTTTGTATTTCACTTTTTTCACTTCTTAATTTTTTTATTGTTGTTTGTGTTGTTGGCCAGTTGCATGCTTCACGCTGTTGCGATCATCTGCAGATGTTATTTTTAACGTTGGATTGTATACGGATCTGTAAATCCTCTCCTTTCTTATTGATATCTCTTAAATCGAACCTAATCAAAGTACAGGATTTCCAATTTTTTAATCAGGAAAATATTTCAACTGTGTTAAATTTGAATTTATAAATGCTATAAATAACGTTCATGTACATATATTTTTATACATATATAGATATTCAAGTGTCTGCACCAAATAAATAATAAAAAATTGCGCATTTTAAAGAGTCGTTGGATATCGCTTGGAAATAGTCACACTGATCGCTTTCTAATAATGACATCATCTCAACCGTGCTGATCAACCAGAAGTGTGCTAAATTGATTTAAAAATAAATAATTAACTAAAAAAACCCATTTCGATTGGCAGCTGCCTTGTCTACTAGTTTAACTTGACCAAGCGGATGTCGTAACTGCGGAATGCTGTTAACTCTGGTTTGCAGAAGAATGAATGCATGCGATTGAGATTAGCGGAAGTGCAATCAATTGCAGCAGCAGTTTTTTACGCTCTTTCCCCCTAACTATAATTGTAACTAGAGAATTCATATTTAATTATTATATCGCATTAAATTAATATTACACTCAATGAAGACCATAAATAAAACCAAACTACATAGATACAACATAGTTATATTGCTGAATTATTGTGGTGTACAACATTTAATTGATTTATTAACATAAGCGGAAGCGTTTAATTAGTTGTGAGCAACTGACACCACAAATTATTGCAAAGTGAATGTGAGAAAGCAATTTTTCCAATGTATATGTATATATTATACTACAAATCCTCATTTATTGTACTTATGTATGTATATGTATTTGCAAGCAATTCTATTGAATTCAACATTTCACATTATTATACATATATATAGTATCCACGTAGACATGTATTTATATATGCATATTATTTAATCAAGCGTGTCGAAGAGATCATTGTGAACAATATTGCGGATCATTGCACAATTCGGTCGATATTAATATAAGCAATATCTCGATCAATAAACACATACATATCTGTGTGTATATAATTTAAATAATCGTGTATCTTTAAATCTGTTATGGTGTTTATTAATAAATTTCTGAAACGATTTCAACGTTAATTAATCTACTATTATCGTAAAACATAATCCAATCAATTCCATAAGAAGTACGGAGTAAAAACAGCAACTCTTCTATATTTAGTTTTTTTCTGTAGACTAAGAAATTTAAATTTAATTTTCAAGGTATGTCACTTGTCAAGATGTCGTTTTCAGGATTTAGCATTCACTGACTAAGTATAATTCTCGATTTAACTGCGCAACTTTGCAAATAGTTTCGAAAGTAGCACAGAAATTGAGGGATGATCCTTAGACTGGTACGAGTATTCTGGCATTTCTATTAGTATTTTGGTTTGCATTAACGCGATGCTTTGTGGTCAAAAGTGTTTATTATAATCTCTACAAAACAGTGAAAAATTTTGACAGAGATCCGAGAGGACACTTTCAATGTTCCTCATTTCAATATTCTTCGCTCTCTTTTAAAGCGATTCGAATTGTTTTAAAGTAAAGTAAAGTCTAAAAGAAAGTAGCTTTTTAGGAGAGAAAAACAATGTTCTGGAAATTTTAAAGTGATCTAACCCTTTACGTAAAAGAAGTGTATTTTTAAAACTAATTTGGACTTATTGTATTTTTATCTTAATATTTATATAAAATGATCCTTACATCACTTCTTTTCAGGCCCATTAATAATATAAGTATGATTCTATTGAGAATATAATTAATTTCTGATAAAGAATCAGTAGATCAAACGATTTAATTAGTTATTTCTGCGATAAGAAATCGCAAATAGGCTTTTGATATTTGAAAGCTTTAAGAGTGTTTCACATAAACGTTTGATTTATGAATTTAGCCATTAATGAATACTTTCATTTACGTAAATTACCAACTAAGAACTATTTTTTCTGCATACACACATATATTAAAAGGAAACACACATAATCCAATGTAAATATGTAAATGCTTTTAATAAGCACACAAAGCTTTTAGCCATCAAGTGCGCTGCGATGTTCCCAGCAACAACTAACGAAGCGCTGCAAAGCAAATCCGGCTGGCCAACATTTGTTTGTAATTTCATAATGGCTCATAAGCTGAAAATTATATTAAAATATAAATTTTATTACAATAAACAGAGGAAGTGAGCGCGGACAGCACTGTGCGCCTGTGTTAGTGACTATATGTTTAGATGTGTTTGAGCAATTTTCTATGGAAATCGCATAGCTTTCAACTGAAAATTAAATGCGAATTCAAATTGCCAATGATTATGAGCTGAACGAGTGTACTCAGCGCACTGTGGCCCTGGTTTGCCACGCTCAGATTGCTGATCAGTCAGTGTGAATCTTTGTGTAAGTATGCCAGCAATATTACCAGTCAGCAGCATTGACTGCAGTTGCGCATCGCCTTTCAGCATGGCAAATGCATGTGCCTTGTAGCATGCCAAAAATACATCGTCCAAATAGTCGACGGATTAAGAGTTATTCTAATAGAAAAATCTAATTTTCTGCTCTTAAGATTCGCTTCAAAAGGTTGTGCAATAGAGTTGAAAGGATTATAACAGATAATACGTTTAGATACTTGGTGCAATAACAACAATATACATTTTAAAGCCATAACAGCATCGCTTTCATTTGTTCCTATATAAGAACGCTGCGGAAATGCAAATCGTGGACTATTTCGTGAGTGTTCAAAGAACCGCAGCCATCTTCGTTTAGAATACTAATTATGTAAGCAAACAAAAATGTAATAGAGCTAAGAAATGTATAATCCCAGAATTCTTTCGCGGCTTCCTTATGCCAATTGAGTTTCGAACAACTAAGAATCAGCCCATAATATTTAGTCCATATAAATCAGATAATTGCAATCCAGTGTAGTATTCTTACAAAAAAATGAACCTATTGTTTATATGAAATATTCCTTCCTCTCGGTCTGATTGAAATCTGAAATTCTTTGAAAACAAAGCTGCAAAAGACAGACTGACTTAGTTGTTGAAAAGTTTCCTGAATCAAAGTTGGATTAATTTTCGGTGACATCATTTCAGCCACCATCTATTTATCATCTATTTAAGGTGAGAGATCAAGAAGGAATCTCTAGGACCAGATCTGAAGACCGGTGGAGTTATATATAGATCCGAAGCTCAATTCATGCAGCCTCTGGCGCACGTTTGAAATTTGGCTCTAACTACAAAACAAATGTACTATAACTGCTACTCTTTTTCCTACAGGGTATACACTCATACTAGAAATTTCTATGTATTTTAACAGTGCAGAATCCAAGTTTATTTTTAGACTTTAATTTGCCATATTCCCATTTTGTTACTTCCTTTTTAAAGTCCACTACAGTCATGCCTCTGCCAATTCAATGAAATTCGGTTTTGTTGTTGCCATCGTCAGCATGCGATAGAACTTGTAGCACGTGTAGTCCATGCATTAGCATTACAAATGAAATGACCAATTCTATGGTTATAACGTTATAAGGCGATCAGTGTGGAAAATATTTAAATTAAATTGCGAATTGCGAGTGGAAATCGTTTCGTGTAAATTAATTAATTAATGAACGTGTACCATTGGCGAAGTGAAAATAAACGCAGACGGAGATACAGCGAGCTGATAAGAATTAATTTTCTGTGAATGAGCGCGTGTGTCTAAATATATGCACATAATTGTATTTGTTAATAAAGATTAAAGAATATTGGGATTAAGATAAAATTTAATGAATTTGGATGTGTTGATTTGTGGCACATTTGAAGTTGTCAGCCAAGAGATTTCGTGTGCGAGCGGTTGTGGGTACAGATATACATATGTATGTACATATATTAAAATTTAGTCTTAGTTATAAGATTGAAGGTGCTGTTTGCTATTTTTTAAGAAAATATTATGTATTCGAAATACATTAATTCAGAAATGAAAAAACACGAGATAGTCGTAGTAATCAATTTCGGAGAGCATATGACTACGATCTGAGGTGTGTGGGTTCTAGATGCGGCCATGATCAAATATGAGATTGAGCGAAATTTTTTTCTAATGTGTTAGAAATATCCATATTTTCAGCGTTCTCATGAGATGACATGTAAGTCACCAACATATATGTGGCATTTAACAAATTTAAATTTGCTCCCAGAAAAAAGGTGTAATTTTTCAATTTAGGCAATGATTCTCAGTTAATGATTAAAATTGAGGGGCACATGAAATTTATTTATATATTTATATAAATATGCAATTTGTGGATGCCACACAGCGTTGGGTTGGTGGAAAATCATCGAATATTTGTACGATTTGTGGACCCTACCACAACTGCCTAGCTAACAAAGTCGGAATTCCGTAAAGTGTAAAATGGCATGGAATTTCCTTGCAGCCACAAGCAATTGCACATAACAAGAACAAGTACTTGACTCCACGTTGCAAGTACGAGCATCAGAGCTCTCATGTTGCGGCGTATCATAAAGTAAAGCTTGTGGTTTAAGCTACGGAGCAACGTTTTGCAAAACAACCACCAAATGTGTGGCAACAACAACAGACATTGCACATAAAATCTAATTGAATTGCTGAGAAATTTCACTACCAGAAAGCAATTTCAATGGCAAGCATGAGAGGTGTGTGTGGCAAAACAGCAAAGTGCCTACCACAAACTACTACAAGCCAGCAAAGCTACCAAATACCAAGTCGGTACTAAGTGCAAATGCCCCCTATGGAATGTCTGGGCAGCCTATAAATGTAAATACCTAAACCAGTTTTCTCAAGCATACAAACAGACACACATACATACAGATACATGAAGAAGAATACCTTCAGCTGAAAGAAGAATATGGCAAGCAGCATAATCCAAAATACCACAGCGTTTAAGATGTGCACTAGGTATAGGTTGCCACTAAAGCTGCCAAGCCACAATTTTCCAAAAATAAGCGCACAAAAACTAAAAGAGTGAATAAAAGCAAACCAGAAGAAGAGAAAAAATTTTGCAGTAAGTTCAGCCTGGAGCTGGGTAACTGGAGCTGCGCATATACATCAGTCATGTGGCATGCAATAAAAGCACTGTGGCTGCAATGGATTAGAATTCGTGTGAAACAACTCAACTTCATTATTCGCATTTCAATTTCATTTGGCCGTCATTATTGCTGCGCTGTTTTCGATTTCCTTATTATTCTTCGTTTGGGTATTGCTTTACTCTTCCTCCTTACTGACACTCTTTGTGTTCTTGGCGGTTTTTTTTTCGTTTTTTTCTTTACTTGAAGCAGCACTTTGTACAGGTTACAGAGCTGCAGCGCATCAGCGTTTTTTATTTGGTTTTCCTTCGAACTTTATTTTTGCTTGCTTCCTTTCCTTAGCTTTTGTTCTTCTTTGTTTTCCTTTGGTTTTATTTTCGTTTATTTGTTTTTTGTAATGCAACTTTAGTCATTCAACTGAAAACTTGCGCGCTTAAGCGCAGCTCTGGCCGCTCATATAAACTTGGCTCATTTTGTTCGCTTCCTTTTTGTTGACGTACGCGCCTCTTCGGCTGCCAACCGTATGTGCACAAAAATATTTTCAGATTCCCACGCTATAATGG
Organism: Zeugodacus cucurbitae; assembly: GCF_028554725.1. Taxonomy (NCBI): domain Eukaryota; kingdom Metazoa; phylum Arthropoda; class Insecta; order Diptera; family Tephritidae; genus Zeugodacus; species Zeugodacus cucurbitae. The sequence goes on from NC_071669.1 coordinate 49,065,114, forward strand.
CCAGTTCTTTCTTGCAGCTACGAGGGTAAATAATTGTATTTTGAGTTTGTTCCTCATTCTCCTACTGAGATGTTCAATTTAGCGAAGGTCCGAACCTCATGAAAATTTGAAATATATATATTTGAAGACTAAACCCACACGATTCTGAAGACCTCACTGATAAGCTATATTACGTCTCTATCTAAAGTGTCGGTCATTGTGGAAATTCGTTAATGCTTAAATAATCTCACAGTATACTATCTGTCAGTCAGAAGTTCTGTTGTGATGATAATTTATAACGGTCATTAAAGGAAACCTCAAATCTAACCTAAATTAACGACGCTGGTTTGAAAAGTTTAATGATAAAATAAAGATGAAATGGTATAATGAAACTACTTTCCAAACCAGCGTCGTCAATTTAGGTTAGGTTTAGCTCGAAACATATTATTTACCCTCTTGAGTCACAGCTGACTACAAAACACCCCTTTATAAACATATCTATATACTTTTATGTATCTATATTATTATACTGCGCCTTCTCATTTACGATGATTCTTTAGTCTAGATTTCTCTGACATTGCGATAGTGTTGTCTACTCTCCAACAATTATATTAACTTTCTGAAATTCCTCTTTGTTTGCATTTCTATTTTCTAATTTTAAATCATTCAATTCTTTCTTAAGGTTCGCGCCTTAGCTTCTCTATTCTTCTACTTTTTTTTAATACCACGAGTGTTCTTCAGAAAGACCTTTGGGATTCTCAGCAGGAGCGCTGTTGCATTGCTCGGACAGTGCATTTTGTAATCCAACGTGGTACCTCTTAGGACCCGCTTGAGCCTCCATTCGCAATTCACATTCAACTACGTCGTTGGGTAGTCTATTTAGTACTTCTAACTTCTTTTTATTTTCATGCATATCTTTCATCCTCTCATGACAACTCTCCACCGCTTTGACCCTTCTGCGTGAATATCTTTCTACAGTCACTTTCTAATTTGGAATTCTCATATAAATTCCTCAAGTCAAAATGGGCTTGCAGCACCGTTGCACACAAAGTAAAGTCATTCTGCTACTTCTACTTCTTCAATTCTTAAAGAGTGTATAGTAACATGCTGCTGTCGCACGTTCGCCTTCCGCCTGACGCAAGTCCAGTTGCCACAAGTTGTGATTGTCGTTAGCCACGTTAAGTAGTCGGCGTTGACTCTTTGAGTGCACAAAAGCGTGGAGATGCCATTGTGGCAGACAGAAGACTTTGTGCTAGAGGCAGCTGTGTGGCATTGTCCGCAGCTGCAGGCGCTGTGCTTGCAACACCCCGTGTCACGTCATGAAGCGCTGCTGGTCTGTTGGTGCTGTTCAGGTTTTATTCTATACTATATTCTAAATGAGTCTGCACGGATTTTATGGATGCAAATCAAGTTGAGCGGACATTTAAAATAGTAAAATTAATTGAATGCTCACCAGTCATCGAACCGGCGCATTTTTTTGTTGCCACTGCATTACCTGCTTGTGTGTTTGTGGCGGATTCTAAGGCATATTTGCAGTTGTGTGTTTATTTAAAGACTTCCATGTATTTTTCTTCCATGTGACTTTGCAACAGAGAGGCTTTGTTGGTATTGGCGTTGTAATTAGTCGTAGTAAAAAATAAAAAAAAATACTTCTTCACTTATCGTTTAATTGATAATATGAAAACTGTATTATTTTAATAATAATATGTATTAGTCAATTAGAGTAAAACTACTGTTCCCACGTTATATATCGAACTTTCCACTATACCAACCTAGTATTATGTAAGATTATTATTCGTACTAGTAACTACTTAATTAATTTCACTTGCTCAAGAGATGTGGTGGTTACTAGAGTCATAGCTCGGGCTGCACAGGTCCTAAACTAACTTTTTAGATATCGATTAACATAATAAAAATATCTTAAATTACATTAGCTGATACCGATTTACAATAAAATCAGTAAAATCAAAAACCTTTAGTTATACTTTGAGTTTCAAGTATTTGACCTACGTATACATAAATATATTGCTCTGTAAATATTAAAAAACTTTTTGTATGTCTATCAAACGTATAAGCCTCTATAACCAACGTCCATATACTCGTGTTTATTTGAAAACTTGTGGGAGCGCACAGCAACACAGCAATTCACCTAAATTCCATGTCTCTCAGCGTAAGCACCTTCATTAAAAATTTAATAAGTGACAACAATCATGCTGCCCACATGCATATACACATACATTGGTATGTTGGTTATTATGCACCGGTTGGCTGCTGTGTGCCATCAATTGCTGTATCAAATGTTCTAATCATAATTTGCATATTTCGCACATTTACCTAAACAGGATTAGGAGCAAATGAGAACGTCACTGAAGAAACAATTTGTGAGGTTATGTGCGCTTAAATAACGGGTGATTTTTTTGAGGTTAGGATTTTCATGCATTAGTATTTGACAGATCACGTGGGATTTCAGACATGGTGTCAAAGAGAAAGATGCTCAGTATGCTTTGACATTTCATCATGAATAGACTTACTAACGAGCAACGCTTGCAAATCATTGAATTTTATTACCAAAATCAGTGTTCGGTTCGAAATGTGAAATCCGCTTTTTTATCGACAAATTTTGTTCAGCGATGAGGCTCATTTCTGGTTGAATGGCTACGTAAATAAGCAAAATTGCCGCATTTGGGGTGAAGAGCAACCAGAAGCCGTTCAAGAACTGCCCATGCATCCCGAAAAATGCACTGTTTGGTGTGGTTTGTACGCTGGTGGAATCATTGGACCGTATTTTTTCAAAGATGCTGTTGGACGCAACGTTACGGTGAATGGCGATCGCTATCGTTCGATGCTAACAAACTTTTTGTTGCCAAAAATGGAAGAACTGAACTTGGTTGACATGTGGTTTCAACAAGATGGCGCTACATGCCACACAGCTCGCGATTCTATGGCCATTTTGAGGGAAAACTTCGGAGAACAATTCATCTCAAGAAATGGACCCGTAAGTTGGCCACCAAGATCATGCGATTTAACGCCTTTAGACTATTTTTTGTGGGGCTACGTCAAGTCTAAAGTCTACAGAAATAAGCCAGCAACTATTCCAGCTTTGGAAGACAACATTTCCGAAGAAATTCGGGCTATTCCGGCCGAAATGCTCGAAAAAGTTGCCCAAAATTGGACTTTCCGAATGGACCACCTAAGACGCAGCCGCGGTCAACATTTAAATGAAATTATCTTCAAAAAGTAAATGTCATGAACCAATCTAACGTTTCAAATAAAGAACCGATGAGATTTTGCAAATTTTTTTTTTTAAAAAAAGTTATCAAGCTCTTAAAAAATCACCCTATATAATTAAATATTGTACTAAAGTTCACTTAAATAAACACATTTATTCAAAAGACTGGTTTCTTGCATATAAGAAGTAGTAGTATAAGAAGTAGTAACAAAAATGTTCATTTGAGCTCGAACAGAATTGAAAAAGCTCTGTTGGTATGAATAAAACATGAATACTGTGTATAATAAATATTTTTTATATATAAATTAAAAAAAAAATACCTGTTACAGTTAATATTAAAATAATTCTATGAAAATATTAAAATTTCAATGAAAAAATTCCCAGTCTGACAACTTTGGTTATAGAGATAGCAAATACTTTCAACAACACAACTAGTTTAAGGTTGGAAGAATTCATATTCCTCTAATTCCAAACACTTTCTTTTATAAAAACAAAATTACACCAATATCAGCCATTGCAGTGATTCACCTTAGGTAATTCAAATGCCTGTATAAACGGAGTGTTGACGTCATGGCGTATACATAACATCCGCCTAGAATAAATTTAAAAACAGCATGACGGCTGTGTAACAACTGGGCAACAAAACAACAACGACAATAACTATAACAAAACTTAAGAGCACAAGTGTGTATCAGAAGAAAAACAACAACAGTAATAACAGTAACATCCAAAGCTCATGACAGCGAACCAAAAGAAGAACCACAACAACACTAACAGCAATCATAACGCATGCAAATGGAAATGTGTATTAAATTCAAGCAGATAATTGCACATTTTATACACTTAATGCTAATATTTTTGCATATTTCAGTTTCGTTGCAGTGGAAGGCGAGCGAGCGAAAACGAGGATTTCAATTACGCCCACATGGCGATGCAAATGCAAAAGCTTAAATTATTCATACGGACGTACGTGTAAGTGAAATAGAAGTTTTTATTTGTCGGTATGCTTATTACCCGACTTTTTCACGGATTAAAAATTGCCTTTACTCACACAAACGCACATTAGTTGTAAGCAACACAGCCCTTAGGTATAAAGCCTTTCCGGTTCCGCTTTGCTTTCATTTCCGTTTTGCACTACTTTTGTACGCACACTTTGTAATGATTATTATTGCTCTCGTACGCCGGAGAATTACATGCGGAGATTTACACACAAACAAAGCCCGCTTAAAGCACTGCAATTAGCTTCCCAACACGTTTCGACGCTTTTAGTAAAGGAAGGCAACATTCGCAAAAGTTTTTCACGCTTTTGCCGTTGCGTTTGTGTTTTGCCTACTTCTGCTTCAAAGTGTTACACTGTGTATTGTTGTGAAATCCTTTGGTTGGCTTCACATAGAGTTTAACACAACCAATTCTTCATACAAACATACTCGCATATGTGCATGCGAAAAACGAAGTGCTTTTTACTGCATTATTTGATTACTAAAAAGGGCGTGTGGCAGCATTGTGCATGCAACTTCGACTTTACATATGCCTGTATAAATCCTGTAGGAGGCCCGTAAATGTATGTATGCTACAGAAATATGTTAATACGAAAAAATGATGCAAAGGAAAGACAGTTTCGATCAATTAAGACCTAAGAAATATGCATAGAACTTTCTTGAAGAGTAACTGGTGTTAGAGGTACACTAATGAGTCACTATTTGATCAAGGGATTCAAGGGGACTAATACTTTTTGAAAGCCCGTAGAAGTTTCTTTGCATGGATATCTTACTCAAGTTGTATATCAAAAAGTAGGTTACTAGGTGTTGCCTACATTTCGGCGTGCAGTAATAACAAGTGACCAAATCTACTGCGAAAAAAATTGCATAAAAATACAAATTATCTAAAACTATTGTCACAAACTCTGGCTGGTGGAAAACAAAACCCGGACAAATCGCCTGTGTGACCCGAGATAAAATGGTGTGTCGGTTGGTAACCTTTTATTGCCACAACACAGCTCTTCACACACTCAGACATGAATTTCTACTGTTTTTAGCATTGAGCTCTCACACCAAGCATTTTGCACACACACATACGAATGCAAAGGCATAAAATAGGCGTTTGTCGACGCTTTATAGCCAACATTTTGTTTGAAATTGCATTTGGTATACAATTGTAGCTAAGCAAATATTTTAGAAAATGTTGCTGACACTTAGAAATGTATTTTTTCTATGGTAGTGTAAAACCAATAAATATAAGCCACAAATACATGTACATGAGCATATGCTATGGTAGAGAGGCAGTCCGCAGGCATGAAGGCTTTAGTTAAAAACCTATGTTTTTTTATTTGATACATATATACATATCCTTGGCTTAAGGGAACAATTGGTGCTATTCCCACGTCTCTGTTGCAAATTGCCTTAAATCCGAACCGAAAAAGAAAACCTTTCGCACTTCATTGTCTGTGTAGAAATTTCAATTAGTGCATTGTGCTTTTTTATAATTTTTCCTAGCATAGATTATTATTATTATTTCCGAAACAACATATAGCCCAAAATATTGCCAATTAACTAACTTTATATATTTATTCGGATACATTTAGGAGTCTATTCAGACACTTTTCGGAGTCATTTCGAAAATTGTATATTCCATAATATACTTTTTGATATATACTTCCACAAAGCAATTGCAATCTCGAGTTGTGTTTATAAATGAAATTAAATGCTTTAATTGCTGTTTAACTCAGCAATAATCCGATTTCAATTGCTATTACTAAACGCCAACAACAACTACTCGAAAACAATATTCATAACGTTTAATGAATATAAAAAAATTTGCTAATGATATCAGTAGTTTTGAGAACAAAAGGAGAATAAATATTTCGTTGTACTGGATTTGGAAAAATGCGACACCCACTCTTAGACATTTATGAGGAGAATTCAACTATTTGGTGAGGAGGGGGCTGACAATTTATATGAAATACAAATTTGCATTTATATCTTTGCTTGTATGTGGGTATTTGTGTATACAGCTATAAGAATCAATCAGATTTCAATGTTATGATGATCACGTTAATTAATTTATTTGCGAATGACATCATGCGCGCATGTTTGCTTATGATTACAATTGAAGCACGAACCATGTCACTGCTAATTTATTTGTGTATGAGTGTATGTATGTGTGTGTGTCTTCGTATAAATTGAAATAAAATAGAATTACCGAAAATAGCAAAGCCTTGAAATAAATGACAATAAATAGCAGCAGGCAGCTGGCAGCTGGCAGAAGGCCATTAAGCAAAGATTTCATTGTCATTTAAGTATATAGCGCCATGAGCATGAAGAAAGACTTAGCTGGTGGGTCCTAAGAGGGGCTTAGTGACATTTGTGCAAAAAATTTAGGTGTGCTTCCAGATGTCTGTAAGTATCTATTCAAAATACCAGAAATTTTCTACTTTCAGTGGTTCTGAAGTACCGTTAAACTATCCAAACTATCATTATGTGCCTATGGCTTTATAAGTATGCTGATGATATCTATCACTTTTGTAACAAAAGACAATGAACAACAAATAACAGAAGAGTAATAATATATGTATATATGAATATGAATATACATGTGTATATTTATGCATATAAATGTGCTTAAATGGCGTAGACAGTAATTGAAGAATTGTATGTTTTATGTTTTCTATAAATACTCATATGCGCGCGGTTTGTAGTTCGAAGAATTTTTCTATATCTGCTGACAGAGTCATTTGTAACACAATGAGCATTACAAAAAAAACAATAACAAAGAAACAAAAAATAAATAAAAATACTATAAAATATCCAAATGTATGTATCTTTGTATGACTAGTAATTTCGAATGCTCGTGGATGTCGATCAGTGATTTTACTAGAACACAGAAGATGAAAACAATTGCAGCATAAATACAGAGAATGACATGAATACATAACATTCCAGCTGGTCTAAAAGCAAAACAATAAACTTAATGATCTATAGTTAAGAGTAGTGCATTCAAATTGAAAAATCGTCATTTGTTTAATAATGCGCTCATATTTATTAGAACAGAGTATATGTTTATATATATATGGATAAACATAAATTACTATTTTCTTTTCGAAAAATTACTAACCTCAATATTTTTATGTTATAAACCCAAGGCAATAAAAATTTCTTTTTATTATTATTTGAACTGCATAGGTATTCAAGTGAGCTATGCAACATTCTGAATCTGGTACTATTATGATATTATACCCACAGATTTGGATGATGGATGATGAAAACTAAAAGGTTAGTCGTTGATCAATTTTAGGAACTATTACAAATTATTTTAACCTATTTAAGTGCTTTTAATGTGAAATATTGATGAAGAATTTCTTGGGTTGAACCACATCATTTTCATATCGATAGTCTAACAGAATGCGCCATTATAAAGTCAGCCAATCTATTTGGAAAAAATTTCTTAATGCGCCAGAATGTATGCATGTTTCTAGATATATTACAATATATAGCATGGCATGGCGAGGCATTATATTCATATAGTTGTGAAGATAAGATACCATTAACAAACAAGACATTGGTAATAGAAAGTATTAGGTTATGATGAATCTGACCCGAGTTCTAAGCGAAAGCTTTTTGAATGCCTACCCAAATTACTTACTCCTTTGTGAGCATTGCAATAAATGCAAACTGTTCGAAAATAATATGGGATTCAAATAGCGTTATTGAAAAATCACGATATGTCAGCATTCACCAAGTAGCTTCCATAAAATTTTATTAATTCATAAGTAAATCATAACTCATTCATATAAGGTACTCAAAAGTTGCTTTTAAGACCCCTAATGACTGCTTTATGGCCAACACAATACCAAAATTGTTACTAAATTGTTGCCTTTATAAATCTCAGTGAATATACATATGTAAATGTATGTGTATAAATACAACAATATATTCGTGCATTTATTTGCAACCAAAATGCTAATGACTATGATAATTCGGTTAAAATGTCACAAATATACGCGCCGGAGCAAGCGCTACATGCCAATTCATCAAAACAAATGGCAGCAACAACAGAAATACACATACATACACATCAATATGTTTGTTTTATGTACGAGTATGTGTTTGCAAATTTTATTTATTCAAATCACAGCGCAGACAAAACGTTGCATTTCTCTTCATAAATCCTTTTTAGTTATAAAATTAAATGCTAATGTTTACTTTTTGGCAATGTTGTTATTGTTATGCATTGTTGTAATAGTATGATTTAAAATTTTTTGCAATTGTTTTATGCATCAAAAATCCGTCAAATTAGCATAATTATTTGAATTTGCATGGCGTGTGTGAGCATTGTATATAATTCTGAAAAATTTTTTGGTTTTGTTTTTGCTTCTTCTGCCTTTTTGTGCAAATTCTGCATTATGAGCTTTGAAGCGGGCGTAACGGCGTGCTGCTACAGTGCTCGCGAATATACCAAAAAGGAAGTCATAATTTTACGTTTCGTTGGGATTGACTTGTTTTATTGTAAAGAATTTGGCGTTAAAAATTTGCATGAAATGCAAAAAAAATAAAATTAAAAACCTGACTGTTATCTCTACACCTCTTTCTGCACTTTCTATGTAGCTATCTTTTGAATTTGTAAATTTTAGAATTTTCGTGTTTTAGGTAAGAACTTTGGGCGGCACGCACAGTAGAGTTGATTTGAATTTTAATTCAACGAACGATAGTGTTATGTTTTTCTAAAAAATACATTTTTGTATTCAATTTAAATTTCGACAATTATTCAATTCTTTAAAACTTTTTTACAAAAAAAAATTTAATTTTTTTAAATATTCCAAAATTAATTATTTTATGTTTTTGAACAAATAAAATTTCGAAAAAATATCTGGTTTTAGATTTTTTTTTAATATAAAATGTAAACTTTGCACTCACTTTGAAATAGATTCGCCGTAGATTCGAGTATGCCGCGCAGACTATTGGTATGGTGATGCAACAGTCGTTCAAATTCGCCAGTGGACTTCTTTCTCAGCTCCAATTCGGTTGAATTCGTGCAGCAATGGCCGCCACAAAGAGCACCTGGAAGAGTAAACGGAAATCATAAATAATTGGAAAAATATAATTTTTATGTAAGAATATAATATTTAATGCGTAGTAGTATATAAGGTAAGTAGTATTATATAGGTATAAATTATAGGTCATAAATAGGTCATAAATTATATTTCGTTGAATTCCATATAAATATTCATATAAATTCCAAATAAGAGGCTTTCAAAAACAGTATGAGTTTGCGCTCAATTCAACTGCTGACTTTTCATAGTAAATCCGCTCAGGAGAAGTGGTACTTGTAAAACTGAAGACTTATGTATAGCGGGGAAGTTGTTCGAATGCTTTGCACTCATACATTCTTTTTTATTGAAAATACACAAAAATTTTGTTTGGATTAAAATTCACCTGTAATTGCAGTTGAAAAGAGTTTGAGTATTTTTGAAGGAATGTTGTGTGTGATTAAATTTGAGTGGCTTTGAAGCATTGATAGTGATTTAAATGCGTAAAGTGAGAGACAAGTACTAAGAAAATTTGTCTTTCTCGGGGTCTAAACAATCGCGATGACTCGATGAGTCAGTCGAACAGTGAGTGCTAAATGAACATTAGACTATTAAGTCTGAGGACTCTGTTCAGAGCACTTTGAGAAACATACTTATATTTCCGTTTCTAGAGAGTGAGAGACCAAAGCTTTTCGCAAAAATGTGATGAATTGCATAATTATTTCAGCAATAGAAGTAGTATATTTGAGAAAGTAAATGGTTTCGTACCTCAACGGCTTCCAGCTGTGCAACAAAAAAACTATTAGAATAATGACACACTCACACAAAACTATTACAACAACAGGAGGCTACAACTATGTGTAGGTGTATTATTGTAGCCTTCATCGCTTTTCACACTCGGCTTATGCGTGCAGCCAAGCTTTCGGGGTTTTGCGAGCAAAAACGGAAGAGGCCATCTTTTATGCGCAAATTGAAAAATTCAGTAAATGTGGATACACGCACGCAGTTAAAGCTAAAAATAAAAGAATAAAGTGTTGCACGCAAAAAATAGAGGAAACGAGAAGAAGAAAAGTGCGAAATTGGAAAAGTGTCTGTCGCCGCTTGCCGTCAATCGGTGTCAAGGTGCGTGCATGCGAGTGGGCGACGGTCTTTTTCAACTTTACTGCCAGGCACGTAGTTGCCACACAAATACCGCTGTGTATACATGTGTGGCATGCAGCGCCATTTTGCCTGCACTGCTTTTACACAACTTTTTTTTAACATCGTTCTCTGTTTTTTGGAGCATTTCCGAATGTCACTGCAATATGTGGCACACCATGGAGGCGCCATTACTTTGCAACATAGAGGTGCACATGTACACACACGGTACTTCACTTGTGCGGCAACTAACTGCAACTTCAATAACAACAATAACAACAATACAAACAAACACAAAAATACTCGACGGTCCTTGGTGAGAGATTTGCATGATTTGCTTAAAAAGTGACGCTGCATGCAACACACATTGCAATTTTCGGCACATTCAGAGCGCGCACAGTTTTTAACTGGTAGTGAAGTACCGAAGAGGCCTAAATAATAAATGACGGCAAAACACTTAACCTTGGCCGGTCCGAAATGAGTGCCCGAGTGCGCACGTTTGCAATAGGGGTCATGATTTTTTCTGAAGTGAATATGGAATATAAGCAAGTATTTTTCTGACAGGAGCCTTGAGGATTCGCTAGTGCTTTAAATATTAACGGTCATCGAGGATATTCAAATTCAAATTTGGATCTTCTGACCACGGGTCTTGGATTAAATCTCTCCGATAAGTGTGGCATGTGTGCCTCATGCTGTGTTGCTGATTACATGACTAGGAGCCAGCATGGCTGAAAAGCTTATCTAAAGGTCCGCCTGAGCGCTGTCCACCCGAAAAGGTGGACCAACGAACCGCTAGCTGACACATCTGATGTAACAAGGAAGGGAGTGCTTAGCTAACTCACTATCGGCTGCGGTTGCTGGGATATTTTGGTCAGTTAAGGCATGTCAGGGTCGCTGTTTGGCATCGTCGCCACATGCAACATGAAATTCGAATTGAATTTAGAAATTTCTTTTGCAATCGCCATTCGCAAAAGGATCTGTCGTTTGTGTTTCTAACTTAATACGTTTCCAACTGTTGTGATATTGCACATACTCGTGTGGAGGAATATATGTATTTCAGTTGTTGCTCTTTTATTGATACACAATACATGAAAAATGCAAGTATTTGATAGGCGGGAGAAGTCGACGTCGAGTGTGCATTTTTATGCGACTTGCTCAGACATTTGGGCGCCAATAGAAAGCAAAATCAAGCGCCACAGCGCAAAATGTAAGCGAGCATGCGTGCGGGCAGCTGACGAGGTAGGAAAAACGTGTTGTCGTGCTTCAAAGCAATTTGATACTGTTGACAGAGCTCAGTGAGGGATTTAAATACGAGTATGTTGTATAGGGTGAACCACAAAGCGTATTTTCAATCATTAAAATTTTAATTAATTCTCGCATCTCATAAGCACCACCGTCAAATATTGGGATCGGAAACCTCGAATGTGATTTCAAGAAATAATAGAAAAGATAGACAGTTTGAAAGTCACAAATATTTGAAGACATGGGAACGGACGTTCTTCGGTTTTAAGTCATAGTGAATGACACATACGATGATTTTCGCAAGAAGTTCGGAAAAACAACCACTAACACATATTTTTTTATATTGAAAACAATTTTTATTAAAACAGTTATTATATGTACACCCCTGTATCTATATTATTTGAATTATTCTATATTTCTTTGGTAAACAACTTTGCAAACGTAGAGCAGCTTGCCGATCCAGAAGTTTGCAAGTCAGTCGCCGTCTTTTATCCTTTGCAAAGCCAAGTGAAAGCTAAAGCAACGCCAAAGAGATGGAGACGGAAGAGAAAAGAGCTTTGCAGGCGTACAAAAAAACGCTTGGTATTTGTATCGATGTAATGCGCCGCAGATTGGGCTGTTTCGGGCTTCCTAATTTCGTTTTCTTTATCAACTTTATTGCATTCGTTTGCGGTTATTTATTCATTCGTCGGTTGAAGCACACTTCGCTCTTCCCTAATCTCTTTGGCCTTTGTGGTTTGGTTTTTGGCAAAAATTTGAAGACACACTCACAGTTTAAATGTACTGAATCAGCAGTGTGCCAAGTATAGAGGTAGTAAACATTACGTTGATGTTTCTATCTAATAAATAAAGTTTGCAGGCGTCATCCTGGTCGAAAACAATTTCGAAGTTTTTTTTCGCTTTCAAGATCAGGAAATAATCTGTAAAGCTGGTTAGTCAATGCAGAGTAATAAAAGCGGAGCAGGGTAAATAGAGTTTCACGAAAAGAAATTATATAAGTTTTGAAGGTTGAAGTATTAAAAGAAAGCGAATTTTTTATTTCCTTCTCTCTGTAAATTGTTATTTTATTATCTATCCAATCTCCGCTTGTGTTAAATTATAATACTTAAATATGAAATCACTCAAAGTGCCCCAGCTCTGATATATATATCCAACTAAACTTAAACTTATTTAAGCATTTAAAATGCAAATAGACAAGCGTTAAGAATATTCAACTTTAGCCAAGTGTTGCCAACTGTCACGACACATTTGCTAATTGGATTACAAGCGGTGAGTGCACTTGGTGTATGCGCACGACACTTGACACTTCGTCGCTGAACTGTGTCACTGCGCACGGCGACAAAGCATAAGCACAGAAAACATATGCAAAATGAAGAAAATACTAGCATAAAAACAAGTAGACAAATTGCATGGCATGTGCGCCTAAATGTATGCTTATTTATTTGTGTTTTTCATAATGCCCTTGTATGTGATCGTAAGTAATTAGGTGCGAAAAAGCAGTCATTGTTGCATAAAATTTGATCTCACGCTCAGTAAGCAATGTACTTATGCTTCTATGTGTCAGTATCAGTAGATGAGAAAATTTTTGAAATACTTTTCTTTCAATACAATCCAATATTATAGTTATATGATGAAATTCCGGTATTAAGGGTGTTTGAGAACTTCTTGTTAGATAGGTTTATTCAGTGTATAAGCGTTTGATCTAAGGTTTCCGGTGCGCACAGAGGTTGCGATTACACGCGGGTGCCGCAAGTCGGTGTTTAGCATGGGCAGCGATACAATTCTAAACAAATACTTATAGAGTATTGTGCTCTTATGCAAAGGACACATTAGAAAATGGTATATGTGTTCATAAATTGTCTTGTCTTCCGAGTATGTCAGGAGCAGCAGTTAGCAGCTATTCAATTGGAAGCATATTGCATGTATGTGGCATGAATTGCGAACTGAGTTTGGAAAAGTAGTTTTGGAAGGGCGCCACCGCGTATTCGCCTCAAATGGCAGCGGTGCGCTGCGGCGTTTCATGCCACACAAAATTCCAAACAATGCAGGCAAGCAAAAAAAGAAGAAGCAAATTGGAGCGCTCCAATTTGCACTCGCTTGCAAGGACGAGCCAGGTCGCAAGTGAAAATGCGAGTCAACGAGTCATGAAGTGAGGTAGTCAGCGGCAGTAACAATATACCGTGCCAACAACAAAACAGCTATAAATGCTGCAAGTTTGTGTAGCAACATCATAAAAGTGGTACAAGTCAACATGGTCGCACGGCACTGTGGAAGGATGTGCTGCAACTTTAATGTGGCACGAAGCCCAACTCGAACACACACTCGTACTTGTTAACACCAGCGTGCCTTATGGCAGTCGACTGCGCGACTCACCGCAACGCCACAACACCTCTTGTCGCAGCGCGCGATTGTGCAACATAACTTATGTTCTGCCGTTGTGGCAAGCGTGGCAACAACTACAACAACAATTTTGCATTAAGAACAACTGCATAGTTGCAATAACAAATGACAGCGTTTTGTTTACAAACAAACAACTTTTTGGCGGTGACAGCGCGCGCCGGCAACAGAAACAAGCGCACCGCACGCCTCTTGTGCAACAACACGCTTGTACGCGCAACAACGAGATTATGAAGTATTTATTACGCTAAATTTGCAATGTTGCATGTAACACACACAATCGTATTGGCATGGCAAGGTGCGAACACTACAAATGAGCGCGCCGGCATACTTTTTCAACATTGCCACCGAAATTTCACAATGCCCGTCACATTTCCTTGTCCCTCTAGCACTTCTGTTGGCCGATGCAATTTCGCGCGTCTTTTGGCAATTCATTCATTTGAAATGAGCTCGCGTGCAAAGTGGAACGCGCATAGCCGCAGCGGATGGCCGCAGGATGTTTGTTGCTGGGTGACAGGAAATGCCGTGGTTGGCGCGCCTCTAAGTATGCCTCGCGCTTTGCGATGACTAACAAATGAACAACGGAAAAAGCGCTTTTACAATGAGACGCAATTTCCGTTTGGTTTCATGTTGAATAACCGTAAATACCGCTATCCGAATAGTTTACGTAGGTGTTTAGTGTGCGAAATTTGTTGAAAATAATATAATGGGTGAAGGATTGTAGGTTAAATTAATATTAAAATTGGTATCGATAACTTTGTTGGTACTATTTTGACCCGTGATACCGCTTATTACCCATCTTGAACTGAGTTGCTATTACAGAAACAGAGAGAGTGAGAGGGAAATAAAGACTGGAAAAGGGAGACAGAGAGAGAGTGCGAAAAATTAATCGAGACAGAGAGAGGTGCTATCTCAAACCAGAGAGAGAAAAATAAAGGAGAAACATTGACAGAGAAAGAGAGAAGGCGATATATGAAAAGAGAGTCAGGCAAAATTCTCATAGGATCCTCTTGCTAGGAACTTTTTACATACGGAACTCATATGTCAATGTAGAAGAAAGGTTTGAACTGAGGATTGAAGTCAGTTGTGTTGAGAGGACAATTTAGGTTTCACATTTAAGGTTTAGACATTCCCAAAAAGTAATGTCTCATAATTTTGGCTGCTTTACAGAAAATGGATAAGTCTTTCGGCTGTGATGTGGTGAAAATAACTGACCACAGTTATTTTAATACACGACAAATTACCTTGTTAGACTACGCTATAGTCAGATGCTGAATCGATGGAAAATTATTTCATTTGGTCAAGACGAGATCATGAGTGGAAATTGGTTTCAAGAAGTATGACTCTTATTTTTAATAACTTTAAAGAAAGTTTAAAAATTATTGAGTATATAAAATATTTAAAGGCTAGCAGACCCGACCACACGTTTTTGTGGCTAAGGTATACATTAAATTAGTAAATCTTTCAATGCAGAGAAAAAATTCTTACGCATGAAGACGAAAATCGTAGAGGTGTCAACTGCGTCGCAACCAATTTCAACTATTTCTACAATCGCAGTATGATATTGTTGGAAACACTCGTATGTTATTTGTTAATTGGCGATTCCTTATGTGTCGCCACAAATTAAATGATTTTAGGAATGTGATTAGTTCGTCAGCAACAGTTGATCCAGGAATAGTCTGACGAAAATCACCTGCCAACAGAATCATGGCTTCACCAAAAATATTTTCGTTGTCGCGTAAATGATTTAAAGTCCTCTGCAGTACCTCCAGCGACTTGAATATCTGGAAAATCTTCTTTATAGCTCTTCTATAGCTCTTTTTTTTGGCGATTTTGCAGATTGGTGTTTCGTTGATTTGCAATTTAGGAGTAATTTCAAGGCCGAATTGCCGTTTGTCTGCCTACTAACAGGTGCCAAGTTGCCCCTATTCCCATTATAACTGGGCGTTGAAAATGTGTGAAATCGGTTCAGGAATTACCTCAACCCTCATGTACTATATATGCTGATTTTCGTTATTCTATTGGACTTTATTTCAAATTGTGTGTAATAAAATTACATCAATAAATTGCGAGAGTATAAAATGTTCGATTGCCTTTCCCTACTTGTTACAAATTGTTTTGGCCTATCGACACAGCCTTATACAATTGAATAATGACAAAAATATTTTAACAAAGCAACAATGACTACTTTCAAAGTATTATTATTTTTTGTTTTCTTTTCTTTTTTTTATAATTTTGTTGTCAATTCAAATTAAATCATCTTCTTGTTATCTTCCTCACAATTTTTCGATATATACTTACTTCCTAATCCTTCCCTGGCCTTCCATAAATATTTCAAAACTAAAATTAGCCAGATCGGTTTGGCCCTTCTCGACTTTTTTCGAGACTAACGACACAAATTGTTTGTATGCGAGATTAGAAAATTGTGGATTTAAAACTTTTTCAGGCGATTCATTAGCAACACATTTTGCGATTCATTTTTATATTATAGATAAATTTTAAAATATATAAAGATTTAATGAAAGTGCAATGATTTACCATTTTATCCATCAAATATTTGCCATAAAACTTTTAATCGCCATGTAAACAATAAACGCTAGACGACATTCCCATTATTTCCGCTCATTTGAAATTCGAAAAACTACATATATTTTCGCACAAATATGTTTGCACCGGCGCAAACTGCAGACAACTTGTCTAAATAAGTATCCGCATACACCACTAAGCGCTTTCATTAGGCGCTATTTGTTTTCCTCAACTCAACACTAACAATTTGGAATGCGAATACTCCGCCACACAGTCTGCCATAGTTTGGATTTCATTCACCCACATATTGACACACCCCACACACTGCCTTACGCAAATATGTATGGACGTATTGAGTGGGCTATTTGTTTACTTTTACCTTGTTTAACTACATATCTATTTGATCGCCTATACGGGTTTGGTGCGTTAATGATGCCATTAAAATAATTGAAAGATTGATAATTGGTGAATTTATGATGTGAAAAGTGAGAGAGTGTATATGAGAGAGGGAGCGTGATTAGTACACACCCTGTCGGAATAAATGGAGAGAGAACTGGTAAAACTTTGTGCTAATTTATACTGGTTCGAGGTAGTCTAAAATCGAGATAAATGACATTCTAAAGGTTTAAAGAAATATGAGTTTCATGAATAAGTGTTAAATCCATTTATTTTCCTACAGGGTATGTATACATAGGTGTATATAATGAGGATATTTTGAAATATTAGAAGGCCTTATAGAAAGCGAAACTTATTCATAATACGAACAACTTGCTGCGGCTTGGCAGCCGACCTGGTGGTGCAACTAACTATGAGTTAGCAGGCGTCCAGCAGAGCAATGTTGCCAGTGCAGTGGTAAAATCTACATATAGAAAGCTATGCATTTCTGCAACACGGGTGGTGGGGGCTATGCATATTTATATGTTACATAAATGATGAAAATGGGCGACTTGATTTTCCATTTCGAATTTTGCCTTTTGTTGATCAACATTTAGCCATGGCGGATGTACAACATGACCACCACCATCACCCACCTTAAGCAAACAAATGCATGCCACAGATATTTGTTAGTCCACGTTTATGTAAGAGTAATTTCACTAATTATGCTGCTGGCTTAATTAGGATTCTGTGGTCGCATGCCAGCGTTGCACAAACACAAGCACACAAATAAACATACATATAAGCCCAGGTGGGTGTGGCAGAAGTAACGAATAATGAGTGCACTTCAATGTAAATGCGATTCATTGTTAATTATTTGTTAGTAGGTCTTTGTGTTGTGGTGGTATGTGCGTGTTGTGAAAACTACATTTGTGGTAGGAGATTTTGGGAATTTTCGAAACAAAATAATCACGCTTGTGTGTGAACAATGTTATGGCTGGATTTGTTTGTTTAGCCATCCATTTAAATTGCGTGCTCGATTTGGCAAATATTTATTTGGCTTTAATCGAAGGCATTACAATAACACGTATTTCGGTTTTAATATCATATTGGTGAAATACAATGAACAACACGAAAGCGGTGACAATGAGAGAGTGGCGCATTAATTTAAGCTAAGGGCTTGCCGCTTTGTATTACTAGAGACACTATGAATAATTCAATACCGAATATATTTTAGATATTATAATAAAGATTGTGAATTCGTTTACAAAGTAAATATCAAGTAAAGGAAGTGAAAAAATGTTTTATAAGGGAGAACATTTCACATGGTAGGTATGTTCTTTATATTTATAAATCTTTCTCCTTTTGATTGCTTCAAAATTATTGTTCTCATCTAAGGATCTCTCTCATAATTATTTGCAGTATTTCAAAAGGATATATAAACAGTTTTTAAGAAAAATGCTTTATAGATATTTGATTACACTAGTCCCTTGCTTTTAAAACTAAATTCTTAAAAGTACGAGAAAATAGGTTATGGAATCAATTTAACATGATCTGGAACATTTAGGATCTTGGGAATATATGTTTGCATATCGTATATTCTCTATACGAAAGTATACGACCATAATTTCTCCAGATATTCTAATATTTTCAATGTTTTTCACAGAAACAAAATCTTTTAATTATGGGATTTATCGACGAGCTCGATCATTAACAATCTTAATGATTGATAATATTGTGTGCCCCTGCTGCCTTTTTGTAACAACCAATACCTTGTTGACGACGAAATGAATTTGCAATTCATAAAAGATCTTCTTTAAGTTCGCCGATCAAAATCTCGTTTGTGTAATGTAATATGTTTTAATTTACGTTTTCACCATCGTTATTGTTTGTAAGTGTGAAATTACGTGTTGAAATGTTTATTACAGGAAAAGTGACGAGAAGCGAAGATTTGCATACACCGCAGCACCGTATGGATCGACAGCAGACAGATGGGTCGCCGCATTTGGTATGCCAAGGCAGTGCATTCGTCATAGAAGTGCGCACAATTTGAAGTGGATTGAAACGGTTTGAATGCAATATCGAAATGGAATCGAATGAAATGCGCAATCGCATATAAAGCGATCAATGCATTTATGTAAATATTTTGATGGATACATATGTCCATATAAATGACTTATAATGCGGATGCATATTGATAAATATGTTTATGCATATGCATGTGCTTGATTGCGATGTATCTGGGAATCACATGCTGCACGAATGCTCTGAATTGGTGCGGAACAGCTGCAAGTCACTGCAGTTTGCCCCCAGGCCGCTCCCCAAATTTATATGCGAGTGAATGTGTTTGCGCTCATTAATAAAATAAATGTGTGAAAAATGAAATAATGAAAAAATAAATGAAAAATTGTTACACATTTGTATGTCAAGCAGACATATGGAGAGCTGCAAACAGCAACAACAAGTACAATGGATCATATGTGCATTCATAAAGTGTCTGCCATATGTGTCGTGCAACAAAGACGTGCTTTGTATTATATTTATTTAATTTTTTTCCACAGATTGCATATAATTTTGGACTAACTGACATACTGACACATGTAAATATATTTATGTGTGGCTGTGTATGGAAAGCGCATAAGCAGCGCCCAACCTTTAATTGCATTGTAACACACAATGAGTTAATGATATTGATCGCTTGATGCAATTCCATCGAAATGTTTTGAATTTACGGAAAAACTCTGTATATATTACTAATGAATACAATATAATTAAATGCAAAGAAATCACACTTTGACCTTCACATGTGTGAGGTGAATAGTAAAATTGATCAATATTGGATATATAATGATGGAAACTTGGAGAATTATAATTACAAAACGATATTGATGAACTGAAGACAGGCCATTGATTAAGTAATTAAACTATATTTTTAGCCCTAAAAAACCCTAGCTTTTTGTCAGTTCAATCCATACCGAATGCCATAAAACTAATTAATCCGACCATATCAGCATCGTTTTCTTCAGGATTAATAATTTTCTAGTGCAAGATTATTAACATTGAAATGCATACTAAGAGCAATAAATGATTTCAAACCTTTTTGTTACATTAACTATTTGATTATACCAGTTGTTTGTTCAATTTGCCAACTCTTGGTGAGCAATGTTAACCGAAGAGTACGATTTTTCCATAAATATCAAAGTAACAACAGTGGTCATCACAAAATAAAAGTGGTAGTCTCAAAAATAGAGAAAAAAGTAGCTGCACTCCGCAGCCCGCTTCCTTCCACACATGCCAACGTTTATTTGCTGATTACCGATAAATAAGTTGACAATAATTTCAATGTTGAAACAGCAATAGAAATATAGTATTAGAAGCTAAACAAATGGCTGTAAGATTTATGTGCCCATAAATTGCTTCAGAGGCAACGTGAACTATTTACTCATATGTTTACATATCCTTTAATATCTCTGTAAATGTGTGTGTGTGTGTACGTGTATGTGTCTTCGAATGTAAACAAGTAGTGTAGTCTTGTTTAGATAAAGATACTCGTGCGTTATGCACTTGAAGGTGCAAAGCCGATTGCAATCGCCTGCAACGGCTGCCAAAAGTAGTTGGTTGGTCTACCGATCGTTTGATATGGTTGCTCTCTTCGTTTTTCTAACACTTGAGCGTTCGTACCTACATATGTATATCAGCGTTTTCGTTTACGTATTGACAGTTTCAGTGGGCCCATTCGGTGATGATTATTTCAAACAGATATATTCGTATTGACAAAAGGTACAGCTAAATGTATATATGGTAAGTCAAGTAGACTATGGACTGGTGACGAAATGGGTGTATTTGAGTTAGTAGTGACAGTAACAAAATTTCCAATAAATAGTTTGTTCTGAATACTATGTGGTGATAAAATGCCTTTTTCTGTCAAGAGGTTTGTATTAAAAAGTTCTCATTATCCAACTATGAATTTTATTAATTTTAAGGTTATTTGGTTCTAGAAAAACCATAATTGCTATAATTGTATGTGAATTTGTTATTTAGCAAATGTAGGCAACATTTTAACATTTTTATTTACTTTTAAAGCTTTTGTTTGAAAATGTGAGGATTTGTTGAAATGCTTTAATAAAAATTTATTCATTTAATTTTGAAAGAGATATATCTAAACTAAACTAGTTTTATTCTGGAAACTGTATATAACCCTTCGTTAGACGAGTACCTACTTGTGTTTTATATACTAGGCTGTCATGGAACTAGTCTACTTCAAATATGATTTCACTGTTTATCTGGCTGAGGGTTTATATGTATATGTATATATATTTATAAGTACATATGACCCAATATAAATAGCAGACTTCGTGATAACATGTATTTATTGGAATTATAAATACCGGAATAGGACTCCTAGTTGACAACTATTGTTGTTGCAGATATTACGCTATATACTATTGTTGTTTTTATATATACTGCTATCTCATCGCTGATAGTTATATGTTAAGTATGCAATCATATAAGCCGGTTAAGCTTAGATAATACCAAACCAAAGAAAAAAACAAAAACCAAAGAAGTAAACACAATTGTAGAGGGCATATGAGTGTGTGTGTGCAGTTCCAATAGATAGTAGCTATTTGCTAACATTTTTCAAATAACTGTTTTGTACTGCATGTAGTAGTGCGTTTATGTGTGTGTGCGTTGCAGAGATAAGGCGTGAAAACTCCAAACGGAGAGCTGAAAGTTTTTAACTGAATGAATGAATCCGTTGGCAAAGAGTGTGAGTGGGGTCTGCATCGCTTCGGAGAAAGGGTAGTCCCCTGATTGCTTTGGCTCATAAAGTGGACGACATTTTTATGACAACAAAATTCATGAGCAAATATGTTGCTAGTCATATATACAAGCATACAACTCCTATTCTTACATATTCATTATTCATTCATATATCAATAAATGTGTGTTCGTATGTTCATATGTATGTAGGTAAAAGTTGAATAGCCGTAAAGCTGTTTGTTTTTGTTGTTTCTATTATTGTTTCAATTGTGTTATTAGATTTTTATGATTGCAAAGTGGCTTCGTTTTATATCTTTTATATTTTTTATCTACATACATATGTATATATTTATATACAAACACACATGTATTTAAAAGCGGTGTGTAATTATATTTTTATTGCCGTTAGCCGGTGTTTTGAAAATAAATTTTGCTGATGAAAATTGCTGACAGCTAATTTAGTTTGGTTCTCACAATTGTTGTTTTTTTTGTTTTGCTATCATTGATGTTGAAATTGGAGAAAAGTTACCATTTCATGTTACAAAACATATAATATTTTGAGTTATCTGTAGTCTTACAGAAAGAAATAATGAATGATAAATAACATTAACATTTAAATAATAATATTAAAATGAATAAATAATATGAATAAGGCTATGTGAAAAATATTAATTTACTAAATAAATTAATTTTGTGCAAATAAATTTAATTATTTTTATTAATTAGCACTTAATGCGCACTCTATTCTTCGTACAATGCGATTATTTTTTTATTTCTGTCATATAATATGTAGTTCGATAACCTCCACTTCTAATTATCTTATCAACGTTGTTCAAGTTTAGCAATCAAAAAAATATAAAAAACTACATTTAATATAAACAAACATTTAGTCATGTTGCTGGGTATATTTATTATATAAATATATAATTTGTTTGTACTTTTCTAACGATCAGTCACACAAAATATTATGAATGGCTTTCAATTGTCCGAAAATAATAACTATTTGCATTTTGATAATAAATTTCTTCGAAAATAATTTAATCAAAATTACAGTTAAGTATTAAATTCGAACTGAGCAATTTCGAAAGTTTATTTTTAGCACTAAAATCATTGAGATAACTCTATGAATTATGAGATAATAAAAATGAAAATAGCTTCTGATTGGTTTTAGCAATTAAGAATAATTTTTTATTTTCTGATTTTTTATGCACTAAGTACGATTTCATTTAACTATTATATTTGTTTTCTTTTTATCTTTTCTTTTATCTATTTTTTCTTTATTAAAATAAATTCTCATTGCAATTTTCCACTAATTAAATTTATTAATTTGGATATTGTTATCAAAATCCTTTATTTGTTTGTTGATGCAAACGAAATTTTAATGAGCATAAATTGATAGCGGTTTCATATTTCCATGTCATGTGTTGAGCATGAAAAGTTTGCGGTTGCGCCCGCACATTTAAAATTTAATTGCATGAGCAAATCTGTAATGGATTATAGTATTTTCAATTTATTTACACAATTCTATTTTTTAAGCACTTAATTGAGTGGATAATGAAAATTTAAAATTTCACGTACGCTAAGACTCGCTGATTCGATTTGATATATACTTGTATACAACAACAACCAACGCCGTAAACTTACTTTGTTGCAATGAGTCATAACATAAGTCACTGTCGAAACATAGTTGTAGGCTGTCGAATGACACGTAATTGTCATCATTAATTAACGTATTAATTTTATAATCTGAGATATGAGTGTTTGTATGTATGTCTAGGCTGTGGTGCGTGGCATGGAGTGCCTTCAATGTAACTGTGTTGCAAGCAAAATGCGTTTGTGTGTCGTGTCTGCTATTTGTGTCTTCACATAAATTTTACAAATGACACATTTGACATCATCACCCCGACGAAATGGTGTTATGCACCGAACGGTGTATTTACATAAGGTATATGTATGTTTGTTGCTGTTGCAATGAGGGGCGTTATTGCAGTTGCAACACTCAATCGGGTGTGCTTATGGGCACAATTTATGGGAGCTTGTACGTGTTAAAGGCATTAACAGCGGCGCTGACGAATGGCTCGAATAGCTGACAGCGTCAGTAGTGGCAGCAACAATAATAACAACAACTTTAGCAACAATTTTAATAAAGTGTTGCATGCAATAAATAGTAATTTAATACACACTAATATACATATGCATATGAATATTTAAGCTCCTGATGACAACTGCGCGGGCATTGTGGGGCGATTGCTGCTTATTGTTTGCTCAAAACCCGATTGCTTGTTGTCACAACAAAGCACCAACAACAATAACAAAGCCCAACGCAATTACAACTTTCAATTAAATTGTCAGCCACTGCATAAATACATATTCAAGCAACATCCTAATTTGCCAGTGCTGATCCTTTGGCTAAGCGTCATAATGGGGTGGGTGTTTGTGTGTGATTTAAGAGTTCAACCGCTAGTGTGGAGAATTGTTCGATGAGTAATTATTTTGTACACAACACTCTGTGGCGCCAAAAACAACAACGTGATTGGAGATTTTAATGAGAAATGCAGCAGGCAAACAGCTGTTTTAGCAACACAATAAAGTTTCGGTACAGTAGTCACCGCTTAATTGGTGTCAATTTGAGTGATTTGTCACTTTCTTTATTAAACTGATCCTGAATTCACTAAATTAGCTAATTTTTTATACTAATGGGCTCATTTAGTTTCTTAATTTACTCAATTAGCAGGTATATTTCTTATTTAATTGACTAAGTAATGGTGCCAACTGTATAGCCTATAAACCAATACATAGAGAGATATGCTTAATCGACTAAATTAGGTGGAATCTGTGTGATATGTCTTTCAGTAATTTCCACTAATAAATGAATCGAACATTTTGCATAATAATTTCAAGTAGACAAATGGTTGACAATTTTAGCCTTATTGAAAAGGCATCCCTTACGTTAATTGAATAAAACAACTATTGTAAATATTCCAGCTAAATTAACAAGAGATCACTGTACACCATTTTTATATAACGTAATGTAACGATTTCATTTATGCAGCAGTTGTTGTTATTGTACAACAATTTTTAATGCATTTTTTGTGTAATTTTTATTTTATTTTTTCATTTTAAATTCACGAGTAAATACTTTAAGGCTTGAAGGCAATTTTCGCTATTTGCTTAATTAAATACTAAAATGAGCGCAGAAAATTCATTGCGATGGAAATTAAAACACATAATGGCTCCATTTAAAAAATTATGATAATGAAATACGTGGACAGGTCGTTGTGATGCGGAGATTTTCAGAAGAGCTTACATAGTAACTTTCAGCAAGCGAAGAGTCGAACAAACAACCGCTATAAGTAAATTAGACATGGAATAAAAAAACATTATATTTTAATCATGGAATTCGAAGATTTCAGAAATTGCCACTAATCTTAACTGTTCTAAATTTCAATATAATGTAAAAGGTTAATTATTTATCAAACCGTCCTCGTCGAATTACTTTTGCATACGTTGTAGTTGCTGTCATTTAATGAAATTGATTGAATGTCTTGTTAATGCGAATTTTGCGATATGAACTTTTTTAATATGCGGTAATTAAAATACACATCATTAAATAAAATAATAAATTCCCTGCCACTTGTGTATTAAATAAAAGTGTTACTGGTTACTCGTTTATGGATTACATTTCATAGCTTTTAATAAAAATTAATCGAGTATGCTTTAGAGTTACAGTTGAGTACAAATATAGACAAATCTTATATGTATGAAAAAGGATCAATCCTTTCATTTCCATAACTAAAACTTATAGGGTTTGAAATCCAAAGAGCTCTAACTCAAATCCTTTGATGAATAAGAGATCCGTAAACATTTATTTTATTATCAATGACATTTAAACTTGTAATTATCACTTGGATAGTTGGGATTTCGGACTCTGCATGAAATAATGAATTAGTGACGCTATTTAAGGGGCTATTTATAAAAAGTCTTTTATAGAAGGTGGGATTACTATTTACCGGTAACTACTACTACCCGGGCGAGTAGCAAACTATATACTATAAATTATGTTCAGTTGATGATGAAATTCCGCTTACTAGTATTTGGATAGCTTTGGTAAAAACTATCCATACTGTCTTTTGTGGCAGTGGTTGTCTAATCAATAGGAGGATGAGTTAAAATGTTCCAAATTTAAACGGGGTTTTCGTTAAAAAATATAATATTCGCTACGAAACGGTTTTAATAATATTATAGATCCTTGAAGATAACTTCCTAGCTAATTATGTATTTCAGCTTTACAGGCTTCAAAAAATCGATTTTTATGTTTTGTTTTAAATCTCTTCCAAAACTATCCAAGAATATGTCTTTAAAATTCCAGAGGCCAATTCAACATAATTTCGAAGCTAGAGCAGTTTTAGTGGCCGAGTTTTCATTTTCACAAGTGTTAGAACACGGTGCCGGCGATAGCAAAATGAATATATGTCCGATCGAAAAAAACCAAGCTTTAGTATTAAATTATCTTCTATTTGAACTAAAAAAGTTGGACAAAAGTATTATTTAAACTACTTGTTTTGCAACTTAAAGTTAATTCTTTTTCTCAAAAAAGTGAATTTTTTTTTCAAACTTCGAAAAAATTTGGAATTTTATAATTTCTTCGGTATTTTTTTAGTTAATAAAGAAAAGAATCTTATACAAATTAAAAAAAAATTTGGTTCGACTGTTTCAGATGCATCGCACGACCTCCATCACCGGCACCGATTTACAAGTGCAGACTCCAGGCGCTCCAGAAAAATACTCACAACTTTGAAAAAAATTCAATATTTTTTAAAAATAAATATTGTGTTTTAAGCCTTAAATATAGTACACTAACGTCTTAAAATTCCGTTTACCGCAATCATTTCCTTCCCTTTCAAAAAAATTCTAAAGCAAACTACTGCCTTAAATCGTGTATCCTGGAATTTGGTTTGTTACAATTTGCTATTGTTTGGCTCTTGACGTCTGTATCCCATGCTTTTGTTACATGATTTATGAAATCCATTAGAGTAATATCATAATTTTTATTCTCCTCCATACGATATCGGGACTCTTTTAAAATTGTGCCTCGAAAGTGAAATTTAAATTTTGTATTATGCTCTGGTCGAAAATTTCGATTTATGGAAGGAGATTTGTATGAAATTTGACTTCTATTGCCAATACAAGAGTTCGAGTTATCGAGAACTTCGAGTTAAGGAAGTTAAGTTATTATATCACATATTTTAGTATATTATTATTGAGAAATGTTGTTGAGATAGTGATAACTGCTCGATTTCGGAAATTTCTAAAAAAATATTGGTTTTTGGAGAACCCTTCTTCATTATTGACTTGAGTAAAAATTTATTATACCAACGTTATGTTTTTTTATGCCTCCAGAGCGACGAAATATCGTAAGAAATATGAAAATCTTTTGAAGGCAATCACAATAAATGCCAAAACTAGTTAAATTAAAACGAAATTAGTTTCAGTTGACATATATAATTTTCAAAATATATGTTATTCACCGTTAGAAATAAATTACAAAATCAACAATAATTATAACGGTGATGTTTTAATCAAAACTTAGAGTGAATAATCCTTTCGAGCGTAAAGTGTCAAATTAATTATGCCATGCACGTCGTGCTGCCACTTAATGCGAAAACTTCGCTGACATTTGTCATAGACAAACAGAGGCGGGTGATGGCGAGGCTAGAGTTTACTAGCAAACTTCTAAATTAAATTCTTCGTTTCAATGTGCAACGCTAATCTTTTATTTTTATATTGTTAGTTTTGTACGTTTCCCATTCGTTAATTACGCAGACGACGAAGAGAAGAAGCATAAAACAAAAAGAAAAAAGTCTGCAACACACGCCGACACAGTTCAGCTGAACGCTATTGCACTTTCACTTGCAATTTAAATGCTCAGCAAATAACGGTGCAACTAAAGTGCTAACTTGTGTCGACCTCCTATCCCCCTCCCCGCCACTCCACAGTGGTACCCTTGGCTTGTATTTCATTATGCATCAATCTGTTCCGTTGGCAACAAAGTCTTGCATGCGACAAAAAAAAAGCAAATGCGTTCGCTACAACAAAAATAACGACAACAACAACTGAACTAGTCTACAATAAATCGCAAATTGTCGTGTTTACGCATTTTACATGATGTCTTGAGCAATTTTACGACTTTGCGCAGTTTTGCCATTGACTAACGGTGGCAGTGCAACAGCCAAAACACTGCCACGTCAACATGCCAGTGTGGGTAAAGGGTGAAATATATGTGTGCTGCACACCTCGGTAATTTGTTTTGTTGTTAAATGTAAATGAGTTTGCACGCCTAGTCCACACTCCGTTACTACATCCCACACCCGCTCGGAGCTCCTGCAACTGCTGCATCCAAGTGCATTACTTGTGTTGTTGCAGCAGAAGGCGATTGGTGCCGGCGTGTCAGCTTGTTTCGATTTTGTATGCTGTTGTTGTTGCTGTTGTGTGATTGCTTGCAACACAATAGTGTCTTTAAAATGTTCGGAAGCGCAATGTGCGTAAACGCATGCATGCACACGTCCTTACACAGTTGCACGTTCACATGCTGCACGAGGCTAAATACCAAAATGGCTCTATGGTTGGGTGTATGTGGCACGTTTCAGTTTTCCACATGCTAACTTACAATAAAATCACAATAGCTATGGCATATCTAAGCTTCATGCAGCTTCCTTTCCACTGACTTCCTTTGTCGTTTAGAAAACGACTGTACATGTTTATGGGTACATTACATATGCTTATTGACGACGTAAATTTAAACTGGAGTCGAGGATACTTTTCTGAAGAAGTTTTTTGAGCAAATTTTAAGGGAGGGGTCTGGGTTTCAGCGCAAAAAAAAAACACTTTTTTGTGATTTTTTATCTCAAATATTGATTAAGCAATTTTATTCAAACCTTCTATACATTATTGAGTATAGTTTTGACTATGTTCTGTCAATTTTTCATGCAAAAATATTAAACCATTAGCCCGTGACAGAGCTTACCATAGGACGTCTTAAAAAAAAAAAAACAATTTGCGGTGTTCACTGTAACTCGGCCGGAAATTATCCGAAAATGAAAAACCATACAAATTTTAAACAAATCTTCCCCCCAACATTCTCTGATTATTATTTTTTTATTTAAAAATTTTTGGCGGCCATCCAAAGTGTTAACCGCCATTTTCAGGGTGGGAAACACCCTTAATGTTAAAAAAAATTTACTAAACGTAGGGGGGAGGTATTTTATGTGAAGAAAATGTGTACCAAGTTTGAAATGAATCGGTCGAGTAGTTTTCAAATGGCAGTGAACACAGATTTCAAAAAAGTAGTTTTGAGAACAACGCGTTTAAAGCCGTAGCTGTTAGAGTTAGAGCGTTAAAGGCCCCGAGACTAATTAAACAATAACTTTATGAATATTAGATCGGTTTTAAAATTAGATCGGATTAAAATTTTGAGGACATATTCTTGAAATGTTAAACAATAAGATAAAACAAAAAAATCGATTTTTTGAAAGTGAAAACCCAGACCCCTCCCTTAATAACTTACTTTAACATTTCTTGACGAAATGCAAATTTTAACAAAAAGTCTTGTTAAGTTTTATGCGAAGGGCAATGCGAGCACATGTATTTGAATGAAATAGACAAGAAGGTAACTGATGTCTGTAAACTCTGGGTAGTCCATTTCAATTATATCTGTAACAAGCCTAAAGAATGTAACGTATAAGTATTGTATAATAAAGTCCTTTTTTAGGACCAATGGTAGCTATACTTTCGATACGAACTGTAGTATTTGTTAAACGCTAAACATTTGTATGCCAATTTTATTGCTGTAAAAGTAATTTTTATTATGTACACATATGAGTTGTGCGTGGCATAAACAAATACGCGCTCAAATGCAACTATTTCATACTCGTGCTACATACTCATGCTACAAATGCATGCGCCGGTAAGCGTTTATCTACATGGCGAGTGTTAAAATGTTTAAATTAGTTTCTAAATTTAAACGCAATCAGAGTAAGCAACATGCAACGTGTACATGTGTACGAGTGCATGGCAATTCTCATGCAGCTAATAAGTGCTGTTCATATTAATAGGTGCAACACACATCTGCTTGTTAATTTGTATGTAAATTGTGCATTATTTGTGCTTACTTATTCGCGAGTTGTTTTCGTGCCACATGCTCATATCCCATACATATGTATGGAAGCGAGTAAGTGCTACTGTTTGTTCCACACGCGTTCACCTATTTGTAAGCACATGATTTCTTAATTTATTGAAGAAAATTAACCAGCTGGTTGGGTAAAGAGAAGATCAAGGAGCTATCTGCTGAAAGCTCATTTTAAATTTCTAATTTTAGATTATGTATTCCTCTATGTAAGAAAATATGATGTTTCAATTATAAAAAATTTCGAATATTTGATTTTACACTGTTTACTCTCTATTTAAAGAACTTTCTAGATATGTTTGACGGAATTTTGAAAAATATTATAAAATTTCCTAATGTAAATTTAAGCAAATTAAGGTGTTGAAATAAATATTTTCATTTTAATATAAAACAAACCGACATCCTCTTTCAATTTGCTTTCCCTTTTTAGACCCATCAACAGGAGGAATCCCAGCTTAAGTGCTTACCTGAAAAGAAATAAAACATATATTCAATACTTTTGCAATAATGTAGATTAAATTGGTAAAATATAGTACATCTGGTTTTAAATAAATAATTTTACTGGCAATTTGGGATATGTTTATCCTAAGCTGTGTTTATAAGAGATTAGTAAAGTTATACATTTTTAATGGCGACGATATTAATACAAAGAAATATAAACCATTATAAACGATAAATTTAATAGATTACATTCAGTACATTGATTGCAAAAATTACTTTTCTTTAGAACAGCAAATTGTCCGTCAAGCTGTTTCAAGTCAGGTCAAGTTGTTGAATAATTTACGAATTTCTCAAAATATTGTTAGTTCCGAAGTAAGTGCCATAAGTCTCAGATACATATGTATATGCAGCCACTTAATAGTATGAAGTAACTTAACTTAATAGTATCAAGTTCAGTAAATTATGCTTTCAAATGTGATTTTCATAGTGCATAATGCATGAATTTATGTAACAAATATTCAATAAGAATTAATTAAAACACGTTTTGAAGCAATTTATTATGTACGTAATTATTAATTGTTTTCGTGAAAACTGGGATTAATTTAATTTAGCCTTTTAATTGCATTTTTTAATGATGATGAAACAATGCATTTATTATGCAGCTAAACTCGGCTTTTATATTAAATAATAAAAATATTATTGAAAGTTATTATAATAAGGCAGCGCTACACTAATGCCTATATTTTTTATTAAAAACAGTTCTCACAAGTATGACGTTATTTTGCCAGCAGAAACGTAAAATAGCTTTGATATATCATTTATAATAACAATCGATTATTTAAAACGAATAAATCGCCAATTTTTACATTTTTTCCGTAAATAATTTCACTTCAAACTAAATACTATGTAAATTTTATTGAAGTGAAAGATGTTAGTACGGCTTCAAAGCGACATTTGTCGTGTCGTGTTGTCGTCCTTGTGTTCAGCACTTAACTGCTGTGGCTTATGAAATATTGTTATTTTTATGTAGTGAAAAAATAATTACTTTTATTGCAGATTTGTTACGTTTTTAGCAAAATGAGAAATTGTTTGTTTAATTAGTAATGAAAAATAATTAACTTTTATATGTATATTTTTTGTAAGTGGAAATTGAAAACTATGAGCACATATGCATGTACATATTAATTTTTTTGATTTATATAAAAAGTGAATAAACTTTTTGTGCTTCAGTTCATTAATTCAGTAGCTCATTAGACCTTTCCATTTCAAACTACGATTGCTTTTTTATATCAAAAATCTATGATTAAAGACACTGTAGGAAATACATTTCAGCGCTGGTAGTGCTAACTGTTAAAAATTAATTACTTATTTTAATTCTTTCGCTGTTGTTGTTGCCTGTCGCTGACAGCCAAATGGCGCGTAAATTTAAACGTTATAAAACTGTCACAGAGCAGCAAACAGAAAATCACAGAAACCACTATTAAATCTGAATCAAAATAGCGGATACTCTAAAAGTAAAAACAACAAACAGCAAGTTGTTGTTGTTGTTATCAAATTGCCAGTGCACTCAGGTGCTGGTGTATAAACAATTTATCACGCGTTCATTGTCAGACGCGAGCAAGCGACACAATTTCGTGCCACAAACACTGTTGTACTACTGCGTGTGAGATGCTTTTATCGCCTCTCCGCTTGCATCGACGGCAGTTGCCGTTGGCTGTCAGCGGCAACATTCCCAGCGCCGTTGTCTGTGGGCGGAGCGCGTCGCTGCTCGCGTTATGCAAAAGTTCAACAGCGGCGTATAATCACAACGCTGTCGAAATGCATTATCGTCTGCAAAAATGCGCGCGTGTGTATGCGTGTGTGGGTGGTGATTTTTGGTGTGTGCGAAGTGCAACATGACACGTTGCACATTGCATTATTGATAGCTGATAATTGGCAATTGCATTGTCGTTTGACGCTGGCTTTGTTCACAATCCTCTGGCAATTGCGCTTTATTGATTTGTAATGGATAGACAGACACTTTCACATGCTTTGGAATTTTATTCAGCTTTTTTATTGTTATTTATGTTATAAAACTGATTTTGAGATAAGTAGTACTGACGGTATATATTCGATTATGTAAGCAATGTATTGTGGGAATATGAAGGCGAAGGAAGGTTTACATGATTTGCCTCAAGAAGGTATTTACCGTTACTTTATGAATATAAACTCAAAGCTATTATTTTGATGAATATAGTGCTAATAAGATAATTCCTTCTTCATGTTCTGAACCAAAATCCGTTTCGTGAAAGCTGTTTTTAGAAAGCTTTTCCCACAATAATGAAAAATATTGCCTAAGTTGAATATATTTCTGTTATAGTGACGAGGCCTTTGGACTTTTGTCCAAAACAAATTAGACAAAAAACAGTTGAACCACCTCCAATAACTTGAGCTCAACATATAAATATTTTCTCTACAAACTTTCCACTATATTTTTTACCAACAGGTTCCCATTTTTTTAAATTGACTACACACTAAATAAATGCACACACATATCTGAGTTCGTACGAATCTCACAAATAATCAATGCGATCTCTGCACTACTGACTTACTGATAAATTTATGCACTTTCTAACCAAATAAAGTCATGCCACACAAAAATTGCATAAAACAATAAAGCTTCGCAGAAAATGCGTAAGCAGGAGAAAAACAATAATCGAGCAACCAAATGATAAATGGTAGACACTTCAAAAACCGCATGTTAACCAAATCACCAGAGATCATCAGCAGAGGCGCAGTGGCAATAAAAGGAGGCAGAGAGGCACAGATGAAATATTTACATGAAATTAAGATAATGGCAACCATGCTGATGTTGCATAAATTCACATTGCGTTGTCCCAACCGAACGACGGATCGCGTCGATGTGAGCGCCTTAAAAGGAAATCGAAAGGAATTTCGCGGCGAACAACATTGCATTGTGGCTCTTTTTGCTCTCACTGTTTGCTCTGGCAGTTGTGCCACGAGGTGAGGCTTAATTAAATATTGGGACATATCGTAAAATTCAGTTGCGGCGATAAATTTCGTACACGCAGCGTGGGTAAATGAGTGGGTCGAAGCTTACAGGAATATATAAAGTTTTTGCGAAAAAATCAAGGAATTAATATGTGTGGACAATTAATATGTAGGAAGTAATCGTTGAAATTACGTAAGATTACTGAAAAATGAAAAGTAAAATAAAAAAATTACAAATGTAATACACTTTATTAAAGCGCGTACGCATAAGAAACACTGCTACCACGCATAATGCTGCAATAAAAGATATGTACCAAAAACACAACAACAACCACACATATGCATCAGTAATTTATACAGTCTTTCATAAATAATTCAGAATTCGTTGTATTTTCGAAGTGTTTACTTTATATTTTTCTCAAAACTTTATATTTTCTACTTTGTATCATTTCTCCTGTGATTTTTAGTTTTTTTTTATTCTTTGCAATTCGGCGCTGCGCATGCGCACTAAGTACTCACGTCTCCACACATAATTACATAGAATATTGCAATTCGTGCATATAAGTACACACATACATACTTGTATCACACGCAATTTTCGCATTACATTAACACATGTAGCAACATACACGTGACTGGAACGCGTACGTCTGCACGGAGTTATTACACACATTTTTAATTCCGTTGAGTCGACGGTGTGCAATGCCAATCTAAGTTGTCAATTTGCTGTGAGGCACATTTCAACGTACGTCCCACGCAAATTTGTGGCAACAAAACTGGATTCGATGAAGCGATATTGCTTTTAGCGTTGGAACGCACCGCGACGCGTTGAGGCATATTATGCGCGGCATTAGTTGTGACACACAGTGAAGCACACATACGCATATCTCCTAAATGTGATTAAATTGCAGTGCGTCTCGCAGAGGAGACACAAATCGCATCGATTGCGGAGCTTGCGATTTGCGAGGTGCGAGCGGAGGCCAGCCAGACTATTAATCAATTGGAAATCTAATGGGGTGCGAAGAGGCGTGCGTCAAGTGGGCTGTGCGAGCACGGCACGTCTTAGCCAAGAAAATACGACGTCAGTTAGGCGAATGCACACAGAAATTATTTTATAAGTCGCGACCTGACAGTCGACGCGTGAAGGCAACGCGCCCCCAGACTGCTTGCAATGCGGCACAACTGATGTGGCAAGGTGCTTTTTCCCTGCAGGCAAATCGGCAGGCATTACGACCGCCTGAACGACTGTGGCGTCAGCCTGTGGTTGCGATTGGCTTGAATGACGGACAGAGGCACTGGCTGAGGTGCTACAGTGAGGTGGCGACCTACCAGACAGCCCACCTTTGCTTGGAGGCCATTTTTGGGATTTTTACGAACATATATCTGCCTTGTCGTCTGTGACCTACTGTAACTGTCAACACTATTGTTTTTTGTTGCTGCCACTCTTGCCGGTAACCGCATATTTTGAGACAGTTGCTCAATCCATTAGTGCGTGCGCGTGGCGGCTGCGATTGAAAAACTTTAGCGGAGCTTTTGGCTATGTGACAGGTTCGCCGCCATTGCGGAGGCGTGGTCTGCGAGTGGACGCTGACAAGCAGCAGAACGTTGTGCGGCGTGTAGGCAGCTGATTAAATGAACCCATTAAATTTCAAATATTCCATAGGGTATGAGATGCGTCTATGCAACACTTATATGTGGGCATGCTTGCAATACAGTTAGACCGCATTAATGTTTCCTTAAATGTATGCGTTTATCATATTTTTTAATTAAAACAGCCGCCAAACGCACGTCTAACTTTTCCGTTAATGCCTAGCAATGTTGCACTCGATTAAATGCGTCCTCCCCAGCGTAATTCCCGCAGTGTTTATAGTTCGCCGCCCATGTTCTTGTTATTTGCCGCTCGCCCCTTGCTTTTAGACCTGGTATTGGCTTGTGCCGCTCGTGACGCTTGCGGGTAATTAACACCATTATTGTAAAGTAAATAAATTAATGACACTTTGTAAATGCATTAAGATATTGCTCTCCGATACAATTTGTATTAACATGCAAATGCCATAATGAAATATTGAAATTTATGTGGTATGCCATATGACAGTTATGTTAAATGGGCAAAAATAAAAAAAATAAATGCAGCAGACGGAGTGAGTAAGCGGTTAAAAGCAATTAAATTACAAATAAATTAATATTTCCTAGTAGTTTCTAATCTTGATTGGGGTATTCAGACTCTGAGCTAAAAATAATAATAATAAAATATTGAAAAAAATATTTCAAATAATAATTTTATTCACCCTCATTGATTTGTCATTTCGCTAAATTTGTGCTATGCTGGTTTGACGAAGCTACTTATATGTAAAAGCAACAACAACGTTAGAGAGTAGAATTCACATTAAGAAAATAAAGCGTGATATTTCATTTTTAATTAATTGGGAGTGTTCAATTGTGAATAAACGTTCCGATTACACATGGCAATTGTAATAAAATAAATGTATAAATCAATTAACTGAAATGAGACGAGCTTCGCAACTGGTTTGACAACTTTGATATGCAATATATTAGAGAATTCCGATTTAGTTATAAAAGTAATTAAACATGTGCATTTACATACATACATATTTATGCCTCGGGAATTCTTTACACACACCTGCTATGGTTTATTTACGCTTATAAATATTCAAACTGGCATTACGCGGCGGGTAATTGACGGGGAGACATCGAATACTTGCTGATTGCAGAGATTCTTAATGGATCAGGTAAAGTAGATATAAATATTTTGCTAATTACAAATTAATGACATGACTAAAGCGACTTGACAGGTGAAAACGTTTGTTACTCAGTAGAAGAGATATTATTGTAGATACTATACTATTTTACTAATAAACCGTAATAATAGAGGCTCGGCGTACTGCGTATCACCTTATCGTTGTAATCAGCGCCAGACTAACAACATAACCACAAAACTTTTTTAGTACTAATTTAAAGACCTCATTAGTCCTCAAAATCTATGGATTATAGAGCGATCGTTATATATTGTCCGTCACTTGAAGCCTTGCAGCTCAACAGATGGTCACGTGACCATCCATGTGACCATCATAATTTAAAGCCACTTCCACTTATATTGCAAAGATAAAAGCCTAACGATCTCTAAGACCTTAACCTTGCTCAAATTTGACATGTTTTGCATAAGTCAACTTTAAATATTTACTTTCTTGAAGAATGCCGCAAATTTTAATCGCATTAACCTCTCTTAGACGATTAAATTTAAATTGTATTGAAGAATATTGTCACAAATACAATGACTTCCTGATATTAAACTTCAATACTGCGCTTTCTGAGAAAAGCTTAAACCGTTGTTATCTTCAGAATGAATTCGTTAAATAAATTCCGGGTGAATGAATTTCACAATTCTCAATGTGGAGGAGAAGCGGAGAGAATGAGTGTAATAATATTTGGTTGCACGCTTGTGGGCGCTCAACGAAGCGAAATCAATTTCCACTAATTGGCCAGCGACCAGACATAGACAGCAATTAAATCTCAAAGACATACCTACACACATACAAACAGACTTCTGTGAGAGAGAGGTATTAACTGCTAGTTAACCAATACTATCTTGAGGCGAAATACATATTTATAACAGTATAAAGCTGTGTGGATATATACTTAATAGCGTCGAGTATATCCCGTGGTATATGTATTGGCTGAAGATTTCTCGCTTGACTTCTTGCATTGAGTTATAGTGAACAAAAGCCGAACAGGAAGAACAGAAAATGATCAAGTTTTTGTTGGTGTACTGAGGGATAACGCGAACGGTGAAACTTTGCAATAAGAGATAAACAAATCCATATGGAAATGCTTAAATTCACTTGCACAGGTAATATAAATGAAGGAAAAAATACAAGAAAAATGTTGAAATTTTATGATGCAAGTGTTATTGGTCATGAGTTGAGGGTACGAATTACAATAAAATGCAGTTTCATGGCAACTTGCGGTGAGTGGAATCCCAAGCACGTGCTAGTAGGTTAGAAAGGCCGACGCCGAAATACAGAAAGTTGATGGTGAAAATGCCATGAGAAAAGGGTAATAGTTAAAAGAGGACTAGTTGCACATTTCGCTTGTAGTGAACACAATATGCAGTTACCCTTTGCTGATAGAAACATGACATGATACATGAGAAATACGAAAATCTAAGCGAAAGTGAAGATAAACATTCTAAGTTAAAGTGAAATTTATATTCGAAACAAGGCTACGAGGGCATGGATTGTTCAACTTCCTCCTTGCCCGCTTGCAACACCAAAGGAATGAGGTAGCACGTAAAAGTTGAAGGCAAACGTCGATTTATGCTGGCGTTGACGTTGGGAAATAACTTAAGTTCGTGGGAGTGCCGTGTATTAAAACTTCTCATCTGCAGGGTAAGCTGGACTTATTTATGTATGTAATTGAGAATGACAACTATGCTTTCAGTAGCGGATGTGCTTAGTGAAATTCTCATTTCCTATACCGGGAAAACGAAGCGGTTGCTTATGTATTAACTACATGTGGAGGCGTTGCAATGAAAAATAATTATTAATATTGAAACAGAAGTAATAATGAAAATGCCGAAGTGTTCAAGTGAAATATTTCATTTAGATGCTGTCATTATTTCAAATTAATTGATTTTGAGAAAAGTATATTTATTCAAAATTGAAGAGAGCAATTCAAAGCGAAGAACCGCCCTCAACAAATTTCGCTACTGATATTTACGTACATATTCAGTCTAAGTGATTTGTACCATCCATAGATTTATCTAAAGTTTAAGCCAAGCTTACAGCAGTTTTCTGTTAAAACGTCAGTTATTAAATAAATACACACATTTATATTGGGAATAAAATCCATTCGACTAAAAAAGCGTTCAATGATTTTATCTGCGCTCAACAGAGTACTATGGCTATAGAAGAGCGGTTGTACAGGGCGTATGAGTTATGAAAGCCAAGTAACACTTGCTGGGAATATTCTATCCATATTTAAAACAATAACAATGTGGGTATACATATGTGTGTGCGTATACGTGCTCCTGCGTCAGTGGCGTGCGTCTCATGAGTGTTGTGTGCGTGTGTAGGTATGAGTGAGCGTTTGCTTGCTTCACTGCTGAAATTCCAGACACGTACACACTCATGAGTGTTTTTCATGGTGATTTAACCTTTTCCTGCACCGTCGTCCACATAATGGCAGCTCACTAGCGAAGCAAAAACTATAAAAGCTCAACTATAAACGAACATATATGAGTATATATGTTTCTCTGAACGCCCACACCTCGCTGCATTGTTTTCTGAGCAATTCACCCGATTCAGATCGCTCATTTTACAAACCTTTAATATTTGCTGCGTTGAAGTGTGTTTTATTGAGCACTTTTCTTGTTTTTGCCTTTTTATGCGAAAGTGTTTTGTTTGGTTATTGAGCTACTTTCGGTGCTTTCTTTAAATATTTTTGTTGTATTTTTTGTATTTATTTTCCGACTTTTGTTTATCGCTTCGATGCAGCAAGCTTTCTGTGTTCCTCTCACGTGTTTATCATCGAACATTTTCTATTTGTTTGGAATAATAATAAAAGTCCTAATAGTTTTTGTTGTTTTATTTTTGTCACTTCATGGAAAGCTGAAACTATTTTCGTATTCTCGCACTCGCAGCTTCTTCTTGTTCACACCCATACACTAAAGTATCATTTGATTGAATGCAGTGATGTGTTGGGTTTATTGGTTAGTCGAATCTTATGAAAATTAATTTGCACTGGATTTATTCGACTCTACGGAAATCACCTGGCGGATTTGAGGTTGATTAAATGTGAGATTATTTGGATATGTGGAAGAGGTAAAACAGAAAATTAAATACTTGATAAGTAAAGTGAGGTTATGTTGGAAAAAAAGAAATGGGCAGGTACACTCCTAAATTATCAAAGCATGTTTTCTTTAAATTCCTTTGAATAAAGTGCTATAATAGGGTTAATATACTGGCATGAAGATGATACCCTACTAAAGAAGTAATTTCTTGCAGTTCTCTTCATTTCTAAGAAACTATTTGCATTTTTTATTCGCTTCATTAATCAAAAAACTATAAATAATTGTGCATTAGAAAGCTGTCATTTTCGCTGATAAAATATGCAAATTATTCATGGCAACAATGAAACACAGCCACGACAATTCAAATCAATTAACGGCTAACGCCCAGCCGGTCAATGAAACCGCGCGCATACAATTTGTTCAATGAAGATGTTGGAACAAGGCATAATGGGCGCTCAATCAGTAAATAACTGCATATGTAACGAGGCATATGCAAATAGAGGACATCACTGGCAGCCATTTCGGATATTTGACTGCTACGGTGCGACATGAGGCACTACACTGGCGATCTGTTTGGGCAGCTAATCAAAATATTGTCACAGCGGACAACACACAGTTGCATCCATTTGCATATTAGACGAACGTTTAAGTGAATTCATTTTAGAGATGCTGCTGAGATGCAGCGCATTGGAGAATTAATTTATATTTTTTTAAGCACCAATCGCTGAGTGAAAGCCATTCAAATGCAACCAATTGTTTGACTGAAGCTTTTCTGTATAAGTTAACTGCAACAATATGTAGACTGATCCACAATTGCTTGCAATGGATTCATTAGCGTATAAATATTATAATATGAAAATTAATAGTGTGCAAATGCCGTAGTGGCAAAAGTTCAAATAGACTGGAATGTTGCCACTTGAGCTGCCACTGAGTGTGTATATTTAGTAAGGCATTTACGGTTATATGCACAATTTTGCATTGAGTTTTAAGCAGACGTGCATTTTATTACAGTTATACAGCATTGTGGCTGTAGAGTTGACCGTTATTGAGGCCATGAGAGAAGCGATGGAAAAAACAGTGAGTGCATATGTGTGTGCAAAATGGCTGCTAGTGAGTGACTCGTATGTCTGTAAATGGTAATTGCAATTTTAGTATTGGATATTTTCAGTTTACTTAAGCAGATTTGTGTGATAATCAGCTTCAGTTGAAACCATATTGGATATTTAAATAATTTGGATAGTAGATATTCATGATTAAAGCTATGAAACTGCAAAAATCAGCGATTTGCATTTTTGAGAACCACCCTAATGCATATATATTAGATTTTATGTAAATGTGTGATGTTGCCAAAATGCAATGCACTTAGTGCACATTCAACTGCATTGTTACCTATACGTACATATGCTTATGTTTATGCATATTATGTGCCACCATTTGATGCATGCGTTTGTTGTATACTCAGTGCAACATGGCACATTGTTTGGCCGCACTCTTTTTTTTCACACATTTTTTAAACACTCTATTTCGAATTTCGTTATGCTTTTGGTGCCGTTGTAAACATGCAACACCCAATCAATGACAACACAGTTCGTAAAAATATTTTTTTCTTGGTCCAAAAACACACAAAGTCATTAGTGGCATTTGTTGCATGATGCAAATGTTTAAAGAAAATTCTAAAGGCGTGCTAAGTTTTTTAGATTACTTCATACAAAATCGTTTTTATAAAATTAATTCTTAAGAAATGTTATGTAAATTGTGTGTTTGCACCTTCTTAAAGCACCTCACTCCCATGTTGCAAGTGAATTATGTGGGGATCGAATCCCCTTAAGCATCATAAATAATGAACTAACGAAATAATAACTAGTCCCTAAGATGGTGCATTTTCATATTCATATGTTCGAAAAATGTTTATATTGAGTTTTTTATATATCTCATTTCGCTCTCATATCTGAAAACAACCACATTGTACTCCTATGACTAGTATGGCGACCGATTCCCAGACAACACAAATATTTTCTATTGCCCGGGCTTCCGTAATTCCCAGAGCTGCTTAGCAGTTGTATTCTATTCCGCTGTTGTCGAAACTATTGTATTGTGGCTAGCATGTTGTTGCACAAACGCTTAACGCTGATGCAAATGTCATGTTGCAACATAGCAAATATTAGAAATGTTCAGCAATTGTCGCCACTTGTTTTTGTGCTGCTGCACTTCTCTGTGTAGTTGCTGCTGCAGACGGTTTACTTTTGCATTCTAAGTAAGCATACGGCAAGCGGCATGTAAAGCGCTTAGAAAAAAGAATGTTGCCACACGAAACAATACAAAACATGCCAAAAACAATTACAACAATTGCAAGTAGAAAAGAACAATCAACTGGCATATGTTTGTCGCCGCTTGCCACTTGCAGCAGCAAAACGAAGCTGCAGGCAACAAGAAAAGTGAAAATTGTAAGAAGCAAGCGCCTTTGCGGCCAGCAACACTGCTTGCAATAAGCTGCGACTGATGATGCAGCTGCCACACCACTCTTTCGTTTTTTGCTGCAGCAGCATCACTTAGTTAGCCGCCGCGTCTTGCTTGCAACGCATGCAAATTGCGTAGCGGTGCCAATAATGTTGTCACTAAGTCAAATGCCACTTAGCAGTTATGTTCAAGGGTCCGTTGCAAAGAAAGCGTTGACGTGCCACATGAAGAGGAAAAAGTGCGGTAATTGCATGCCATGGAGCTATCCATCCACCATCGGTCAAGTGCCTTTTGTTGCACAAAGCGTAATTTTCTCTTGTGAGAAATTTGCTTTTTTTATTTATTTGCTTTCTTATTGTTGTTGTGGCAATAATGTGCCATTCAATACGGTTAATGTTCACTTCTATTTTTTAGTTGTTGCTGTCATCACCATTTGCATTTTGCAACAACTGTGTTCGACATTAGTTCTGCGCTGTGGCAAGGCGTCGTTCATAAATTTACTGTGGCATGACAGCAAGTGTCACCTATTGTTGTTGTTGCCAGCGCAACTAATTTGCATAAAAAAA
Source organism: Zeugodacus cucurbitae (assembly GCF_028554725.1). Lineage (NCBI taxonomy): Eukaryota > Metazoa > Arthropoda > Insecta > Diptera > Tephritidae > Zeugodacus > Zeugodacus cucurbitae. The sequence goes on from NC_071669.1 coordinate 49,107,228, forward strand.
TGTGGCATATTGTTGCTATTTGTAAGAACTGAAGTGGAACCGTTATGTAGGTGGAAGATGCATTATTCACAGTTCTAAAATATTTTACTGTGGTTTTATTCAGAAATTGTGGGGTTTCATGTTCTTTCGGATGCAAATTACGTTATATTAATATTGCCTAAATTTAGTTGGTTTTAACTAATGGGAGTTTAATTTCAGTAATTTTGCCATTTCTGTTATGTTTTTATGGATTTTCAATAGTCGGGCATAACGTTAGTTTGTTAAATAGTTTCACCTATTCGACGAAAATTAGTATGATCCAGAACTTCGATCCAGAACCTATCAATGAAAATGTGTTTATACTAAAATACTTTAGTGTATTTTACTTTCATTAATGTCTTGCAGTAATTTAATTCGCCTTATTGTAGACCCCTCTTATTCTGTAAAACGCCACCGATCACTTGCGCAGTCATTCTGACACATTAATTTAAAACCACTGCACTGAAAACCAACCATAACTACTCATGAACGCTGCCACAATAGCTACAATGACCACAGCCACCGCAAAGGACAACGGGATGTCGACGGCGCTTGCTACTTGAATGAATACATCAATGGGTCAATATAAGCGCTGGCGATGCTTTGCTGGAACTATTGGATACCGTAGTTTACGGTTGAGGGTCGCTTGATCGCGATTTTGTACGCCCGCGTCGGTCATATCAGCTGCAGTTGTGGCAGTTAGAGACATTTAAACCAACTATTGGTCGAGCGACTGTCCAACCATCTCTGTTCTCTCGGTTGCTCATGGGTGTCTCCTCTCATGGGTCGATCCGCTGACTGCCGTTATTTGCTGATTTCGATTGTGTTGCGCCCATTCCACTTTTACATACTCATAAGACCAGCTTTTTGATTCAGTTTACAGATTTTTTGCATTCCGTATTTGCACGAGTGCAAAGTCATCGCATTTAGTCAATGCGATCGTTGAGCCGCCGAGTGCTGGTTTGCCACTGTTGTCACAATTTCTGATTTTCTGCTGTCCTCGGTTAATTATGAAAATGTGCTGACGACATGGTGCCAATAGCCCAGTGCTCCAATTGGCACCCAAGCTGCAGCAGCGGCGATGTAACTGTGCAACACAATCATTCTTGTTGTTGTTGCACTCCGGTCGCTTCCGCATTGTTTCGTGGTTTTTAAGCGAATTTCACGTTCTCGATCATTGTCGGCTTCAACTTTGCTGCTGATATTGCAATTATTTTTTTATTAATGCCACAATTTATGTTGCTTGGCGTGCAATGTAGAAGCATGTTTCTTGTCACGCGATTTCATTAATTCGCCAACAATTGCAATTAATTTGCGATTTATTTATTTTTTCTTTGTCATTTGTTGTATTTGTTGTTGTTGATTTAAAAAACCATTCATTATCTGTTGTGCAAATATTTACATTTTAATGAATACTATTTAGCATTTGAAGCTTTCGTTATTTATGGCTGTGTTGCATGGCATTTGAATATATTTCTTTGATATTAATCGTGTTTATTTAGCGAAAAATTGCAATTTAATTTAGTTGAAAGAGTTTTTTGGGAATTATAAGCAATTATGAAGTTCAAATAAATAAAATCATAATTAATTTGAAAATTTATTATATGTACATATTTGAAAGCAATTTGGTGGCAACCCTTTGAAAAAATATAACCAATAGAATCTTTTTAAATGTTTTTTATGTTCAGAATGAACTATAATATTATAATTTCATTTAATTAATTTTGAATTTTTAATTTCTTAAATTCTCTTGAAAAAAGAATTCAAATACTATCTGGCAACCTTCACAAAAAATTCAATTCGGTTCAACATTCATTATTTCGTGACTGTATTTCGGTGCGCAACAAAATTTCGTTGTATGTATATAAACAATTTTCAAAATTTCAAATTGATGTTCTAAGAAGACGGTGGATTTAAGCTTCAGAGGCATTTTTTATTATCGCAACAGGGTTTTTTAAGTTACACATATGTTCTGCATAGCTAACATTCCTGCAATCCAAAGAAACGAAATTAAAAACTTTAAATTCTCGAAAATTGGCGCAACTTTAAACGCCTAACATCAGCTGTTCAACAGCACACCTACCACAACAACACACCAACAAATGTGTAAGTGTGGCCGTGTGCAAAAATTCCAACGCTCGAATGAACCGTTATAAAACCGCTAATCCCCTGTAGGCATTCTAATCACCCAAAACCCAGTCACCGATGCAACTGTAAATCGATGCCTACGGCAATTGTTCGGCGATATGGCACTCCATTGTTCTTGTTATTGCAAGTTTCGCAACCCATTTTGTTGTTATTGTTGTTGCTGCTGTTATCGATATACACGTATGTAATTGAGCTGAGCGAATGGAAGCGAACATTGAACTATTGTGTGCAAGCAATTGTTGTTGCTGGCCTTTGAAACGAAACTGAAGCTGGACCCGATTTCAGAGCGCAATTGCCGAGTCTCTTGCTGGATACATATATGGGAGTGTCCGTCAGTGTCGGTTGTCGATGATTTAGTGCCGCCACCTTTGCTGGTGAAAACCTAACGAACAACTAACAAGCGCGGATAGACTTCGCGCATTACCGTTACAGCGCGCCCCCAACTTTTTCGCTACTATGGCGTTGTAACACTAGTCAGAGAAACGTTAGCAGCCGACAGTTAGCAGTCAGTAGCTATGCCATTTATCGTGTGCTACACCGTAGTCATCCGAACCGAATGTTTGCTCGGTCATCCATCCGTGTGGTTGTCTGTCTGTTCTTTGGTCCGTTCCTACCTTCATTTGCTGGTCAGTGAGTTTGTACACCTACCAATTAGAACATTCGATTATTTGTCGGCATTGAATAACTGTTAGTTTGTCGTGGCATAAAGCAGCAACAACAACAATAAAAACACTATCATTTCCAATAACAATTACCGTTACTGGTGTTTTTTGCCAACGAAGTTGAAGCTGAAGGTACAAAAGTTGAACTTTAACTGTAATTCAGCGCTTGTATGTATGTTTGTATGTGCATCGAGTCGCAGTGATGCGTTCTGATTTGGTTCTGCTGTGTCTTCGACAGCATTTACGGTAGTGTTAGCCGCTGACCATCATCCATGCAGTTCCGAAGATCCGCAATACATATGTATCTAGGAGCAAGGTGTTGCATGTAACGCTGGTATCGTAAATATACACATTCATAAGTATGTGGCAGAGAGTGCTGTTGATGCTGACGCTCGTTGTTCATTCAAGTTTATAAAATTGACTTTTCGCATCGTTGCACTTTTGCAATGGCCGCTGGTATGCAACAGCAATATGCACCAGAGGTAATTTGAGTTGTCTTGCATAAACATTTGCAAATACTCGTACATACATAAGTATATTTGCCACTGTATAAAATAGTTAAATGACATCGGTAACATGCTCGAAATTAGTTTATATGCTTCGGAGATATTAGTGAGCTTCTACAATGGATCCGAAGAAGAAGTCCTAAAATTATTATGTATCTTGGAAGTGTTAAAATTGTACACATATGCCTATATATTGCCACTAATTTCGTGCTAAATGTGGAATAAACGAGTAGAAATGTGTATATTGAACAATTACATAAGTTTACATACTCTTAATGAACGCGGTAAACAATAAATTAATTCATAAATTAATTCACTCGAATATCGATCAATGTACAATAACGAGAACTTTTGTCGTTTCATCTCCATCGCCATAACTAGTTTTCACCGGTTCTGTGTACTTTTTGACATAAAATCAAAAAGTTGCCATTCGGAATCCATTAAAGCGTGTAATTAGTGCCTTTCGGGAAACGTCACACGAAGGGCATGAAATATGTACAAACAAAAACGTTAATATAACGTTCAATCTGATTGTCGCGCTATTGATTAGCTGTCAACGAGTTCTGACAGTTTGCTGTAAACAAGGAGGCAAAGTGGAACAGGATTCGATTTGGTTATGTGAAAAATAAATTATTTAACTTCCACTGATTGACATTTGTTGTTTCGTGCTGACAGTTATTTATTTTTGCTGTTGGCTGTAAATTTTAAATGAGGTGTTTTGCCTTTTTAAGGAGGTGTCAATAAAAATATATTGGTAAAGTCTGTCAAACTTCTCTGTTATACATGAATAAAATCTCTTAAAAGCGAACTATGTCATATTAGTATGCTTTAAAGAGCTTTCGAAATGAAAGCTTCACACAAGATTTACATTTCATGACTGAATAAATTTTTATTTTTTTAAAATGAGCTTTCATCATCTTTCAAAACGATTTCATCTTTCCTCAAACCAAAGTGGCTTTCATCAAAATAATGTGAGCTTTCATCACTATCTTTCACGAAAACAAGACGAGCTTTCGCATATTTCTACAACCGTATAATTGTTAAATCTCCTAGCCACCATTTTCTACACAATCTTAATTAATTCATATATATACTCATATTTGTATACATAAATATGTATCAGCTAAATAAAAATCACGAAAACCTAAAGTGAGGTGCGAACAATAGTAAAATAATAACAATAAAAAAAGCAATGGCAAAGTAAATAATTAATACAACATACTAACTAACTTAGCAACTCACTATATTTAACATAATAACAATAGAACAAACAAAGGAAATCAGCTAAATTGCCGGCTTGTCACACAAAGACTCAGCGCTAAGAAACTCAGACACGATGGCTGGCCGCTCACATGATGAGATATTCACCAAGTCCTGTATATAATCAAAAAATGCAAGAAACCCGTTTCTAACACGCGTGAGCTTAACTTCAAGTTGAGGATAGTAGCAAACCGGAATATGAAACATCATCGACTTGCTTAAACTCGTATTCGTACTAAATTATGAATTTGGTTTAAGTTGAAATAATCGCATGAATAACGGAGCGCCCACGCTTCGGTCGATAGAATTATAAATAACAGAAGTGGATGAGAAAAATAACGCTATAAAAATAACGCAAACGAAGACAAACGACATAAAACAGGCTAATACAGTTAAACGACGATAATGTGTTCCATTTTTGGGCGAACAATTATTATTAGCCGTCAACGATTCGCTACATATCTACGTGTAAAATCAAAAGTAGTGTTATATGTATAATTAAATTTCATGCTCTCACAATGGTATAAGTTCAACAAGCTTTTGGCTAGAATTTAAAAAACTCCACTTTTGACTATAATAAATAATTGGAAAATGCTGTCGAACTAATAGAAACCTCAAATGTACATACATAGGTATATAATGAGTTCACTTTCTTTCGAACAAACTTTTCTTGAACGAAATTTCTTTATGAATCCACATATTTATTGTTAGGAAAACAGAATTCTGTAGGCGGGTAGGCCATTTTGTTAAATCCCCTATATTAAGTGCCAAACTATTAAATAACAAAAATATATTTGTTGTAAATATGTCGTAGTACATGTGAGTTTGTGTATACCCAAAAAATATAAAGAGCGCCGCCACGTCCACATTAGCTACGCGGCTTTATTTTCGTTTTCTCAACTTATACCTTAATCTCTGTGTTTTTGCGTTTTTCATTTATTTATATGCCGCTTATTTATTTATTTACTTAATGTATTTGTATCCATATATGTAGATACATAGATTCATTACGTGTATATCGAAACAGGCCTCTAAGCGCTGACTCATTATGTACGTCCCACTTTTTGACACTTTCCGCTCGAGCGCATCTCTTGCCTGGATTGGTTCGGTTTGGTCGCCGATTCAATAAGTTTGGAAGTTAGTTTATGTCATCTTCAATGTGAGCCAACTTAGCATTTTCTTGGCTCTGTTTATTTGTGTGCTTTGGCATAAATAAATATTAGCATAGCAGACAATAAATAGAAATACGATACAACAACAAAAATAACATGACACGTGAGTTGTGTGGTATATTCTATATGTACATACATATGTCTGTATGTTTATAGAGAATCACCGCCCTTTGTAGTTGCCATTTTGGTTATTTGCCAAAAAATATTTTTTTTTTATATTTTCATAGTTCTTTTAGATGGAAAGATTTTTTTAAATCTTTTTCGAACTCGACACTTTCGCTTAATGTTCACACACATATATACATACATATACTATATTTTCATAATTTTTATTTTTGTTGCTTTCTTTGAGGAATTATTCTTGGCGGTGTTTGAAATGTTCACTCTGGCGTTGGGATGCTCACACATACGTCTCTTCTAGCGGGCTGGCGGATGTGCCGGAATTCGCGGCGTCTGCTAATGTTGCGTGAAATGCGCAAACATACTGACAACTTGTGTATAAATATGTATAAGGTATGTGAAATCTCGTGGGTACACATTAGAGCTCTTGGTATTCGACTAATCGACTAACCGAATTAACCGAATAGGGCATTATTCGAATAATAATATTCGGTTTGCACTATTCGGATAGTCGTCAGTCATCGACTATTCGATTAACCGCTCATTTTCGACTATTCGGTTAACCGTTCGTTGTCGACTATTCGAATAGTGCAAGTTCATTAATTTTCTTATTTTTATTGAAAAAAGTGAAACATTAAAACTAACAAAAAACTCGCTATTTTTTATGACTGTCATACCAAAACTGTTGTTGTTTCACATGCAAAATTAAAATATGACTGATACAACACTGCGTGGTATGTTTCTTGAGTTCGCTATTCTATACCCATACCCACTTGCTGCCGAATTTTTTCGGTTTTTTGCGGCATATGCCTAGTACTGTAGTAACCGGTTACTTTTTGGAACCGGTTTTTTTTTTGGGACACACTCGTGGCAGTGTGGGCGGTCGGTGGGTGGGGCTTTGGGGCATTTTGGGGCAAAACTTTGACGAGTGGGTAGTCGGTTTTCTGTGAAGATCCGGTTTTTTTGGGTCGGTCAGTGGTCGGTTTTGCTCGTGCCCTTCTGCCCGAACACTTCTCAACCGATTTATACCGCACATTGTATATATCTGGAAAATACGGACATATATCTGGAAAATCAAAGGCTTTTAGACTGCAAACAATTTTCATTTATTCGAATAGTGACAGTATAACTATTCAAATAACCGCAGTAGAACGACTATTCGAATAGTCGGAACATTGCGACTAACCGAATAGTGCTAACCGGTTAATATTCGTACGAACGGTTACAAACCGGATATTCGAATAATCGGTTTTCAGGTTAATCGAATAGTTTTAAGAGCCCTAGTAGTTGTTATTTTATCTGGCATTATTTTGCAACATTTAGAATTCACATCCGTATTTGTACTTTGTATCATAACATATTATATACATGAATACATAAAAACATATTTATTCAGTGGTCTCGTGGTATTGTTGGCTTTCGCGTTTACTTTTAATGGCTCATCACGGCCCATGCCGTTGCAACAACGGACTGGAAGCTTAGGGCATTAATACGACTATGAAAAAGGTAAATACACATACAGGCACATATGCATGTATATACAGAGGTAGTCAAAATTATTTACACATCGAACGTTTTTTTTTTTACAAATTTCACACAAAAACCTTTTGCTTGTTGTTGTTGTTGTCGCAGGGTAACAAAATGCTATGGTGTTGTAAACCTTGATCTATTCCTGATAAAGTCAGTTTGGCCAGAATAGCTAGAAATATGGCGAAGAAATAAGCAAATGAACTGAAGACTAACAGTAGTCAAAAGTATTTACAAAAGCAAAGTTGTAGACCTAATATAAATAAGTATATTGTTGCTTCAAGCTTTTATTATCAGCTCGCCTTGTGAATTTGATCACCGGAGCTTTCAGTCATAAAAAGCTCTTTAGGGAAATGTAATCAAAGATTTTGCATCTACTGCTTAGTGCCATTGAGAGTACCAATCTAGATGTTATCCCTTGTACTGTAGAGAGCTTCCACAGAGGTAAGTTTCATTGATATGATCACCAGAGCTTTCGAGTTGTAAAAAGTTTTTCACTAATATATTGTATGTATTAACTATTATCCGTTGCAAGGATAATCCAAGATTTCAACAAAAGGATGCTAATGACTATAAGGAGCTTTTAAGCTGTTTATTTTCTTGATACTATCTGGCTATTAGATAGGATTCCTTCTGAATACATTTTAAAGAGCTTTCACAAGGTTTACCCTTATCAAGTCAAATCAGTTTTATATGAGAGACTTATATACTACGAGAGCGTATTCAAGCATTAATTGAATGTTGAAGTGAAACAACAGACACTGTTTCAGTCTGTTGGAGAGTAACATTCAATAGAACATATAATCACATATAAATACATAAAGGGTATTGGTGTTCATCTTCCCAGGTTCGTCTTCAAATAATACGAAAACAAAATAAAATAAATGTCTCTTATTGCTTGTTAACATGTTACCACATACACTTCAAATTTACTACACTTGCAACTACCCTGTGTTATTTACTTGCAACAATTTCTACATAGTCTACAAAAAGGCAATTAAATAAATGCAATTTAAGCACTCAAATTACAAATAGAACATAACATCTGACATATGTATGTATGCTTGGTGCAGTGATCAGCAAATATTGTTGAATAAATGCAATTACAAGCGAAATTTGTAAGCGAAAAATAAAATTGCTATGTTGCAAATTTGTCATTGAAATGAAATGCTTTCAGTAAATACAAGTGCATTTCTATGTGTGTGTATATAGATATCTAAAATGAATATTTATAAATAAATATGTTCATATGTATGTCAGCACAAACGAAGTACAATAATTGTGTATAGTGCATTGTTACGTATGTCAACTCTTGTGCTTGTTTACCGTTGTTTGTGCATCCAGTGGACAGAAATATGCAAAATCAGGCAAATATTATGAAGCGAAAAGACAACAAAAGCAAAGGCTATCTACACATACACATTGAAATGTAAACAGCAACAAGTGTCCATTTAGCATTTTGAAGCTAATATATGTATATAGTATGAGTACACCAAGCATCAAATGAAGGTTTACACATTTCTAAATAAATATTTTATTGTCGTTCTTTTAACAATTTCTGAACCATCGCGTGATCTTCCGAAACAACCTAGCTTCTGTTTTAGGACCAAAGATTGTTGAACTGTACTATAAATTGAACTAACCTTAACAACAGACTCCGAACAGACGTTTCAAAATTACAAGAAGCGATTATGCAATCTTTTCTAACAGAAATGGCAGAAGTATGAGATTTTTGTTGGGTAAGGGAAATACTAATTAACATTTGACATATCATGGTTGCCCACTGCAACCATAAAATAGTCCAAAGACTTAAATACACCTCAGTTAATGTTCATACATATATAATCTTAATTCTTTTATATTAATAAATTTTCATAACCTCAAATAAAGAATTACAACTTACAAAGCAAGAAATATGAGAAAGCATCACTGAAAAACATAAATTGAACTGTCCAACGACAGCAAGTGTTATGCAAAGCCTCACTTTCATGATTAATACCAGTGATTGGGCTGTCAAATCGATTCGACATATTGACGCGACGCTGAGTCATTGCCAATTTGAGAGCGCCACACGGCGAGACTTGCCCGAATGTAGCGTTGACACAATGGGGGCACACGCCATGTTGCAACGTTGCAACACCGCAGCGCTGCATTGCGAAATTGAATTTCCACTAGCGACAACCTGCTGCCGATCACGATGCCGCCGAGTCATGGCCATTAGGCAATAAAATGCAAATTGACGCAACGCATATGGCTAAATGCCTCGTTGTGACAATCAAAAATTCAAACGAAAGTTCAATAAATCGCTGTTGTTGGCAGCGTCGCCGTTAAGCGCACAGAATAACAGCTGTCGTTGACATTATGCCACTTTGCATTAGACAAGAGTGTCAAACAAGAGTGCACTTGTTTGTGGCTTGTGGATTAGCAACGCTGTTGCAAGCGTGGTTGAGTAACAAATGCGGCCAAGTGGTGCGAGTGGCAAGTATGTGAGGATTTATGTGTCTTTTCTGTTATGTAGAATACGTATTAAACTTAAATGAGTCGCAAAGTGAAGTCAAAAGTTAATGAATTCTCTTTACCATCACTGCTACAGCTATCTTCACTTTCGCTACAATATATGCATTTGCTCATGTGGCATTTAAATATATAAGCAGTTATTTTACAGCGTTTAGATTTCATTAGCTGCCACCACGGACACAAACTCTCCGTCAGACAAATATACAAAGACATATCTGTGCGTGTATTAGTGCCTCCAAAATATCAAACCGCACTTATCGCTAATGGCAGCCGTTAATTTTTAATATGTTGTGTGTACAGCCGAGCGCCGAGCGCCGAGCGCAATGAACCAGCTCAGTGGCCTTAAGCGTACATATGTATGTGCCTCAGGCCTCAATCTCTTGCTGATGTCAGATAATTTCTTTGATTTTTAATTAATTCACATTATATATTAGAGGGAAATCAATATTAATTAAATTAAACGTCGCTTCAGTTAATTAAGCTATTAAGCATTTATTTTAGAGAAAGAAAGCACTTACACAAACTCATATGTGAGTTGGCATTTGATCTCCATATCAGTTAATTGTGATAGGCCCTTCTAACATTCGCTTTGGGTCAACTTTGCTGAGACTTGGACGGATGCACGTGTGACACACACATACCCACATGCATTCAAGTGTAGATATGGTTGACTATGTCGAAACCGTTTAGCGTTTCATTTCGTTTTGAACGCTTGGAGCTTCGCTTATCACATTACATTCAAGCGCATTTGAACGTTTGAACGCGCGTATCCGCTGTTCGGCAGCATTAAATTGAATGAATTTTATGATTTGGGGCAATGAATTATTTGGGGAATTTTCGATGTCAAATTTTGTTTGTCTCAAGTGAAATTATCACTTAATTATTGTTATCAGCGTGCGCAGTTAATGTTATCGTACTTGTATTTGGTAGTGATTAAAAATACAATTTTACATTTAAGACACCACAAATGGTCCAATTACTAAGATTATTTTAATATGTCTGTGAACGTATGTTTGCCTAAGTTAATTCTCAGACAAAGATGAGCGTTTTTTTATTTTACTATAATTATAATTATATCAATTAATTTTTAATTCCATTTAAATTTTGTAATTATCTAATTTTTGTAGAAAATTTTGTTTTTGAGTTCATAATATACCTTAATTTTAATTTCAGAATTAAATTATTAAAAAATATTTATTTATTTTTATTTTTAGTTATAATACAATTTATTTATTTTCAAATTTAATTTTCTTAATTTTGATTTTAATTGAATTATAATTATATAAAATTATATCAATTATCGAATAAGTAAAACAGTTAAAAATATCGAAACTCCTTATTTATTTGATGAAAAAGTTTAATTTTTGCGAATTGTTTATGTAATTCATAAATTTATATAAATTGTGGATGTTTAAAACTTATTGCTCATGGCACTACATGATGTAATCGCTAAATTTGTTGTCTTTAATTTGAATCAAAAATCGACAGATTAACACTAAACAAATCTGTTAGGCCTCTAGCCATTCATTTTCTAGGAATTCGTGATGATTACGCAGAAATGCTCTAATTATGTCTTCGAGCTTTGATTTATGTATTTAAATATAATTTTGTTAGAAATATACATATACACATACATATAATACATTAAATACATTAATTTCAAAATAAATAATAGAAAATCTCAGATTTAACTGCTAAAACTTTCAACAAAAATATTAAACTATTTTGCAAGCAGTAATTAGAAAGGTACACGTTGTATATACACTCATACATAAATACAGAGGAAAAACGTATATATGCATTTGCATAACTTCGTCCACAACTTTTCCGCACACTTCAGAGCATAGCGTCGCTACTCCTCAATCATTTATCATTCTCAGTTCACTAAGTACGCATATTCATTGGCTAATTAATGACAACAACAACTACAACACTTCACACCGCGAGTATCAATTAACCGTTGTTGCAGTCAATTACCTTTAATTACCTATAAGATAAAATCGATGTTGCCAGAGTAGTGTATGTTTAATATAGTCAACACTAAAGACGGGAATACATACAAGCATAATTGAATACATACATACATGCATACAACACTTGATTAACTTTTCAACAATTTACAAATTGCTTACATTGTTGTTGGCAACACAGCAAATGAATGCCAATTAGGAGTAGTAGTAATAGCAGTTCTTGTTGTTGTTGTGTTGGTCTAAAACTCTACCGCCAGCTGATCGATCTCACAGCGACAAGTGCAAACGCTTGATCGCTGATTGATCGACTCGACTATGAAAGTAGCTTTTCGACCGAAAGTGAACGGTGTGTAAATTACAACAACAACAATAACAAGAACTAAGTTATGAAAATTGCGATTTTTAAATAAGTGCAAAATGGTGTCTGGGACTAGACTTTCGCCAGAGGCGGGGAGACAAGCAGACCATCGACGTTGGTTGAAATGCGTGGTGAAAACGAGTCATTAGTGTGGTTAAATTCAGTTATTTAGCGATTAAAGAGCTAATTTGCGACAATAAACGCAACAACAGCAATAATAATGTTTTATGGATTGAGTAAACAGTTCTTGGCACTACTCCACCTACCGTCTTTCAAAGGCATGTTCATAGTCGCAATAACAACAATAACAATAATAGTGATTACAACAACAAAATACATTAAACATTAACAATAACAACCAACTATTCATAACACGAAACATATTTCCTTAATTGCAATAATGGTTGTTTAATAAACGGTCGCTATATATATTGGGACAACACTGTTTTGAAGAGAGGCCAAGTCCAAGTGTGCCCAGCGCGGAAATACCACGCTTTTAATGCATATACGGTTAGGAATATAATAACTTCAACATTGTACACGTGTACGTCGATATATGTATATACTTCGGTTTTGGTTTGCTTTGAGGTAATTTTCATTTTCAATGCAATTGTTGTTGTTGCTATTTCTTTTTTATACTTTTTTCATTTTCGTTGTCTGCATTGTCTGTCAGCGCGTTAATTGTCTAATTGTAGTCGCTTGTCATTGTCATTGTCACTAGTCTACACACCTTCTTGCACTCTAAAAGTAGTTATTATATTGTTGTTGTTGTTGTATGTAAATCAGAGGGTAAAATTAATAATTAATCATTTATGGCAGCATTTAGTTGTTATCACTGAAATCCGTATGTAAATGACAGTCTTTATTAAAATGGAGGTGTGATTGTGGGCTGTGACTTATAGCTGCACACCATATAGTGGTTTTTTGAAACATATTCTAGAAAATAGTAAAAGTGTGACAGCGCTATGACAGTTGTTATGACAAATGACAGTTTGAAAGAGAAAGGAAAGTTACATCCATAATGCTGAATATGGATTTATGTATGAATAAATAATGAGGATGTCACGAAAAGGTCAAAAAAGTTTCGAAATCTTGCCACATTTTGAGAATAAGTATGAGGTCTATCGTGTACACGAACATCCACAATAGTGGACAATGCTTTAAAGAAATATTTAAGAAGTTAAAATAAGTTCTTTGAAATACATACAAGATACTTGCATTTAAGTAGACATGGGTTGTCTTTTTGAATGTTCATATTTCATTTCGAAATTAAATATTTTGGAAGTCACTATGTATGAGATTTGCCGCTGAATCTTACCTGAAATAAAATAAAGAGAAAAGTTATTAGAGTTTTTATCAGATGCAAGGTCAGATTAACAGCAAAATGTAATTACTAAAAACACAAAAATCCGTCCATAAATATGCAGAGATATGCGATAAATCCTTGGTTTCACCAGCATTATATACACTTCAAATCAATTATGCTAATGAAAATATAAAATAATTGCAACAACATTATTTGCTGCAGCAGCATAAGGCTTGTAAGGATTCTCCAGTCACATACACTCACAGATATTTATTTAAGAGCAAAAGGATTGCGTAATAGCGGAAATATTACACATAAACACGTGGATGAAATGAGGATAATTTGAAAAGTGCAGTTCAACTGTAAGTACTCAAACACATATGTATGTATGAACATTTGAATATATGATTGCAATTCGCCGCTTGTCAGTGGGTGGCTGATGTTGAATTCGCCGCATCGACATTACGACAGCTGAGTAGGGCAGTGACCACGACCGACGAATGTTCGTTCGCTTGAAGGCCAACTATGTATTAAATATTGGCAGTGCAACTTGCTTCGCGAATTGTTGTTGATAAATATGCATCATTGTTCTTGTTGTTGTTTTTTGTTTCACTTATTGTTGTTGCCGCTTATTGGCGCAGACTTTACGACGACGACTATTGTAAGTGAGCAGATATACATAGATTCACTTATACAAATGCTGTTGCTGCTTTTATATAAAGCGCATGACGCATAGGAAATTCGAGTTAATTTAAGTGAATGAAACAATCATTTTCATTCAAATTTTAACATATTGTCTGATACTTGAAATTTCTACACTATTTTGTGCCATATAGTTGACTTTATTTCCAATAGTTTATTTCTCGTTAATGTTTTTGTGGTTATTTGCAATATATTTCCTATAGGGCAGCTATGTCTGCACATAAAATGTATTAGAAAATGACATGCCTGCTAGTGACGTATGTGTAATTATGACGATAAAGACAGCAGTAATTGCAATAGCGCTCGCGACGATGACAACAACAACGATGACAAATACATTGGCGTCCATTATCTATGGTATTAGTACAGCGTACGGCGGCGACAAACGTGGTGACGGCCTTCTGGCAAGGCTAACAAGTTTTTCCCCTCAACTCATTCAAACCCAGTCAGACCAGTATGAATACAAATACAAGCAATCTGTTTATAAAATATTTAATTTTGTTGTTGTTAGAATGCACCAAACAGCACAGCACAATTCTTTTTGTACGTTATGAATTCGACTTTGGCTGTCTTCATTCATTCAAAGAAAAGCTAAATCAAGCAGTAGAAAACGAAGAACACCTTGCACTGCGTGATGTCAGTAGTTCTAAGCCTGTTTGATGGATTGGTTATAAAAAAAACATGGATTGCTACATAGATACTCATAAGTATGTTTGTGCACAAGTGTATGATTAAACTTAGGTGTTTGTGAATTTGCACTTATATACTCGTCTGTTTTTGTTCACATGTGTGATTTGATGAGAATTTCATGTAATAATGGTATATATGCGAACATGTCTGAAAGTGGAATGGTTGCCAGCAAAGCATCGCGTGTTCTGAAGTTGAATTGTGTGAATGGGTGAATGCTTGAATGAGAATTTGATGACTAATGTGTGAAATGTGTTTAAATGTGTAAAATTGCCATGAGTGATTTAATTTTTACGTGAATTAGACATTATTTAATTCTGTTGGAGTTGATGATCATCGTAGACACTTAATTATATACATTAGAAGTGTGAAAATATTTATATATATAAAATAATCGAATAAAGTTCATTACCAAAGAACACAGATTAACCTCAAGAGAATATATGTTAATAGCTTTCACAGGGCTTCATAACTGAAGTTAATTGCCTACATCAAAATTGCTAACTCGAAATTGTTAACCTCGGAAGCTTTTACTTCCATTCTGGTCAGTTAGTTAATTGCAATATAGTTAATACAGGTCGCAGTTAAAATCAACATGTGCGGAGTTATAGTTCTAAATGCAACATTAGATCCTCCCTCGCGGATTTCGAACTGATGAAGAATCTTTGAAGAGGTTAATCGATCGCGCTTGGACATAATGTTATCCAATGCAATTACGGTCTCTGTTGTCTGTTAGACTTCTCATCTAGTTCATTTGTTAATTTGTTGTGTCAGTTTTTGCTCGATTTAGCTGATCACAACCATTTCAACCTCAAGAGAAAAATTTTAATTTTTTAATTTTATTGTTGCAAGCTGCCATTGTGCAACTTCAAGCATTGTCACATATACATACATACATACATGTATTGTAGTTTGTAGTGGACCTCTCAATTGCCAACTGTAATTGAATAATGCCAAACAAAATATTTATTTGATTTCTTAAGACACTTAAGCCCAACTCAGCAAGCTCGCTGAAGTGACTGACCGGCGAGTATATAGTGAAGATCTTCACATAATGCCACAATAAAGACTATGTATGGGCACACACATACAAATACATTACAGTGCAACAAAAAGCTCTCAAAAACCCAAATGTTTATTACGGTGGCAATTGAAAGTGGTTGCTAAAAGCATTAAATGCAATCAACCGACGACAATCAGTCGCAATTCTGTGCGTAATTTGTGGCAAGCTAGTGTGTGTGTGTATGATTGTGTACTCAGACTATTATTGAATTTACAATTTATCACCAATGATTTACAAGATTTTCGACTCAGGAAAAAAAAGTAACGGTAATATGCAAAACACATCCGAACTAATGAGTACTGCTCATTTCGCCATTAGGTTTGCTTACAAGTACGGTCTTTCTTGCACAGCTATGTGTTTATGTGTGTGTGTAAGTTCACAAATTTTATTATTTTAATGTTCCGAAATGACAGATTTCACTTGAAATCTGGGTCTCACTTGAACTTTTTTTCGCTCGATTGATAACGCACAGCCCAAATGCAAATATGGTGCTGACTAATGTGTAGTTGCGACAATGTCTTGTTTGTTTTGTTGTACTTTGTTTGGCGCAGAAATTTGTCTGTGAAATTAAGCGTCTGGAGTGCGAGTTGAAATGGAATTAGCACGGTAAAAAGCCGTCACAATGAGTAAGTAATTGCCACATTTTGTACTTGTCAAATTAATGTTGCACTTTGTGGGGATTCGAAGCGATTTCGAATAGATTGTGAACCCTGTAGCAAAGTTAATGCCAAATTTTGGAATTTTTGGTAGAAATATTTCATTACCACTTTAAAACAAGTCTAACACGATTTTGGTAAATCTAGTCAAGATGTACACCACAAACTTCTGAATAAGTTGGCAAAAATGGACGTTTTGAACATAATGATCTCTTCTTAAATTCTGAATTTTAAACTTTGATTTTTTAAGTATTTCGACTAAGTTTTACAATGCTTTAAACTGAATATACTGTTTTCTTCCTTTTAAGAAAAAACTGTCGGGTTTTCGTTTATTATTTGACCAAAATTAAGAAAAAAGACAAAATCCGTAAAAGTTCCGGAAATTTTCGGGATTCCGAAATTTTTGCTTTCGGGATTTAGAGACTCTGACTACACGCTAAATCGTACATTCATCTACATAAATATGATTTTGCAATGAACAACGAATTAGTTAACCTATGAATGAGGCAGTTGTCATACTAAATGACCTATACGTGTGCCAAATTGCCAAAGAATGCTTGGCTGCGATTCAATTGTGCAAAAATATGCGAATATTTTACGATTGCGGAAAATGACATTTAAACATTTGCAATTTTATGAGATTCGGTCGACTAATAATAAATAAATATATGAACGAAAATTAATGTGCAATACAGTTAGCCAAGCGAGTAGTCGAAGCCATAAATATATGTGCATGTTAGAGTGTGATTCCTTTAATCATATTTCAACCATGCTGACCACATTGTTTTAGAATAAATACAAAAGTGAAAAAAGCTTTGGCTTTGAAGAAACGTGAGTTACTTTTCATGTTCGCCTACTTTTATTACACAGTGTATGTGTGTTTATAAGTACATATTAATTTAGAAATACGAGCATTAAGCGAAATTTATTTTAGTGCATATGCACTTTGAAAAGGCTCAAAGCGGCTTTGTCGAGTTTTGGGCAAAATGCCGCAGGCGCTACATTGTAAGTCACACTGTGTATTTTGAGTAAATCCACGACTATTATGTGCTAATATATTGCATGTGTGTGCATACATTTTGGCAGCGAGTGCAATGAGTCGCCGTCTCTAAAAACACACAGCCTAAATGGCCGGCACATAAATCGCCGCGGAAAGCTCAAATTGGCAATGCAGCTTAATGGCACCGAAATTGGCAAGAGTCATGAGGGGTGAGAGGAGCTTGTTGCAACGTCATGTGTTATGCCCTAAAGCGGTGAGTGACGATCGACGGCCAGTGCAAATGTTAAGTGCATAATAAGTACATACTCGCATATACGTGTGTTGTTGTTGTTGCGCCGTCATGCCACAAGCACATTTCGTTTGTATTTCTATTTCTATTTCTATTTGATTTTCATTTTCAATTTTCCTGTTTAACTTTTTTCGTCCGCTCGCCGGTTTGTGCTTCAATGTGTGTCACTGATGTGTCCAATAAATTGTCACGCATTGTCAGCGTTTTGAGTGCCAATTCGCCGGCAAAGTAAACAACAAATATCCAACAGATACTAACAAACTATTTTCGGAGATATCCACTTACTTACACACACTCATGGCTTTATTTACTGGGAACACACAAATTCGATTATACCCCACACAGCAAAGGGGAGTGTAGGTCACGCTTGTCGCATGGTATTGCCGCATATGGAGATACATCCATACAAACATAGTTACTGTTAAAATCACGCGGCGTTTACTGCGGTCTCGCTCAATATTTATATTAAAATAAATCTACAATGGATTTGTTGCAACAATTTGTTGTGAATTTAAGGTTAAATGTTGAATTTGTTGTAGCAACATTTAAATTTATTGTATGTTGCAGTTGAAGATTGCCAGCCCATGCAAGTTTATTGCAAGCACGCTGTTAATAAGAATTCAAATTAGCCTTCATCGAATTGCAACAACAACAACGACAAGCAGTTGATAGAATAAAAACTCAAGTCACATTCATTTTACTCACCAATAATAAATTGCTGCCAATATTAGAATGTTCTTATGAGTTTTCGAAAAGTGGCCTGCAGGGAAATTTACGCTAAATATTTCATAGAATACCAAGTGGGATTATGTTAAATACTCAAACGTTATTGTAGAGTGCTCAACAAATTCTTTAACCTTTTTAGGTTATGTTGAGAAAACGAAAGTTTACTCCTATATTGAATAGGTTAATGTCAGAGCCTTCCATTTACCAAAAGTTGTTGAATAGAAAGAAATGGTTGAATATAATAGAGTTACTGACCATATAGAAAGGAGGCCACCCACCTAAATTTTTCTAGTTGACTTCTAGTTGAGTAAAACGAAATGTGGTGATTAATAAAGAAATTTAGAAAAACTTAAAGCTTTTTATGAGATTCACTTACTATATATAGCGCTTGCTTCTAAAACTGTTTCTGATTAAACAAATGATTTAGACTTACGAATCGAACTTACAACTGGTATAAAATAAAAAGTCTGAACTCTTGAACTTGACAGAAGTATTCACTTACTCTCTTGTAAAAAATTCACTATCTTCATTGTTGCTTTTATATAAATTTTTTTAAGGAGAGAAGCGCTTAAGTGTAGTAGCTGTTAAGGGCCAAAATTAGTTAACTATGCAAATGATCTACAATGCGTTATATATTTACTACATAGTAGCAAAGGCAACAAAATAGCAATTGAATAACTTTTAATGTAGGCAATAAATTATCTGTGATTCCAAAATATGCCAATATTCTACTTATGTGTATAAGTATATATACTTAAGCATGAGAATATGAAAACATTTCACTATTTCCGAAAGCAAAATGTTTTTTTTTTATATCCACGTGATTCGGAAATTTAGTGGCAAGATGTGCTAAAAATATTTTTAAAAATGTCTTATAATTCTCGTATATTATATATTGAGATTAACAACATGCATACATACATACATCTATATGTAATAGTTGATGTACTTTCTGAATAGCCACAAAATGCTGTAATATATGAGAGAAAGAGTGAATATTAAGAGTGAAGGTTGAGTCAATTACTCAGTGAACCTTGGAATACCAGTTTAAAAAGCTATTTTCTGGGGAATTAAATCACTGAGAATGTGTATGTATGTACATATATATGGGTATAAATAGTGCTGTAATGGAAATACGGGAAATGTGTTGCTTTTACCTTACTCCCGGAAAAGTGAAAGAACTCAAGAAATAACTGCTAAATTACCAAATTTCGTCTTTATTACTCATAATGAGTTCCACTGCATATAAACTAAAAAAATGAAAATTTCAAAACAATATTTTTAGTCTTCTTAGTCTGGCCATTAGACTCTAGTGCAACGAACTCGAAAACATAAGAAAAATTAAACAATTTATAATGCCTACCAGAGCATAGGCGGTACGATAGGCACGTTCGTTCTCAAAAAATGCACTCAAGTAAAACTTTTTGGCAAAGCAATACCCACTAGAGACCAGCCATAGAAACGAATTTTGAAAAATACTAATGCCAATTTTTGAAAAGAAAAAACAAAAGCAAAAGCAATTCTACTGAAAAGAAAATTCAGAAAAACTATTTTCTAGACGCAGTTTATCGGAATATGTCGAGTGTAAACCACTATATTGGCTAATCCTTAGAGGGTTCAATTTATTGGCAAGAATTCCTATTGATTTTTGTTGACTCAGCTGCCACACATTCGGGTGCAACAAAAAATGAACACAAACACATTTTTTGGAATGTACAAAACTATATTATTAAATATTCTCATTGATGTGTTGCATGGTGTATTTATATTTATAGTTGCTGCATCATACGCAATTCACAATTCGGTCAAACGGTCTTTGACTCTGCGTGCATATTGCTACACATTTGTACATTCGGCCAAACATATATTTTTATTCGTATGCACGATATTCTTA
The DNA here is from genome assembly GCF_028554725.1 of Zeugodacus cucurbitae. NCBI lineage: Eukaryota > Metazoa > Arthropoda > Insecta > Diptera > Tephritidae > Zeugodacus > Zeugodacus cucurbitae. The sequence continues at coordinate 49,127,809 of NC_071669.1, forward strand.
TAAACTGATGAGTCGCTATATTTGCTGTAATGTTTGTTGTTGCATATGAGGCATTCCATCGGCAGCAGACTCATGTGCGAATATCATTATGTGTTTATGTATGGAAGAAGGACCCAAGCGCTAAGACATTTTTGGTTCCTGATGCTTAGTTTCCACTTAAGCCAACTAGCTCCCTTTCGGCCCACTACTGGTTACTAATTTGGTGCTCAATCATCGTGGTCAATGATTTTGTTGCCGCCTACATACCCTTTAGAAAAATGTGTGTTTCCTAAATTTTGATACAAATCTTCCACTTTTTCCACACAATTTCCACACAGGGTAGTTTAGTGCGGTTTTCGGTGGGTTTTCCTACACTGTTTTTTATGAAACATTTTTCTATGTGATGTTAGCATAATTTTTCTGCGTTTATTTTCCACTTGTTTGTTTATGTTTAAACTATTTTTGCCACAAAACACACATCTACAAGTAGATATATATAGATATTTTTCATAAACCGCATATAGGCTCTAGAGAATGTTTTAATTTGGAAACTCATGCGGCCGAAATTAGCGTCACAAACGTTGCCAAAAAAGTGTGTTTGTTGTTTTTGTTAGTTTCAATTTTTATGTAAGTAAATAGGCACGAGTAGATATGAAATAGTGGATTTGTGTTTTAAATTAACGCAAAATATATTTTTTCTGTTCATTAGTTCATTGGCTGTTTGTAGTTGCTTGGGAGGGTGTGAATGTGTGTAAATGCGGGGGCTCATATTTTTATCGCTTTAAATTTGAATTTTTTTGTGTTTTTGTATTTTTCAGTAGGCATAAAAATAGTTGGCGCATCGTGTTGACTTTATGTTTTTGTGGTGTGGCGCCGTTTTGTCGGCTTTATGCCAATAAATCGCAGAGAAAATAGTGAAATGAAAGTTTTTCAGAAAAAATAAAAAAAAAACGAATGTTAAAGCTTTTATATAACAGTATTTGAAATAACGATTATGAAAAAATAATTATTTTATTTGAAAAAATATTTGAATTGACTTGCATTCAATAGTTTGCATAAATGCTTGAGAATAAAATATGTTTGTTGTAAAAACAATTATTACATAACTTTATTTCATTATATGATCAATGCCGTTATGACAAAATGATTTTTTTCCTATATGTTTTTTTATGAAAAATTTATCTATGTATTTATTGTTTGACACATGCAATTGTGCAATGTTTCGTTTAATTAGATCATATGTAACGACTTATGCACACATATGCGAATAATTAGAGGTACATGCATTTTTTGGTGCTTTCATATAGAATGCTTTCGTTTTTCAAATAAATATCATATTTTTAAAATAATCAGCTAGATTTTGCGATATTTACTTTTTTCAATCTTGGAGCCCACATACCAGTGCCAGTCAACAGGCACTATTGATAAATATGAAAAAATAGTGATGCTGAATGAAGTTAGACATGATTTCTAAAGGTCTCCAATCCAATAGGAGTACAGAAATGCGTTCTATAAAGCTATATAATTATTTGATTGAAAAAATAATATTATTTCTTTGTAAAAACGAGACGATTCATAATTGTAATATCATATGAAAATATTTAACAAAACTGTTTACAATAATATCAAATCGCTTTCGAATTTACACCATGCACCGCAAACAAGAAATAAAATGGATTAAAGCGCCAAAAATTTATCCTGATTAATGAACTTATCATGTAATTTTACCAAATGAGTTTATTTCTTCCTTCAAACTCTACTATACGCATTTTCTTCTTCGCTCATTCGTTTCTTCGTTGTCTTCATCGTCGTCTTGATTAAATAGCAATAAACGTCGAATGAGGACGAAAATTGTTAGCGTTCGAGTAATCAACCCGCATAGCAGTGACGTCATTGACTTATAAAGGGATAATGCAGATACTTCATTAGAGAGTGTACGACAACAACAGTTAAGCAGTAAAGAGCACAAAAAAGTCAAACGTCAAAGCGGCAAGGCAAAGTGCGCAGCTCAAAGCAGCGGCATTAAGTCAAGGAAGTATTCAAGTGACAGCTAAAGGATAGACAAACATACTTATATACTGTTAAGTGAATCGAAAAGGCAACCCAGCATTTTGTTAACCAACCAAAGTAAAGAAAGTTTCCTCCACAAAATGTGTTCTGAAAGCAAACGCTGAGGATATTGCCGGGAGCCGTAAACTTCTGGCAGTAGAAATACGAGGACAAAAGCGAAATGGCAAGGAAATATGACAGCAAACAGAAAAAGTGGCGTGTGGCGCATAAGATGAAAATTAATGCCAAAATTTCAGAAAATAACGAAATTTCATTGAAAAAGGATTATTAGAGCTTACAAAAGTAACAACAATTAAGTAACCTATTTTTACCAGCGAAAAGTACAACAAAGGTATTTTCGTAAAATGTATAATATTAGTCTGTTGAGAGCTGTCGTTTAACAAAAGAGTCCTATGACATGTGGAGAAGAAAACAGTTATAATCCGCTTACTCTTTTGTTATTTAAACATGTGCGAAAACAATCCTCACCACATACTCTATAAAAGCCTCAGCTTGTAAGCTTTCACAAGCACTTAAATACTTGGTGGCAAACTGTCTTCCACTTTTTATGAAAAAACACACTAACAAAAGTTGACGCTTATGATAATGCTTCCTTCCAAAACTAAGTCAGCTCATCATTAATAACTAATATTAAACAAAAATAAGTGACATTTCACATAAGTGGCATTCAAAATATTAAATGGAAGGAAAATTAAGTTTAAACACATACACTTAAGAATATTATAAAGATCTAACCTTAAATCAACTAAACTAATTCTGCAAAGTTCTCTCATTTTATCCAAAGAAATGGTTGCATAAGCTCTAAAAACTTTCGGCCAGACTTCACAAAACTATTTATAAGTTTACAAATTTAATTTCTTTTCTCTCAGTGTACATTTATACGGCCAACTGGCCCACAAAGCACACATTAAAACCTCTTCAGTTTCTATGATTGATGTCTGAAAAGCGAACGAAGAAACTTCGAACCCAATTTGTGAGCTTAAGTTCATCTTTTTGGTTATTAACTATGGACCTTCTTATCTCGTGCTTTCACTAATGATAGAACATTACTTGCTGTAAGTGGGAAATATGAAATTCCAGTTGTGCAGGCCGAGTGACCGACAAATGCTCCAATAAGTGTGTATGTCATACTATGTATGTTGTGCTATGTTACGTAATGTGGGAATACAAATGGTGCAAAATAGATAAATCGCAGCAAACATAAAAACAACATTCTGTGGCAAAATGCCATAATTTATCTTTGCCTGGTAAGATTATTGATTTCCATGCGCACACGGACAAATATAAATATATTTATATGTACATATCTAAGTATATTCTTTTGTTTGGAAAAATGGTTATAAGAAGCGTTACAAAATAAATAAAATATTATGCAGTATATATGTATATATGTGATATACAAGCATACATATCTGGAACTGGTAGCAAACACTTCATGCTTAAGGAAGACAACTAAGGAGGAAGACACTTTATGAATTCGCAGCAATCAATTATCCCGCTCTTCCATTATATTCTATATCTAGTGTATGTTTGTTTTTATTTTCATGTAATTGGGGTTAATAGTGCGGATATAAATTTTCCCCGTTTATTATGTAAATATGTTTGCAATATGTAACTGGCTATGTAGCGGTTATAAGTAGTGCGGAAAAGTGGGCAATAAAGCAAATGTGCGGTAAAAGAAATAGTACAGGAAATAAAAAATAACTGAATATGGGATATGAAGTGGTGTAAAGATGATTTATATGTAGTTTTCTAATTAAAAATTAAAAAAAAAAGAAAACAAAAAATTATTGAATGCAATGTTTCTATGACTTAACATAATATTTCTGTTTCTGCTAGAAAAAGGATCACACTAATTTATTATGAAGGGATAAAATATTGAAATTTTATGTTTGAAATTAACAATCTAGTAACAGAACTTTACCATAAAATATTAATATGCCCTCTAATATATAAAGTTATTAGAATCTCTTAGGATTTCGCCGACTAGCTGATTTTTTTATAAGGGTCTGGATATTTATTTTTTAAAGAATCTCTCCATAGGCTCTTTCATAAAATTACCTTTAAGACACCCTTTAAAAAAACACACTCATCTTCTTCCAAGTTAGCGTGCGCAACTTACTTATTAACCGACATTTTATTAAATGTTCTTCGCGCAGTTAAAAACTTTTAATATGACAAAACTCACCTGAAACACCGATACAAACATACGTGCCACACACCTATTTACATAATGCAACACTTTGTTGCATGTCACGCAAAAACTGTTGCAAAGAAAGAGTGCCGAAGAAAAACGCTTAATATTGACAACATACAAGCTTCAAGGAAATGAAAGAAAAATGGCAAATATGTGGAACTAGTGAACAGAAAACATATACCGAAAAGCAAAAAAAACGAAAAAAGGACGCGGAGACGTTTTGACGCCTTCGCGTGCGCCTTACATACGCGCGGCAGCCGCAATCTTTTATACGCAAGCAAATATTTCATTTTCAGCGCGCACGTTACACTCAGCGTCCGATACCCCGCCCAACACCATAGACCCAACACGTGCTGAAAAGGCTTGCGTGTTTTCGTTTATCCTTCCGGACGGTGCGTATACGTAACCAATTCAACATTGTAAACAACTTTGAGCACATATATGCGTGTATTTATTTGCTTACGTTTTGCGGCGAACCGTTTATTTGCGCTTTTCCATGGACAAGGAGTCAATTTGCCTAGGTGGAAGTACTTAAGTACTTAAGAAATGACTTCCATTATTAGAAAAGTTCTTTTTTAAGTATTAACGGGTTATAATTTCATAATTTTAAATTAAGGAAACCTTATTTTGGACATTAGCCATTGACTTAAATTAGTTTTGATATGAAATCGATTAAATTCGACTGTATAGAAAACGAATCGATTACTGATAGCAAACGATTATAGCTGGCAAAATATTTTCAGTAAAATCTGATTTTATGGATTGTGGACTTAATTTGGAATTGAGCGTTTGCAAAATTCATATTTATTGGGTTTTAACCTCAACGCATTATTTGGCTTCTTTAACTTGTTTTGTGGCCCACATTGTTGTTTTTATGCAATAGTCAGAATATGTACACAGTTCATCAGTGAATGCCAAACACAGACTCCATTATACAAATGTACTCGTTAATAAAATAGAGGATAGCTTGCAGCAACAACCCCCTTTCAGAGACCACCACAGATGGCGCCGCGTAATGGCTCAGGGGCTTGGCTGCCAAGCTGTCTGCTTGATTTGTTAGGCCAAGCAACAAAAGCCGGCTGGCTGGCAGTCAGCGTGTTCAAAGTGCGTTGGCAGTGAGGTGGGCGTGTTCAACGATACAAAGTCCGGCGTTTCTCTTTATGTACGAATGTGCATAAATATAGCCGCTCCTATTTTTTATAGTTGTGTTCACGTGGTTATAAGATCGCTAAACACACAATACACTTCATATAAAGCACCACTTTGCTTTTGTTTGCACTGGGACATTTGCATGAAATCGATAAATCTCCCAATTTTCGTGGTCAGCAGCTCAACTTCTTATTGTCTTTTTACGTTTATCTGTCATGCTGTTCCAACTTTTTTGTTTTTGCAATTTTTTGCATTTTATTTGCAGATTTTTGCACTTGGTGCGTTGTTTTGATTAACAGCAGTCTGTTAAATTCTGCTCAGAAAGTCGGAGAGCATGTTGTCTGCTTAAATTATATCTCCCCTGCAACATGTTAAGCAGCAACATTTCGTTCGAAACATGTTGCGCAGGTTGTTACGAGCAGTTGCAAACGGCAAATTTGTTGTGATGTCTTTGATTTCTTTTCGTTCAAAAAATACAGTTATAAGTCTAAAATTTTTTCACGAATACCAACATATAAACGTTAATATTTCATGAGATTTTGTTCAGTTCAGACAGGGAACTGAACTGTCAAATATTTGTTTGTGCAAAAACTGCGTTCCATTGGAATTGACATTTAATTTTGAACCACAACAGCTGCTGAAGTTTCACTTCAACAGCACTTAACAGCCCTTACAAGTATGACATATTGGGGTAAGTACTGAAGCTACTTGAAATTACACATATGTACTTTCGCATACATTCATAAATATATATACATACGAAATACGCATTCGGCCCATCCAAATTGTAAGTGCATGCAACCCTGCCACCCTAACAAGTGTCGACCTAGCGAATTCCATGTGCAAACCTAACCCTCACAAGCTACGCCGTCACCATATAATTCGAGCATCCACTGCCTGCCCTTCAAAATTTTCCACGCCATTCATTTCATATAAATATTTATATAGGAATATAATTTCTATAGGCACACATTTACAGATACCATGCTTGCAGCAACGGTAATTTTCTTTGCTTGTGCTTGCTGTCAATCAAAAGCTTTCCACCCTCTTCGTGAGTGTATGTGTCTATATGTGTTTGTATATATCTTATTGTATTTTGTACCGTACTGATATCCGATGCGATATTTGTATCTATTTTATTGATATATACACCTACATATCGCACTCACTTTTTCCGCCACACATTGGATCCACATCACATTCTCCATCAACGTCATCTGTGGTGTCGTGTCATTCATCAATTGTGCTAAATGAATTTTATCTGACTTTTTTCGCACAAGTGTGTGGTTGTAGATACATACACACATATATATGTTTCTATGTTCACTCACGATTTTTGTTTTCGTCAAACCGTTAGTCGCGCGTCATTTCTTTCACTACATGTGTCTCATTGTTATAAACAAAGTCGTGCCGTTGAATCTCCACGAGGGAGGAGTTCACTGATTGACTTTCGCCCGCTCTTTATGTTGCGATCAAACGTGTTATATAAAAATTAGTTTCAGTTTTTCATGCATTAGCAGCTCGCTGATTGACACAAGGTAAATTAAAAGTGCTTTTTGAGGTTATGAACGGAAAAAAGATTCGGAAGCAAACAATAAAAGCTCCTCTTAACACATTTTGTTAAAAATTCATTTCTCCGTTTTTACAAGTCATGGAAAGTAATGGAAATTACACGTGTGTTGAGTGCTGGATCTTATTTTTTGTCTAACCTTTAACCCTCTAATACATACATACATTTTCCCATACGATATTATTACGTAAAATCATCTTTTATAATATATTCTATAAAAAAAGAAATCTTCCAGCTATTTGCTAACAAGATCCGTAATTATCATCAAACCAGCAATTGAAATTTCTCACATACTCCACTCGTCGCTTATCCTATTCTAAAACCGGTGACAATTTCTACCTCACATTTCACTTTCCTTGTAATTCAAAGCCAAATAAGGCATGCGCAAACGAGAAGGAGAAAAAGCAGCAACAAAGAAACTGTGCAATAACTGATGCAAAGAGGCTCGAAGTTAGCAACAGTGGCTGTCGCTGCAAATGCAATTGTCTGAGAAAAGTGCAATTTGTTGCTATAAATGCCAAGCAAACGCAGTGTTGCTTCGTGAAAGTGGTGGCAGGTATGGTTGCACATATAAATTTGTAAGCAGATCATTAATAAGATAGGTAAGAAAAGTTAAGGAAATCGACAGAAATATATATGAAAAGCCATGGGCAATGTTGAAGCAATAACAATTGTCACCGCAAGCTGCGAACAAAACACCGATCCAATTGCACTTAATGAGTCATGTGCAACTGCTGTGCGAATAGTTAAAGACGCCAGTGGTGACAGTGAGTCTCGGTCTCGGTCTCGTTAGTGCGCTGGGCGTCCGTGCAGCCGCTTTGGCGCTGTGTTGACAACTTTGCCGACTCATTTGGCAGCAGCGTTGGCATGCGCTGCCTATTGCTGCCAAACTGTCGATTTTTCTTTACATTGTTGCTCACATATACCGACACAGTATTGCTTGCCAGCAGCTTCAAGGTGCCCTTGCAACAGCACAACGCTTGGCGTCTCTTGGGCTACGATCTCTACTGCAGTTATTACTTGTTGTTGTTGCTACTGTCATTGCTAGTTAATAATTCAATGCATTGCCGCTATTGTGAAATGTGGTATTCACATAACAACAATAAGAATTTTTGCACTTGCCTTGTTGTCAAGAGTAAAACAAGCAAAAACAAAAAGCTAACAACAACAACAACAATCGTAACTTTGTTGGCAAGAGCACCTGCTGTGACTTCTGCTGCATTTTTCAACGCCAATTGTTCTGATTACAGCAGCGCCTTGTTGCTATTATTGTTGTCCAAGGTTGCAACGACTTTCATTTTATATTGTTGCTTACAATTTAGAACCAGGTTCATGCTCTAGCTGTTGTTGTGTGTTTTTCATTGTCATTCGGCGCAGATTTATGGAGTGCGAAGCGTGTGTCTCGTGTTGCATGCGTTGAAAATGTGTGACAAATATCTCTCATAACACAAACACACACGCACTTGCCATAAATGGTTGCATATTATTGCAGATGTATGTGTTGCATGCAACGAGCAAACTATTCTTATGCCAGTAAGAGTGTGTGTGTCACTAGCGCCTCAGGTAACTCGAACGCTTTGTGTCTGCAATTTGTATTGACTTTTATTTTCTTTTTCAACATCTTCTTTCTTCGCATTCTCTGGCCGACTTATGTCTTTTTGTAACTATTGCTTTTCTATTTTTACATTTATCTGTACACAATAAAATGCGGTTCGCAGCTTTTGAAGCCATTTATAGCGATGATGACGTTGTGTGACAAACTTGAGGCGAGCTGGCGGTGGCTAGTGTCATTGAGTGGCATTCAGGAGTTTAGTTGCACAAATACACATATATATGTAGTATATAGTTGTTTTGTTGTTGCTGTTGCTGTTATTGCATTTCCATGCCACTGAATGTCATTGCAACAACGTGCTCGTCAATTTGATTGCAACTTGTCAGGCGCCAAATGTGAAAAACGTGTGAAATGTTTTATATCTGTGGCCTTTGGAAAAATCCATTGGCAACTATTTATATGTACACATGTATGCAGATTGCAAATGGCAAGCTTAAATATGCACATTTCTCATATTAATGTTCGGTTATATTTTTTATAAACATACATACATTCAAATATAATATGTATATGAACCATATTTCATTTCCAGAAAACAATTTATTTTCTTTTGAGCGCATTAAAATGCAGGAATAGCAATAGAGACTTGGGCCTTTATACCCTGCAGGAAAGCGTTTGAGACAGAAACCTTCAGAGCGTGGGTAATATTTGTTTATAAGGGGACATTGGCAAGGGTTGATTCCATACAGTGTTGGCATCAATGAGACCATTGTGATGAATACATTTCTAATTGATTTCACTAACATATCTCTGATGTTAACCGATATACTATATAAGTAGACAACCGGAAGGACTGAGATCCCCATATTTGCTGTAAATCCTTTATGGATATGGATAGAGATATGGATGCTACAGTAAATATTGGCGCATTCCGACCATTTTTGAAGAAAGTTGCCACAGGTTAAATACAGTGTTTGGTATAAGTTATTGTCCTATCAAAGAAGTTAATATAATTATTAAAATACGTTCTATGAAAAGTAGATGTGGTTTTACTCCGATTTAGAGCACTTTCGAAACAAAATGAATGAAAAACTGAGCTATGTCAATCAATCAAGAATTTTCCTGCGGGATATGCACACATAAACATTTAAGAAATTAACTATTGTGAGTATACAGCATAGTGAATAATATTTTGTCAAAATAAATGCTTTTGAAGAATTCTTAATGTTTTATTTTGATTTTCACGTATATTTAAGTTTGACTATTTACTACAAAACGACCAGAGTCTCTGCCACAAAGAAACTAATGAACAAAGCAAATGGGTAATAATATTTTAAAATGTAGGAAATATAATTTCCGAATATTATTAAAATTCTTAAATAAGCAAAAAATCGCAAAAACCATTAACACGTTGCTCAAGAGCGACGAAATTTTAATTAAATACCTTAAATGCTCAAAAATTATCATCAAAGGAAACATTTTTACTAATTTCTATAAAATTTTATAACTTTTGATCTTCTCGCTTGAAAATGCCAAACTTTCGGAATCGCAAAAAATTTAGCGTTTTTAAACGACTGGGCCTACTAAGTACGACATTCCCAATCAACAAAATATTTGTATACTTATCCATTAATATCACACAGTCAGTCTTACTTGCAAAGAGAGAAGAAAAAGAAAAGGATTTGTATTAGCGATTGATCATTTATTAACTCAATTTGTGGCGTTAATTATGGTGTAGGACCGATAAACTCTAAAGAATTAAACTGATCTGCGTGCGAAACGCTATAGGGAGCGACACTGTATGGCTCTCAGCGCAGATACATACTTGTGTGTGTGTACATTGTGGGCGTGCATCAGCAGTGGTGCAACCTTAAAGACCGTCGCTAATGGCTGTGTTAATGTTGCAGCTGCACCCACGGGCACATAAACTCAGAATTTAATTTCATAAACAAAGCACGCACACACATTTACAACGAACAACAACAACAAAAAGTAACAATAACAACACTGATTATGCATTCAAGTGCAGTGTGGTGCAGCGCCACACTTCGCTGCGCCCACGTTGCATTGTCACAATCATCGATAAATAGCTGTTTGGCAGCGTACAACTCATGAGAATTGGAATGAATGCTCGAGGATTTGTTTAGAATTTTCAATTATAAATACCGAATTCAGCAGGAAATCTCCTTAATTGTGTATGTTTAGGCAAACAAGCGTGTGTTTCTTACTTTTTTCCGGAGTGTGCGCGCCATGTCGCAAGCACTGTAGGTGCAACGCAACATTTGTTGGTGTTGATGTATCTTTATGGGTTTTCAATGTTTGTTGATTTTTGTAATTTTGATTTTATGTTTTAAGTTATTTACTGCCTATGAGCCTGGTCGCTGTGGCATGCAACATGTTTACTACTATTACAATATGTACATACTATATATAAAATGTATGTATATTTCAACTTGTATATGTATATTCACACGATTGCCGTTCACTGGTGGCTTATTATTTGATGGCTGTTTTGGTTTATATTAATTTTGGGTTCGTTGGCTGCTCGTTTGCATGTTTTGTGGCGCTGCGTCAGATAAACGGCGCCAAGTGGCAATTATGCGCTTGCCACACGTTGCACACTTACAACAGTTATGCATGCGCATGCCTCTGTGGCATAGTGGCACGAGCAGCAGGATGTCGCATGACGGCTGTGGCCGATTTAATATAAGCGTTTAATTTCGTAAGTATTCGTTTAATGTTTTTTTTTCGGCGGCTGCCACTAAATATCGTGTGAGTGTGTTGGTGTAGAGATATATCTATACATACGAATATGCCACGAATGGCAAATGGAATGGCAATTGAAAGCTTTATTTTATGAGGAAGTGATTAAGGTTGTCGGATCCGAGATTTCTTAACAAAAATAAAGATAGCAATAAGCTCTTTCGGAGTTAAGGTCTTAGACAGCAAAATACTCGAAGTTTATTTCATATTCCGTCATTCATAAATTTTACGCGTAAGTTATCTTTCGAACACTCAGCGTGTTGACTGATCAAACGTTTTTCACCGTGTAGCTCTCCTAAATGTAGGCAACATTTTTTAGCCATGACACAAACCACTATCTGCTTCAGAGCAGATCATACTATAGAATAAAGTATGACTCATCAACGTGAAAAAATAAGCTAATTTACAAGTTACTTTTCTAAATAGACATTTATAGTAAACTTGTTGAAGAAGGTTCGACTTTGTGACTCTCAAGCACTAACTTAGCAATCTAGTTTCTTCAACATTTCATAGAAGTCTCAAAAACGTCAGTTATTACCAGGAATGTAGAATTCATCACTGTCCGAGTCACTGATTTACATACCGAAACTCTTTACACAGCATGAAGGACACACAATGAAATGACGCTAAAGCTCAGTGGGCCAACACATTTTATTATATTAATGCCAATTTGTCCTACATTATAAACGACTTAAATAAAATATCATAAATTTTGAGCTCGAGTCGTAAAATTAAATGTTCATTTTCTGAAAATTAGACCAGATCCTTGTCAACTAGAGGCTATTTTTATGTGCTTGTTGCAACCCGCATTGCCCTGTTATTTTACTTTTTTTGTAGCTTATGATGCTGCTGCACTGACTGTGCAAACAACTCTTGTTGCAGTACACAGATTGTTTGTTTGTGCTACTGATGTTTGCTGCCACTACTCGAGCGCACATAACTTTTTTGGTTTTGCGTGTTCTACAATAATAACAACAATAACAGCCAAAACAAAAACTGTCAAACGCCCGGGAGATAAAAAAGCTGGAAGCTGGAAACGTCATATGCGTCCACATCGTTTGGCACATTTCTCGGCTGCCATTTTTTGTCAACTCACATACATACACACACGCAAATATTTGACAGCTGCAGTGCCAGTGTAGGCTTGTGAGTTTGAGCATTCTTACAAAATAAACAGAAGTCGGTCAGGCGTCACTTTAATGGGGTTGCAACAACAAAGGCAATATGAAAGTCGACAGGGAACATGCAAGCATGTGTCCAACAGTTGCCACACACATACTCAGAACGCTTTCATTGTGTGACTCTGACAAAAGCTGTCGGTTGCTAGCTGAAATATCATATTGTACTGTTCGTGCCACAAGTTTGCAGAAAGCGTTGAGCTCATTGCTCCTTGCAGCTTCCACATATATATGTATGTGCGTATGTGTGTTCTTCTTATTGTACCCATTTCGGCGGACACATGTGGCCACGCATGCGATTTTAGCTTAAAGTGACGCATAAAAGGAAAACAGAGCAACATGAAAATAACAACAATAACAATAACACTGCAACTGCATTTCGTATTTTCATATTAATCACTACGCAAACGCATTTCGGTGCATTAAGTGTCAACGCAAGTCAGTAATGCCATACAGATTATTTACTGACATAAATATTCATGCCACACGAACTTCAACTTGCCACTGACTGACGCTGGCGGAATATTGAAAATTCTCATACAGATACGTATTTGTATATATGTGTGAGTGCACCGACTTGCTCTGTGTAATGTGGCAGTAAGTGGTTGCGGCAAGTAGCAAGTGGCAAGTGGCAACTGAGTTTAAGTAAACATCATTGACACTTCGTCACTGCCACACTGCCGCAATTATCTCTTGCAGACGCTCCTCTTTTCGCAAACCTATGTACATATGAATGTGTCTGTTAAGCTATGTAGTTCTATTCAGCTGTTCTTGATGATATTAAGCTTAATTAATGAATCCATCAACATTATTATCATTTAATGTTGCACTTTGCAAACAAAATGACAAAAATGCAAAGTTTATATTTTATACTTATTTATGTGTATGTGTGAATGTGTGTGGACTTTAACTGCACTCTGGCTACCGCACATTGGCCTCATTACATGCTGATGCGCTCAATGTGAATAGGCTCTACATGTATGTGTCGTTCGAGATGTGGTTGTGGTGGCACGAGCCTATGTTTAACGGTGATTACATACACTGACAGATTTTCTTTAACCTAGTGGAAGAATTGAAATGTTATTAAGTTTCTAAAAGATGACTTGATGAATTAAAATCAGTTAGGTTTGGTTATAATCGACCTCTCTTTAAACCGCCTCAAGTGTAGTAAGTTTAAAATGGATATCTTACCCCAAAAAACCTCCAACCTATTTTCCTATTGAAATGATAAGAGTCCTCTGTAACCTTTCACTTATTAAAATATTGCTAGTAGAGAGAAAGTAACTGGAAAAAACTTCAAATACAACGATTTCATTTCCGGCTTCCCTATTTTCATCAGATGTTCAAGAAGAGATTACTCAATCTCATGTTAACTCCAGATATTCCTTATCAAAGAGATTTAAAGGCAGGGAAACACTTCTGCATCTGGATTATTTAATATATGCCTCGATTTTAAGGTTTAAAATAAAGGGGATTTTAAGCAAGCTATGTAACTAGATAAGCTCAGCATTAATTAGTTTTTCAGCTACTAATATTCTCAACGGATTATTAAAAGTGTATAGAAACCAAAAATTTACCAGAAATCGTCTCACGTTTCTCTCAGTGCAACATCTGTGGGTTAATGGAATTGTGCAAACGACCGACCCCAAATAGCTGCCTTACAAAATGCTTGACTAACTGACTGCCTGACAGACAAGCACATTTCTCTGCGAGCTGTCAACGGCAAGAAGCAATCTCTCGGTGAGCGCAATACGAATATAAGTTGCATATAGTAATAACGTGCTAACCAAAGAGTGGTGAGAATGCAGTGGCACTCGAGATGAGTACGAATCTGAGGACTTCATGAAGGGTACGGAACGTGCAGGAATATATAAATAAAGTATATGTTGAAATGTTAAGCATAATGAAAGACAAGCAGCAAAGCAAAGCTGATGAGAGGAAAAGGAGAAAACTAAGCTTAAAGGGGGAGTGAAAGAGGACGGAAGAGATGATTGCGAGGGGGAGATTGTAGCTTGGGTTGCATTAATATATATGTGGCATTGTTGAGCTTATGCATTTATGAATGAGGATATGTATATGCAAGTATGTGTGTATGTATGATCATACAATTACAGTTTATGCTGTGTTCTGCTGACACAATTCGAGCTTGTTGCAACCCAAAAGCAGTATTATCCGCCCCCAAGTGACAAGATTCATATTTAAATAAATATTTTCCAAACTTTCATCCATCAACAGCGACATCACAGTTAGAATTAACATAAATATACAAATAAAATATAACAAAAACAACAATAATATTATGTTTTGTATGTGAGCTCATAAAAATTAATCAAAATATGTCGGCAATACACATGAAGATGTGTGTATGTTTGTAAAGGAGTAAGTCAAAGCGAATAAAATGATAAGTAAATCGAAATAAAAACACTGTATGAAATCAAACCAAAAGTTCGTATAAGCATGTATACAAAATGAATGAATGCACACATGATGAATGAAAAAAAGTATAATTCTCAGTTGGAGCAGATATTTCAAGATTAAACGAGGCATCACAAAACTGTAGATGATTACATATGTATTATGTATATGTGGTGGTGCGATTGCTTTGAAGCCAGTGGGTGATTATGATTAATATCTGACATATCAACGACAAGTGACAGCGACAGCGACAGCCAAAGCAACAATAGTAAATTTAATGTTTGCAGGGAATCCCTGTTAAGAGCACACACCCGCACGCTCCCCTACTTGAATGCACATGTACATGCACACAGGCTGGCTTAAGCCGCGTATCAAGCAGCAGCTAGTCATGTATGATTACGCCAGCGCTTAAGTGCAAAGTGTCAAGTGCTGGCATTCGTTAGTTATGTATTTGTTTGGAACGATCACTTTGTGGCACACTCAAAACCGTATACATACTCTTTCACTGTATATATTGACTATATGTACGTATATATGACCGCACAAATGAAGTGATGTGGTTGTGCGCTTACACAGACTCGCTGTCACACTGTGCGTCGTTGTTGTTGTTGTTCTTGTTGTATGCATTTAATATTCATTGAAAACATTTCTCTATACAATCTAATGGCAACAGAAGAATATTGTGAAAACAACTCAGTCGTTACACGAGGAGGAGGAAGAAAATACACTTAAGGGTTTGTTATAAAATGAGAAGTTAAGAAATGGAGCATAGAATATAATTCTTTTACGAATAATTAATTCTATTAATTTAAAACCGGGATCCCGAAATTCGGGTATGAAACTTTGGGATCCCGACGCTTTTTTAAATATAACTAAATTTCTACTTTACTTCAAAATCAATTTGGTTAGGTTTTAACTATTGAATTACTACATCTGGTACGATACATTTTTGTATGGAAATCTAAATGAGAAGAAATGAGTTCAAGCATATTCGGAACCACAGAATATTGAGTGGATTGGTTATGTTGCCTTCTAGTATCAAATTCCAATTTTTAACTCATGATTAACTGAATTCAGTAAGTTCAAAACCTACCACATACTTAATATCATACTAACACATAGCACATAAACGAGCAAAATAGAAGCAGTATACGCTTATTCATAACAAAAGGCAAACAGACACCTCAGAGTTGACGAGGGGTGCTTTAAACGGCAGCGTGTACAGGGGAGAAGTGTGACTAGTAGACAGTTTGCAAACTAAATATGTGTGCTTCTATGTGCATATGTATTTACGTTTGTGTGCTTTTGAATAATCAGTGAGTCAGTGGGTGAAATTCTCTCGTCATTTCTGTAAACCACGGCGGAAGCACTAATAAATGTTGAATGGTGGCGCAGGAATTGTGTGTGCGTGTGAGTATGCATGCAAATGGCTTAGCGTCTGTGTTTGTTGTCTGCATAAGATCAGCCACTTGCAGTTTGTGGCATGAATGGCTTTGTTTGCATATGTTTCGCAGTGGCTGGGGGTACCGCTGTATAATGGCATGTTTACAATGCAGGTTAGTTTGCCTCTTGAGTGAGCCCAAGTGCCTGAAAGGTATATGAGAAGGTCAAATTCAAGTGACACGACTCTAGAGCAAAGATATATATGTGCTCAGATGTGGTAGTATTCCGTAGACAGGAAATAAAAATAAATTGAAAAGAGAGAAAATATTAACAGTAGCGGTGGGTGCAACAAGAAAAGGTGACAAGTTAAATGCGAAAGTCGCAACATAAGACACTTTCAAAGTCTTTTAATGCAAAAGTTAAATCACGAAGGATCAAGCAAATAACTCATACGACATGTTGGCCCAACTCCAGAATAAAGTTTTCAGAAATATCATTTTATTAGCTTTTCGTGTGTGCGCGCAGCGGCTCAGAGCGCAAGTGCTGGTTGGAGTTATAGCTTGTGAGTCTTCTGGATTTATAGTAAAAATGGGAAAAGAGAGGCAGCAGTAACACCAAATGTGCGCAGTTGGTTTTGAAGTTTGCAGTGATTTAACCATTGAAATATGTATGGAGTTTTGAATGCTTTGGAGAGCCATTTGTGTAAATTTGAATTTCACTCACTCCGAATAGAGATATAGAGTTTTCATTGGGTTTATGAGAAATTTATTAACGTTTTATTTCAATAAACACGCTCACTACATCAGAAATATGTAAAGCCTCTGATTTCGGTAGATCCAAGGAAACGTATTCTTTTATCGATCTGGATCGATAAAATACCTTGAATGTAACCTAACTGCTGCAGTATGGTTTGAAATAATTTTCCGATTTTAGTCTTCTACGTTCGAGTTAGAATCCGATTTAGAAGCATGGAAGATTGAATGATGGTGAAAAATTTCTCTGGACTCAGTAGCTAGTCTTTTATTCACTAATTACATATTGTTCAGCAAAAAGTAGTAGCACATATGCTGGCGAAGACTAATTGAAATTTTTACTCAAAACAGATTTTTTACCACATGAGTTTTGGTGCTATTAGTTTCCATATATTTGCTCATTGTTGTCCTTCATAAACTAAACCCGACGAAGCTTCGTTCAAATTAACATTGTCAAATTCCCGCTTTGCTGCTCTAAGAAATTCTTTTATCATATTTAAGCATGACAAAGATTAAATTTAGATATTTGTGCTATTTCCAAACGCTGTCATTTATATTTTAGCTTCACTCAAATTGCTCTGAGTGGCTTTTGTGCGCTATCCACGGGCTCTGGCTGGCCAGTTTTATTATGAAAAGTCTCTTACAACGTCTGGTCACCCGCATTTGATGGCTCGTCGAGATTACAGACACATCCAGTGCTGGAGGCTAAACTGAGCTAAGCGACAATTTTACGATGTGTGTGTACGAATGTGTGTATGTATGGCAAGCTGTTTATAAGCAAAGCACGGAAAGCCTATGATTGTGAGCTAAACGTTTGTTTATGACGAAATGCCAAATGTGCTGTCGCACTAAAGCTGACACAGTTGTAGATTCATAAAAAAAATTGTTGCTACAACATTAAAAAAAAAACAATAACAACAACAACAGTAACTTAATAGAGTTGTTAATTAAAGAGCAGTAAATTTGCGAACACAAATAGCAATGAGAACGACAACAAAAAAGTAACAGTAAAATAGAAATAGCGATAAAATGCGACAAAGTGCTTAAATGCTAATATACGAATTTGTAATGTTTGCTTGTGTTTTAGTGCCATAAAATGTTTGAACAAATTCTCGTAAATTATGTAGATGCAATTTCTAATATTGTAAATATTTAAAATTTATAATAGCATATTTGATAAATATTCCGAACATTTACTTGGCCATTGTCATATAAATAATTTTGTGAATATATTTTATGAAATTCCATGTGAAATTCTACTGTTTGTACATGTGTCTGTGTGAGTATATACAAGTGCGAAATTGTTCAGTCACAAGTTGAAAATACATTTAACCGCAGGCACTCATCAGTTTCGTAGTCAACTCTGGTGTAAATATTTGTATGTATGGAGAAATATGGACTCCGATCATTAACCGCACATATATCAGCAGCAGTCCCGTATTCATATTAAGAATGGTACTTGAGGTACCAGAAGTGTTTTGATGAGAATTCAAAAGATCCAGTAACGTTCTCTGATTTACTAGCCTAACATCATACCGAAAGAGTCGACAGAGCGTTCCAAGTAAAATATAAGCTCCGTACAAATTAGAGTCTCCAATATCATACTTCGTGAAAGGTCACAAACGAAATTTTTGTGAAAATAATAAAATTTTTTTAAATTTTATGAAGCAATTGCAAATGCAGAGGTTAAACTGCTTTTCTAATATTTTTCATTTAGAGACCAATTATGAAGATCTAAACTCACTCCAAAATCCTGAAGGATGCTTAAAGTACATTAATTGATTTACTGAGAAAAGTCAACCGTCTGAAAATACTTTTAAAATCATACATTACATCCCTCAAACACAACAATAGAGGACATAACATAACTGAAATTCCATGAATAAACCATAAGTCATTTTGTAAATGTTTTAGTGCTCTTCAAATATGCTGTAAATTGTTATATTCAATACATTATTTTTGTTGTTGGCAGCGGATATTCGAAAATTTAAAAATACATTTCTTATTAAACTGCTGATAAACATTATTTTTTTTATTAAAATTTAATTTTATGTACTTATTGTGCAATAAAAACTGTCACAAGTTGTTCAGTTTCTGTTTAAGGGGTTATTCCACTTCAAATTCTTTCTTTAAGTTTTTGTGCGTAAGTCCATAAAATAATATATTCACAAATATATTTAGTGCATAATCACTTTGAATGTTGAGTGATGAACTCATTTATGCATTATTTAAATTCGCATAAATCCCGAACAACAACGCGCTGTCATTACGTCTTCGAAAATTCGAAGTCAACAAAAGCTTTTGCTGTCAGCGAATGTCTCTTTGTTGGTGCGAACTATTAAAAGAATTTATGTGCACAATTTGTCTATATGTAATCGCCTATATGAAGTATTTAATAAACGTAAAATATAAATCTTTTGAATATTTTCGGTTAGTTGGCGGAACCGAATCTTTGTTAATTTATAGGTAAAATTACAGAATTTCTATTTAAACTATTTTATTTTATTATGGTAATTTTACTCACCCGAAAATCTTATTTGAGGGAACATATTTTAAGTTTCACATCTTACAATAATACATATAGACATTAAAGCCAAGAAGATGGAAGCTTACCTGAAATGAATAAAAATAGTAGAGTTTTTAAGAATCATAGAAAGATCATATATATTTTTATTTTAATTACTCATACACATTTTTTATTGTTTTATTTGTTTATTATGTTCATTATTTAAGTTAGTAAAATATTTTGTAATTCAAGAACGACTTGACTTTTTTAAAAATCTCCATTTTGTGGAAGTCATCTCTGTCCTAATTAATTACTATTAAAATATCAGAAGGATTTACTTAAAAGAACTAAAAAGACAGTACGACATTCATTAGTACGTTCAGTATGATATACTTTAAAGCTATGTTCAGCAAGAACCACGGTTTCATTTCGGTCTCACATCGTTTACTAAAAAAATTTACCACACATAAGTATAAATATGAAAGAAAATCCTCACAGATACCGACACAAATTTGTGAATTAGAATCGCTTTGCCAGGAAATTTAAACTTTTGACCTTCGGGATGGATGTGTTGAGGAAACTTTTACTTCAGCACCCACTCAACACAACCGCTCTGCCTCATTAGCTCTATTGGGGGTATGGGGTTTCCGTTATGCAGCGTTTGGTAATAAAAAATGTATAAAAATATGTATAAACAAGTAAGGAAGGGCTAAGTTCGGGTGTAACCGAACATTTTATACTCTCGCAATTTATTGATGTAATTTTATAAAGACAACACAATTCGACCCATATATTTGGCATAAAGTTCAATAGAATAACGAAAATCATCATAAATAGTATATGGGGACTGAGGTAATTCCTAAACCGATTTCACTCGTTTTCACCACCAAGATACAATATATCGAAGACTATACGATCACTTAATTTAATATTACTTATAATTAGGTATATGGGATCTGGGGGAAGTTATGACCCAATTTTTACCATTTCAGGTACAGAGAGAAACTGTTATAAGAAAAAAATTCAGAGGGAATGAATTACATTAAAATATCTGAGGGATTTACCTATATTTTCGGTGAAAAATTAACCTTAGGCACTGAGTTCTTCATGTTTGATATCAGGGGCCTTGAAAAGACATGGTCCGATTTTGACAATTTTTCCACAAGTGATGTCACAGCTCAAATACAGTATTTGTGTAAAGTTTTATTCCGCTAGCTTCATTGGTTCCTTATGAATACATTATAAAGTGAACGAATCAGATGGAATTCAAAATTGGGTTATATGGGAAGTAGACGTAGTTGTGAACCGATTTCGCCCATATTCCACCCGTGTCATCAGGGTGTCAAGAAAGTGTTATATACCGAATTTCATTGAAATCGGTCGAATAGTTCTTGAGATATGGTTTTTGACCCATAAGTGGGCGACGCCACGCCCATTTTCCATTTTGTAAAAAAATCTCAGTGCAGCTTTCTTCTGCCTTTTCTTATGTAAAATTTGGTGTTTCTGACGTTTTTCGTTAGGGAGGTAACCCACATTTAGTAATTTTCAACCTAACCTTTGTATGGGAGGTGGGCGTGGTTATTATCCGATTTCTTTCATTTTTGGACTGTATAAGGAAATGGCTAAAAGAAACGACTGCAGAAAGTTTGGCTTATATAGCATTATTGGTTTGCGAGTTATATACAAAAAACCTATTTGGGGGCGGGGTCACGCCCACTTTTCCAAAAAAATTACATCCAAATGTGCCCCTCCCTAATGGGATCCTATGTTCCAAATTTCATTTTCATAACTTTATTTATGACTTAGTTATGACACTGTATAGGTTTTCGGTTTCCTCCATTTTGTGGGCGTGGCAGTGGACCGATTTTGCCCATTTTCGAAAGCAACCTCCTCAGGGTGCCAAGGAACATGTGTTCCAAGTTTCATTAAGATATCTTAATTTTTACTCAAGTTATCGCTTGCACGGACAGACGGACAGACGGACAGACGGACGGACAGACATCCGGATTTCAAATCTACTCGTCATCCTGATCATTTATGTATATATAACCCCATATCTAACTCTTATATTTCTTGGTGACACAAACAACCGTTATGTGAACAAAACTATGATACTCTGTGCAACAGGTTGCGAGAGTATAAAAACAACAATAACAATTACAATAAAAATGCCTATTACTTCAATGTGCAGGCATCTAAATGACTTTCAATGCTAATGTGTCGCATTCTATTTCGTCTATACGTTTGACTGTTTGTGTGAACATTATAGGCTTATGACAATTTACGGCACAAACAACTTGTATAAACTCATTCACAATTGCCATTGATATTGATATTGACTTTTGATGTGCAAATACAGATATTTGTTGGTGCAAAATTTATATGCAAATTGTTACTTAACGGCACATAGAAATCAAATAAAGCCAGCAGAGAATGAATTCTATTGATTAAGTAATGCTTAGTAATGAATATTTTAAATATACAAATGTATTGTGGGAGGGCATTGTATGGCAGACAAAATGAGCTGTAAAAATAAATGTATAGATATGTTTGCATGTCTTTATGCTAATACTCGAATTTATTGCTTATTGAGAATGTGAGAGTGAAAGGAGATGTTGGAGGAATAAATTATCGGTATGTTAGCGTTAACTAGATGAATTGATTTATTATTTATTGTGAAAAAGTTGACTATTTATAATTAATAATTATTATTATTGTTTTAAATATGTATATTTGTTTTTAACCTAACTAAATTTAACACTTTTAACTCGACATAGACCTTAATTAATTTTGTTTAAAAAAGAGCTTTCACACAATGAAAGCTCCGTGGATGCTTTTGTCGGACACTAAGATTAATGTCTTCTCTAGAATATACAGCATCGTGGGCGATAAGCTGTGTTTCAATTTGTCGTGCGCTTTTGATTTACCGAACGACATCGATCTTTAGGAATGTTATTTTATTGTCTTTAGTTTTAGCTATAAAATTAATGGTAAATTCTTGTGCCTTAACCTATTCACGCCTTGGTAATAAAAATGTACACTTTTCAGTACATTGCTACAACAAAAAGGCCACTTAACACTGATTTACCGCCGCAAACGTGTATTACCGGTAATTAAGGAGCTAATCGCCTTTGCGAAATCACTTTGATTGACAATCGCGATTCTGCACATTCACGCTGTGTCAGACTGATTATCAGTTGAGCCGTCACTGTTGTGAGAGTGCTGAGGCAACTCCCACGCTTGCGATATCGGCAACTTGTTGCACATTAGCCCGTTTAGTGAGAGTTCAAATGTATGTAAGTACATCTGTATGGATGTTGGTTTGTACGTATAAGTCTATTGGTATAGTCGCGTGGCAAGAATTTGCAATTTATCGACGCTCAGCGACTTGTCAACTGACCAATCAGCCGAGCAACGATCAAAACAGCGCAGTAGATAATAGAAACGTTGGAAAAAATGAAAATGAAAAGGTGCAAGTGACAGCTCGTAAAGAAGTCAAATAGCAACTGGTCGACAATTCCGTCAGGGCGCTACTAAAGCAACTCCGCGCGCTGACAAGTCAACTGCAGTGAAGCGTAGTCAATCTAACTGGTATTAAGTCAGCTTACAAGTAGACTCACACACAAACACAATGTAGTTTACAGGAGCCACCATACAAGGCAACAGGAAAAACAACAACAGAGACTGTGATGACTTCAAGGTGACAATTGTTGGTAACAATAACGTACAAGCAAAAACTCGCGCTCATATCCGGCTTCGGTGTGTGTCGCTGATGTTTTGTTACAAGAATGAATGTGGCAGGCGGTGTGGCAAGGGTGAAAAGCGCTGAAAAAATTTGCGTCGTCGGTTCGTGCTTGCGCATTTGGGTACCTGATGGCTTAGGCGCTTGGGTAGTACAAGATGTGTCGCGCTGCTGCGTCGAAATACTAATTGCCGCACGTTCTGTAAATAAGATGTTGCAGCAACAATGTAGCTTCAAAGCGCGTCTCGGTAAAAGAAAAAATTGCAAGAATCAGCAGAAATTCAACTTTGCTACCGCTGCGCTTGGTCTCTTCTCTGCCACGACTTCGCTACGCTAAAGTCTAAAAATTGTTAATTGTGCTTAATTTATTTAAGTATTTAGCTAAGTTGGAAGAGAGAAAAAACCAGAAGCGGCAGTGAGTGAATTAGTGATTTACAACGTTGATTGAGATTTAAGTAGTGCAAGCGCTGAGGAGGCTGTGTAATTGGGGCCGTTTTTGGTAAAATTAGACTTTAATTTCTTGTTTATAATAACTCAGTTTGAATTATCAAATCTTAAAATCTTGGTCATTCGAAACACAACTGGTATAAATCAGTTAAACTGGCATAAGATATAGACAAACTCGTATTCTACTGTATGGCTAAAAATCAAACACGAAGAGAAATTATAAACGAAAACTTAAAGCAAGAAAATGCATGTTATATAAGTAAACTTTTAAGAACATCATTTTGATTAACTGTGACTAATTGACATATATATACAATATGCAATTGTTTTGCTCTTCTTCGAAAAAAAAAAATAAATTTTTATTCATACATTTTTGATTAAGTTATTTCTGAGTTTGATTGTTGTTATTGCGAGCATAATTGATCAATGCGAAATGAACTTTGAGTTTGGCAAATTTACATAGTTTTTCTTACTTCTTCTTCTAATAACTAATTGACAGTTAAGACGAAATTTGATCAATATTTCATCAAAAACAATTGAGTTAAATTAGAAGGCGGACAATGTGAATTTATGAGATACTAAAAGTTATTCGGAAGATGCTGAAGTGCATACGAATAATGATAGAATGTGGTAATTCTATATATATTATATGAAATTGTATTTTATTACTTTTTGAGTATACAAACGTTTTACTTTAACACAATGAATGACTCACATAACCTCAAGAGAAGCGTGTGGAAAATCATTTCAAAAGTTACCATAGTGACTTAACTTTGTTATCACACACATTTGCATATATAATATATATTATGCAATCACATACTTTTTTATCAAAAATGTTCCCTTTCCGCCTACACCAGTTAACCCACTTCATACCCACATCTCCTGGAATGTACCTCTTGTCAAATCGCGACCTCAGCGACACTCAACTGACAGCTACAAATTTTCCATAACGAAAAAACAAAAAAATTCAAATAAAGTTAAATACAGTTAAATACAGTTTTCGGAAAACGACACAAAAGTATACACAAAAAGTTGGAAAATAAATGCGAGCTGGCCACACAATTCAAGTGGCAAGGGAAAGACGTAAAGATCCGTATTTTTTACATAAATTGCAATGAGATGCGAATGAATGAATGAATAACAAACAAGTAAGGAAAGGCTAAGTTCGGGTGCAACCGAACATTTTATACTCTCGCAATTTATTTAGAGATTTACCTATATTTTCGGTGAAAAATTACCCTTAGGCACTGAGTTCTTCATGTTTGATGGCCATGAAAAGTCATGGTTCGATTTTGAAACTTTTTCCACAAGTGATGTCACAGCTCAAATACAGTATTTGTATAAAGTTTTATTTCGCTATCTTTATCGGTTCCTTATGTATACATTATAAAGTGAACGAATCAGAAGGATTCAAAATTGAGTTATATGGGAAGTAGGAGTAGTTGTGAACCGATTTCGCCAATATTCCACCAGTGTCATCAGGGTGTCAAGAAAATATTATATACCGAATTTCATTGAAATCTGTCGAGTAGTTCTTGAGATATGGTTTTTGACCCATAAGTGGGCGACGCCACGCACATTTTCCATTCTGTAAAAATTTCTCAGTGCAGCTTCCTTCTGCCATTTCTTATGTAAAATTTGGTGTTTCTGACGTTTCTCGTTAGTGAGTTAACGCACTTTTAGTCATTTTCAACCTAACTTTTGTATGGGAGGTGGGCGTGGTTATTATCCGATTTCTTTCATTTTTGGACTGTATAAGGAAAGGGCTAAAAGAAACGACTGCAGAAAGCTTGGTTTATATAGCTTTATTGGTTTGCAAGATATATACAAAAAACCTATTTGGGGCGGGGTCACACCCACTTTTCCAAAAAAATTACATTCAATTGTGCCCCTCCCTAATGCGATCCTATGTTCCATATTTTATTGTCATAACTTTATTTATGGCTTAGTTATAGCTCTTTATGTGTTTTTGGTTATCACCATTTTGTGGGCGTGGCAGTGGTCCGATTCCGTCCATCTTCGATCTTAACCTTCTTATGGTGCCAAGGAACACGTGTTCCAAGTTTCATTAAGATATCTCAATTTTTACTCAAGTTAAAGCTTGCACGGATGGACAGACGGACAGACGGACGGACGGTCAGACAGACATCCGGATTTGAACTTTACTCGTCACCCTGATCATTTTGATATACATAACCCTATATCTAACTCGTTTAGTTTTATGACTTACAAACAACCGTTATGTGAACAAAACTATAATACTCTCTTAGCAACTTTTGTTGCGAGAGTATAAAAAGAACTGTGTCAAAGGGGTTAGTTGAGGTGGGCGAGTGCATCTGAGTGTGTGTGAGTAAGAATGTTCACCGCTACATTTAAAAAGTGTGAAATGGCCGAACACATGTTGTTTGTGTTCTTGTGTTTGTGGCATGTGTCAGCGTGAAGTGTAGCTGACGTTGTGATGACTTTGTGGCATGCCCCAACAACCACTCGGTGTACTTTATTACAGTAAAAACAATTGTCACGCAGTCATACACACTTTCTGCGTCACTTACAAACAAAAAGTTACAAAATTGAATATGTTTCAATGTAAATACTCAACCACATACACAGACACACATGCTCTCAGTCATACAATCCGCCATTTTTACGGTTACTAACACTCACATATGCAGTGTGAAAGCCCCCAATCATGTCAAAATCATACAATCAGTGAAATTAACAAAGCCCCGTCTCGGTTGATTGGTTGAGTAGACCAACTACAACCATTCATTCATACATATTTAACTCTACCACACCCCTCAGTCTTTTGCACCTCAGCGTCCACTTCTGCTGTCGGTACAGTTGACTTTCTATTGTTGTTTTAAACATCTCAATGCTGTAATATCGATTTTTTTTTGTTTTGGTTGTTGTTGACATTTGCACAGTAGCCGAATTTGTTATTATTGCTATTGTTTTTGTATACTCCTTGATCAGTCCGTATATTTTGGGTGTTAAATCGACTTTATCGCGTTTAGTTTTATGTTCCACAAATGCTTTTATTAACCCAAACGATTACCCTCCTCCCGCCCAACCGACGCGTGGGGCGCAGTCCGCATACGAGCGGAATTTGCCGAGTCTAGAAAAGCAAGAGATTTTTAAGCGTCCGGTTCTCAAACTGCTCAGCTACAGAAAGAAACATTTCAACAGCTGAGATTTAAAAATTTATAAAAACAAAAAGTTAAAAATTTCTGAATATTATTTATTAAGAGAAGACAAAATAGTTTTTTTGATGCTAAATATTGAGTCAGATGGATCAAATGTGCTGGAATGCGAATTAAAATCATGACATATTCGGCAGAATGGTTCATTTAACTCAAAATTTGTTCTAGAAGATTTTAGAAATAATGGTCTAAACTGCCTGGATGAACGCAATGGGACATTAAACTTAATATCAGACAAAAGGAATGAACTACAAACTAAACCATTCAGAAGTTTTACCAGAAAAATTATACCTAGCATTTCTCTGCGACTAGTGAGTGTGGGTAGATTTATAAGTTTTAAACGACTAGTATACGGGGGAAGATTGAATCTTGAATCCCAATGTAAGTGGCCTAAAGCAAAAAGTAAAAATTGTTTTTGAACGGACTCAAGCTTATCAGAATGGGATTGATAGCTAGGATTCCATACCACAGAACCATACTCCAATATAGGCCTTACCAATGTTGTAAAAAGAATTTTAGTAATATACGGATCACTAAATTCTTTAGACCAACGTTTAACAAAGCTAAGAGCACCTTTAGCTTTTAAGACAATTGAATTTACATGAGAATTAAAATTTAGTTTAGGGTCCATATTAACTCCTAAATCAACAAAGCTAAAAACTTGCTCTAAACTGAAGTTATTTATTACATAGGGGGAAAGATCAACAGTTCTACGGGAAAAGCACATCGTTTTACATTTTTTAAGATTCAGTGGCATATCATTTTTGTGACACCAAGAAACTAAATTATTTAAATCCGATTGCAACTCAGTCCTTTCGTTATGAGAAGTATATGATTTAAAAAGTTTTACATCATCCGCATATAATAAAATTTCTGAAAACTTAATTACTGAAGGTATATCATTGATGAACAACAAGAACAGAATCGGGCCGAGATGACTACCCTGTGGAACCCCTGAAGTGACACTAATTGAATCGGATAATGTATTATTAAATAAAACTTGTTGTTTTCTGTTAGTAAGATATGAGGATACCCATTCAAGAAGTCTTGGTTGAAAACCAAGAAGATTCAGTTTTTGCAAAAGAATTGAGTGGTTTACTCTATCGAATGCTTTACTAAAGTCTGTATATATAACATCAGTATTCTTATTATCCCTAAAACCCATTGACACATGGTTTACAAATTCAAGCAAGTTAGTTACTGTAGATTTCCCTTTACAAAATCCATGCTGAGAGAATGAAATTAAAGGAGAGATTAAGAAAGTTATTTGGTCAGTGACAATAGCTTCAAAAAGTTTGGGTATAGCTGACATTTTAGCTATCCCCCTATAGTTCTCAACAGATGATCTAACTCCACTTTTATGCAAAGGTAATATAAAAGAGTTTTTCCACATTGACGGAAAAATACCTTGTTTAAGAGATAGGTTGAAAAGCTTAGTTAAGGGCAGATAGATATATTTTGCGCAATTTTTAAGAAAGCTTGAGGGAATCATATCAGGGCCATATTTAAACGAATCTTTTAACGTAACTAAATAATTTAAGACATCTGTTTCAGAAATAATTGGTGTATTAATTACAGTACTCGGACATAACACTTGATGATATGGCACATTCATAGGGTAGTTTGAACAATAATTGGATTTGAAGAATTCTGCAAACATATTAGAAATAATATAATTGTCACATGACATTGTTGATTTATATTTCATCGCGGACGGAAAATTTGAAATCCTGCGTTTGGAGTTAACGAAACCATAAAACAATTTCGGATTACGAATAATATTATTTTTTACTTTGATTATGTAGTTTTTATAACATTTTTTGTTAAGTTCCTCAAACTGACGACGCAATTTAGAATATTTTAAATAGTCAACAAGAGCTCCAGTTCTTTTATAAAGTTTAAAAGCACGAGCTTTTTTATTTTTTAATTTACATAGCTCATTCGAATACCACAAATTTGAACTTTTTCTTTTGATAATAAAACATTTCGGAACAAATCTTTCAAAAATATTAAAAATTGTTTCATTAAAATGTGATACATTTAATTCAATATTACCACTATAATCAGGCCAAGTCAATTTAGAAAGTTCACAATTAATCTTTTTGAAGTTAGCTTTCGCAAAGTTGAACCGAGAACAAAGGTCCTGTTTGTTGCATACAAGTAATTCGTCTATGATTTCGATATTAATTTCCAAGGCAGGGTGATAAGAGTCCTCTGGCAAAACTAAAGGATCAGATCGGACCACAGAAACTGTTGAAGTATTATCAACAAAGACCAAATCTAAGAATTTACCAAACTTGTTCGGAATTAAGTTAATTTGGTTAAGACTCATCCCAGACATTTCTTCCAAAAACTCATTAAAGCTTAAACGAGTGCAAAAAGGGGTAATGCAATCGTCAACAGATTTCCAAGATACAGACGGTAAATTGAAATCGCCTAGAACAATTATGTAATCAGTATTCTTAGCAATTGAAAAAACATTATTTATTAAAGAAACATGCTGCGTATATACAGATAAGTCCGATTGAGGCGGAATATAAGATAAAGTTAGATAAATAGAACATTTATTAATACAAATTCGTATGCACTTAAATTCAATAAAGTCCGCATGAGGAACTTCTACTTCTTCAGATGGAATTGAAGAATGCACAGCAAATAGTACACCCCCCCCCCCGACTCTGTTCAGTCGATCGCATCTAAAGATTTGAAATTCACTATTTAATATTTCGTTATCAAAGATATGAGGTTTAAGCCAAGTTTCAGTAAAAGCGATGACTTTAAAATTACAATTAGTGCTGTTCAAATACAATTCTTTTAATTTTGTATTTAAACCCCTTACATTTTGATAGTGAATTTGTAATGAATTTTTTATAATTAGTTTTTTGAATCCGCGGCATTTTTTGGAATATGAGCAATTACAGTTTGTTTTTGTTGCTTTTGCTCGAATTCGCGCACGAAAGCACCAGGTGGCCAAAATGATTCATCAAGTAGCAATTGAAAATTAACAGCTGAAACGCCAATCTTGAAAGAAGTTATTTTACTTTAATTTTCATTCCTTATTGCGCACACCCGCACCGCACATGCACGGAGCGCTAGAGATCTCTGCCGCATTGGGTTGTGAGTAGGGCCTCAGGGCCGTCGCTGTCGCCACGCGCCACACAACGACAATATAATCCACTTCGGCTTGTTATAATAGCATTTATAGTGCCATTGCCTGCACGGATTCTTGTTGCTTTTGTTGTTTCTGCTACTATCGTGGATGCTTAAAATCACATTATTGTTGTTGTTTTGTTTTTATTGCTGCGGGATTTACGGTGTGTACAAGCGCCTTTTTCTGTAGTTGTTGTTGTTGCTGGCAATATAATAAATAAATCACAGCTTCAAAGTGCTCTTCTGTGTGCTTCTTCCCTGGGCCCATCAGCGCATTTGTTGTTGTCTCACCGTTCGATCGCTGTCTGTCAGGCGCATAGGTTAGTTGCTCGTTTACCAAATTCCTTCAATACGGAAGTATTTTGGGTGTTGTTGCCGTTTTTTGTAAGCTTTATCGATTTTTAGTGTTGTTTATCCATATTATCCATCCTGTTTCCTGCTTTGTCATGATTGTTCTTCGACGCATTATCCATCTCTTCCTTCGACGTTTGTGTGTGTGTTGAAGTGTCTTTTTTTATGCTAAGAAGCAAAGAATTTCTCCAAAGATTAAGAAAGTGTGCACTTAACTGCTATTAATTCTCATAAATATTTAAACAATTTTAATGTCATTGTTTTGATTGTTTTCAATGAGCTTTTCAATGAGCTTTTCAAGGACCTTCACTTCTCCTCAAATGCTTCTAAAATACTTTAGCTTTGTAAACGGTATATATTTAAAGAGAAGTTTTCTTCTCACGTTATTATTTTCAAGAGAAAATTATTTGGATCTGAATCCTTTAATATAATTGTGAGTTGAACTCATGAACTTTTTAGTTCGGATGACTAGTATTGCTCGAAAGACGTATAACTAATTACATATTATGTTAACAGACCGATTAATGAGGAGTAGTGCTAAGAGTGAAAAAGCTCTTAGTCAAAGCTTTACTTAGAAGTAGCCAAGCAAATTCTTAGCTCTCTCATCAGTTTTACATGAACGCCTCTTTGGGTTCCTTTAATGAGCTTATTGGTATTTGGTTCGGATACTTTTGCTTCCTCATTAAATTAAATATACTGAATTGATTGACATATAAATCAGAACTGTCTATAAAGCCACATAAAACAGTTGAATAATGATCTGATTCACGTAATACATGCATATATGTATATCATCCACACCTGTACATTTGCACGCACACAACGTCGGATATCCTTAATTACCACAATTAGGGAAGAAAGCTGTATTTGTGCAAGCAGCGGATGAGACATGCCATACCATCAATCCATATATCTAACTATCTATAAATGTGTCTGAGCGAATACGTGTTTAGAGAATTATTTCTGGATTCTCCATAAGCCTACAAAATAACCGCAAGTGTGTGGGAGAACAGTTGAGAAGACAAATCGCAAAATGTGGCAAGTGCCTTTGAGCCACCAATATAATATATGCTTCAACCAACACATATTTCATTTATGCAGACAAATATTTCCGTAACTAATTTATAAACGTAGCACGGTGTTGACACAAAAAAATACCATAGAAGAGAGACTGGGTAGCCGACGCCAGTATTAGATTTGAGTTGATAGGCGACGCCTTAACCGAGTCAACATGTGTATTAATTACTTTGGCGTAACGACGCACCGACTGACAGTGGCAAAGTGGTCATTAAATATAAAAAAATGTACAAAAATAACAAAAAGAAATGTGGAATGCAGAGGACAAAGAAAAGCATGAAATGAAAGACAAGCGGTTGCAACTTCAAGGTGGCTCAAACACTTTTCCACAATTTGCGGCATAAAGGACAAGCAGCAATTAAAATCAACAGCACATTGAGGCGGGCGAATTTAGAAATGCCATTCAACAATTCTTCCACAAAGGAGTGTAGGAAAAAGCTTAGACAACAACAACACATACTAGCATAGAATAGTTGAGCGCGCTCTCGAGCGGAACTGACTGTCAATTACAGACATTAACAATGATGGCTAGATAGAACCGTAAGCAATGACTTACTAGGTGCTAGGTAAGCCTGAGGAGGAAAAGACACAGGAAGCGAGAGCATAAAGTAAGGTAAATTACTGTCAGCGCAGAAACGAAGATTCAACAAGTGCGTAAGTACGAGAAGAGAGTGTAGTTTAGCTCGGAATGCGCGATCGAGTGTGTTGGTATGTTTGTAGAGCGCTTAGAGCACCCAATATTAGTTAGTTCGCCGGATAATAGCCGATGAAGTGACTGCGAGTAATTAGATAAAGCTGAAATGTGTGGGAGTTTTGCGTGGAAAAAGTCAAATTAACACAATTGCGTATCGCAAGTGTTGGTTATGTGCTCTCTAATTGAATGCAATTAATTTGTTTTACAATGAAATTCAAATTTTAATTGTGATAAATAAACGGTTTGGTGCAATGACAGATAGTGCTGAGAAATGCCGTGAAACATGAAAGTAATTGTTTCACATTTCAAACGCTGAGGCCTCTCTGTGCATGAGATAAAATTAATTAAAGAAGCTTAAGCGCCATAGTTGATGAGAAATAGAATTAATTAGATTAAGAGTTGCTAAAATTTAGATTTTTTTTTAGAACAGGTGGGGGTTTTACACTAGGAAGTTAGGTATTGTCTTTTGAGGAATGAGCGCCTTTAAAAAAAATGAAGGGAGCCCAAATACACAATCCAGTCAGTTGGTCGAATGCGTTTAGTATCCTCACATACAAGTTTTCTTTTGGAGATTTCTAAAATATTAATGAGAAAAATCTTGGATTTTTAATGTTTCAAAAAGTGTGCATAATAATTTATCGATGTATCCATTGCAAAAACATTTAAACCCGTTTAGATATTTCGATTCTTAAATCATAAAGACGTTATTGAGAGGAGATTTATATATATTTACAGCTTAAACAATCTGCACTTTTTTATTTCTTTACTTTTTTATATTCGTTACCTTCCTTAGTTCAGTGAAGTGCACAGCCCACTTGCAACTGTACCTTGTTATGTGAATTCTACCCCACTTTAAGCTGCTTCTACTCAGCTAAGCTGCTGTACAAATAAGTGCAACTTTTTGCCGTTATTCTCACATTTACATCGCACATTTTTGTGAATTTTCAAAAAAATATAGCGCTTACTAAGCCATTTGCAGACATTTCGATCTAAAAATTCAGCTGTGCTAAAAAGTATGCAACGAAATAGTCATGAAATCCATGAGCAGGAAAAGGGAATTTGCTGAAAATCTAGACACGCCTCCGGAGCAGCTGAGCTATATTTTCACAAAATACATTAACAAATAAATGCTTGCTTATCCCTGTGGTTGTTGGGAGTCTTCTGGTGCTGCAGCTTTAGAGGAGTAGAAGTGGAAAATATAGATAAAAAAGCAATGCAAGTGAGATATATAAAAAAGGATATGCATTTATACTACAATTCATGCATAAGGAAACCCGAATAAGGTAATAACGCGCTTATAGTTTGTGCACGAATGGGTTTCTTACATATTACGAATAATGTAAGAAATCGAATATGTGTCCATGTACTGGAAAATATATGCAATATAGAAAATGTATGCTATCTCCGCGTCTTGCATATTATTTCTGCTTTTTCTATGATTTATGTTTTTTCATATGAGACACACAATCGCAGCAACGACATTAAAAACTCTGCTACTAAAAATAAAAACCACTTTCTATTTTTTCTATCCCAATTCAATTTTTTTTGAGCCAAACCATTGTTGATAAATTAATTTTATCACCAGGCAACAATTTCTAAACCACATAATTCAGTGATTTAGATGTCTGTATATAAATACTTAAAACCAACAACCAATTAATTCACATTTGTGAACCATAAATTTCTTACAACATGTATGTGTGTGTGTGTTGCAAGTTATAAACTTCATGCCGATCTACAAATATGAGTCTACTCACAATATGGTCATACTCAGGACGCCTGTTGCTTGACCAAACCAAACCAAAACTGAAGCTGGTGGAAAGACACACACCGGCGCTGGTTGCGCTCATAAATTAGACGGGGAGGTAAAAAATTTAATTCACCTGAACTTTATTGCTAGTTTGGGCATTCAATCTTCCACTTGCTGAAATTTGTTCGCTTGACTTTAGAAAACATACCTACATGTGTTTTAGCTTCAACATTCAAATATTTACAACTTATGTTGTGTTATATGTGTTTGTTTAAGTGATTATGCAGCATATTCGAGGCAGAGAAGTCATGACGATTTATGTCGTTCACGCCCAGTGCCTTTATGAATATATGTATTTTGTTTTCTACAGCCTTGCTTTATGTTCATATGTAGTTATGTTGAGTTATGTTATCCTATGTTATGTTACGTTATGTGTAGAATAAAGCATATTGGTCAAGGAATTGCACTACCAAGTCTTGGATTAAGTCACTTATAATTTTATAGCAATTAAGTAGCTTACACCGTAGCAAAGATCACCCAATAAGCAAAACAGAGATCTCGGAGCGATCGCTTATTGCGTTTTTACTATGTGTTATGATATGGAATATTCAGAAAAAGATAAGCTTTAATCTGCAGACAATGTCTTTAAATGACAAAACTGTTACACGAATCGCCTCAGGTAAAAAATCATATATCAAACTCTATTCGACCGATTTGGACCACATTTGTTACATCAATGACGTTCCTTCGGAATAATAAATATATAAATCAATAATTTATCATTAACTTACAAGATTTTATTTTTTATCATTAACCATTATTGTTAACATATCTGAGAGCTTACCTGGAAAGAGAGAAGTGGAAAAATTTCAATTAGTGATGAGCATAATTAAACTTAGGGCACATAAATTTAATATCTGAATAAATAATAATAGTTTAGATATAAGTAGAGAATCATATTAGCTGGCATACTAATTTTGTATAATATTGAACTAAGAACTAGGGCTCTTAAAATTATTCGAATAACCGAAAATCGATTATTTGAATATCCGGTTTGTAACCGTTCGTATGAATATTAACCGATTAAGACTATTCGAATAGTTGTTCTGCTGCGAGTATTTGAATAAATGAAAATTGTTTGGTCTGCAAACCGAATTTTATTATTCGAATAATGCCCTAACCGGTTAATTCATTTAGTCGAATACCAAAAGATCTTCTTGGAACCTATCTGATTTGCTGGGTACCATAAGTGTATTTTTCGAAGTACTTGCTAACTACCAACTACTAACTATGACCATTCCGCATAAGTAATACAGTACCCAAAAGCGTTGAAGTTGAAGGTTGCCTTAATTATAGCGCTGCCACATCGCGAAATGCGGCAAAGAGGCAATGGCAAATCAGTGCGATCATCTGAGCGGTGAATAATGTATAAAAAGCAACAACATATGAGTGTTTGTTGGTATTGTTTTTTTTTACAACTCTAACTTCTTTCAACCAGATATACAAAATATTTAATGTCTACATGTTATAGTTGTTATTGTATATAACAACTGGTGCTAATTACCACATGTGAAGAAGCTTACACCAGTTAAGTTGCAAAAAGCGAGTAATTTATGTGAAACGAACATACATACATACTAATAAAATTACATATGTACCTATATAAGCATTCATAAAACTATATGAATTCGTATATGCCCATTGATGAATGACTGACAACAGGTCAATAGCTTAGCTCTTAGCAGCGGCATTATTAGTCAGTCAAGTCAGTCAACTCTCGCAGATTAGCGAGATCACCGAGTTCCGGCACTACATCGCGTGATAAAAAGCGCACACAAACGTACATTCATATATAAATTTCTATAGATTTGTATTTTTTAGCAATCGTCAAAACGCGACCGGACGATTATCTATTAGAGAAGCTGCTCCAGCTCCAGAGTTCCTTCAGGCGCCAGCGATGTAAGTTCGCTCGTTCGTGTGACGCGTTGATTTAAATTAATTAAGCAGAGAATTGCTGCCTGCGAAAATAGTGCAAAAATTAAATATATATTTATATATTTACGTGTGTATATTGAGCCATGAAATGAAGCGCGAAAAGCTTTCCTAACCGGCGAGTGGTCGTGTCGTTCTTTATGAATGATTCGCGGTGCTTCCAACTTGTCTTCACATCTTCCTACATATTGAAGACCTACATACATATTTATGCAATTCTTGTGATTTCGAGTTCAAGTTTGGTTTGGCTTCATGTTTGGCAAGTCTTTTACATTTTGCTGCCTCAACTCTTCTGCGGATGTGTTGTTGGGCGCGTACACGTCGGAATGCCAGTGGGGGTAGTACCACGACGCCACAGGCGCTGCTCAGGCTCAAAGCGTGCGCAATACATATGTATTTAAGGTATATATATACCAAACTATATACATAAGTATATATTTACAAACATATGACTATATATAAGGAAGTTTGTGTATGCCATCATGTTTGTGGAACCGGTTTCGTATTCTTAACTTGACTTTTGCCTCTCACTGTGGACAATGTTGACTGCTGCTCGGCTGAGATGGTTACTTCTTCCACTGCTTCCTGCCTTATAAACTGTTGCTTGCATTATGAATATATATTTTTTGTTTTTGTTGTTATTTTACATTTTTCTTTTTACTTTTTGAGCCGCGTTGTTGCCCTTTGATACTCGCAGCCGACTGTTTGAGAAGTTTAATGTTACCCGTTTTTGGTTCCTTTTTGTTTTTGTTGTTTATATTGTTTTTATAATTTTGTTGCTTCGTTCTTTAGCCTTGCTGTTGTTGTAACTGATTTTTTTTTATCAAAATATAAGCATATATACTCAGATATATTTGTCTTTAGTTTTAATGTGCAGCGCTCTTTCGTTTACTTCGGCTCTTTTTCAAGTTGTTCAAATATTTTCGTAGAATTCTTTGAAGAAACAGCCTCTTTCACGTGAGACTAAGTACAAATCTTTTTCACGGCTGACTAAGTTAAGTGGAGTTGCAACACATAACAAATTCAGAAAACGATAATAATAACAACAATGAAGAATTTGAGAGGCACAAAAGCGAACGGTGAAGAAATGAGAGAGGAGAAAAACAATATGAATGGAACTTAATATCTCAAAAAATATTAAAAGAATGTATATTAAATGATACAAAAGAAAAAGTCGCAACGCACGAAAATTCTGAATGTGCAACTGCCCGTTCGACGAGATGAATCTTGTAGGTAATGACAATAACCGTCGCATTTGGCGAATTGTGCAACAAAAACTGCACTATAAGCTCGCATCCAATCGCGAGACAGAGCGCAGCCAAAAGGCTTAAGGCAGCCGGAATGGCAGACAACACAAGTAACGAGTATATGAATACTTGCGAAAGTAAAAATATATCCAGAGATTGCTTAGTGACGACAGCGTGGTTCGCGTAAAGTTTAGCTGCCTCTGAAGTTCAAGTGACGACGCAGAGCAGCCTTGAAGACCAGTGAGAGCTAGTGAGTCCCAATTCAAGTACATACAAATGTTTATGCACGGCAGTTGAGAAGGCTTCCTTCTATTCGCGACAGTCCGGCAATCGAAGGCAGTCCTCTTGGAGGCATCGTCGGCATTTTCTCTGTGATGTGTATGCTTCAGTTGGCACATTCGAGTACGCTGGCCAATGTACTCACTCGACACCAGAAGTAAGGTGAAGAGCGATTGCGGCAGCGCAGAGAAGGTATGGATGTTGAAGGCTCGATTACGTAGGATTGCCTTGACATATATGGTTCTTAAAATGAT
The DNA here is from genome assembly GCF_028554725.1 of Zeugodacus cucurbitae. Lineage (NCBI taxonomy): Eukaryota > Metazoa > Arthropoda > Insecta > Diptera > Tephritidae > Zeugodacus > Zeugodacus cucurbitae. The sequence goes on from NC_071669.1 coordinate 49,165,509, forward strand.
ACACAAGTAATAGGGCATGATATTTTGAAAAACTACCAACATTCGTACGCTTTGTACTTATGTATTTGCGGATATACTACTATATATAAAACAGGATACGTGAGAGTTTGGTGAGGAGTTTATGATATAAACACTTTGAAAGAGTCTAAGCTTATAAAAATAGTTTATTCTAAGAGATTATATAAAGATTATCAATTATACTAAAACAAGTTTATTTAAGAAGAACTTCTTCTATATACCGAACCGAGAATTTAGTTAAAACATATCACCACGTCGCGAATTTCAAGTTGCTATTAGGGAGCTTAAAGCTTTAGTGACTTTTCTTTAACCTTCGGCACTAATAATATTCGAGATTGTTTAACCTTCAAATTATTAAAAAGCCTCCATAAAATTTCGGGACCCCGATTTTGTTTTTATAACTTAAACCAAAATTGACTTACGGTAATGCTTTACTTACAATTTTATTATAAAATTTCGAGAAATGTTTGGGATTCCGAATTTTTTATTTTGAAATCCCGAAATTTCGAAATTTTTAAACTGACTAAATGGAAAATCTAGCTATCTTGGAAAAAATGGGTACTGAAAAATCCCAAAATTTTTATCTTGAATCCTGAAATGTTAAAATTGACCTAAATTGTTCCAAAATATATATGTATATGTGTCACTATGCGACATAACTGGAAGCCAGTTTTTTAATTAATACCCATTCGCAATCAATTATGGCATTAACTTATTGAATAGTGTTAACAAAGGAAGAATTACAAAAGAAATTTGACACCTGATATTTTTATCAATATGCGCGTGAATATTTTAAGCCATTTTGCTCAAGTGTCACAATGTTAAATTCGAAGTTGTGGCATTTATTTAAATACGACAAAGAAACGCCTACAACGCGCTAATGCCAACATTAAAACAGGTATTTTTGCTATATTGTACTATTTTGTTTTGTTGTTGTTGTTGAGTTTTTGTGATTGTGGCAACAGTGCCAACATACAATGCGCCACGAATTTATTGCTGCCACTCACTTTTCATTATTAATTTTACGTAAAATTATGTTAATCCGTTGAAATATGATTATGGCAGTCAGACGTTGGAGCGCACACATAAAAACAGACATACTATCATTATATGAAATATTTATATGTGTGGTTATGGTTTTGTTTATGTGCTTGTGGCTGCGTGTCACCCTCTATCGACGAACAGGTCGCCTATTTTAACTTGAATTTTGTATGTTGTTGTACTTCGTTTATTGTTGTTGTGGCTTTATTATTTATTTGCATTAGTGGGTGCTATGCTTTGTTGTTGTTGGTATTAAGATGAGCATTATAATCTTCTGCTGCTTTTATTAATCAATTTATTGTTGTTGTTGGGCAGCCATATATTTTGATTTAAAATTTTTTATTAAGGGAAATCCATTTGCCCTTGCAGCGCATTAGTTCCATAAAAAATATAATTTTTTGGTTAATTAGTGATAAAAAAGCTAAAACACCGCTAATGAAGTGCCAGCTGCTGATTATTGTTGTTGTTGCTTATTGACTATTCATGCTTGTGAAGGGCTTAAATCAGAACCGCTGACCACTGCATGAAACGCCTAACGCAATTCGAGCAGTAAAAAAAAACAACAACAAACATTATTTATGTAAATTAGTTTGAACTTAAAATCCAATCTGTTTTAGCTGAATTAACAAGCGATTAACAATGGCTATAAATTTCAATTGGACAGGGAAAAAAGGCCAACAAATATTTACAAAATTTAACAATATACATAGATACATATTTACAACAACAACTATGTAGATGTATATAATCACTACTTTACATATAGACCGTTAGTTAATATTACCACTAAAGCGCTAAAGTTAATTTCACTAATTGTAACGGTAAATTGTAATTGTAAAATATCGCAACAATTCCGTTATTTGTTCTTTCCTTTCCTTATAAATATTTTATTGTTTACCGAGCGCTTGTAGTTGTTGTTATTATCTTAAGTGCTTATTTGCATTTGCTAGTTTTGCCAGTTTCCCTAATTTATCCAACATCAACAACAACCACTTTTACTAATTGCAACTTTTTGCAAATCCACTTAGCGCACACGACTCGAGCGGCGCTTGAAATGTGCGCTTTTAGCTTTTGGGGTGTTAAGTGGAAAATACAAAATTTTAATTAATGAAAATTCATAACGATTTGGCGGTTGCAATAGTAAAAATAAAATCAATTAAAGACTAAAAAAAGGTGGCAACACCGATAATGAAGTTACAATATTTTTTGGGAATTATAGTTTTCTATTAAACAATATATCGCCTATATCAGAAATATTGAAAGCATATTCTGTCCGAAAAAAACGGAAATACCTCACAATTATTGTTAAACCAACTACTCGTGCATTTACCGTAAATCCCAAACGTATTCGCCAGTATTAATTGTGTTGCAGTTAGTTAGCAACAACAACCACCAAAATTGCATGCAACACATTTATTGCAACAGTGGCAAATTCCAATTGTAAGTGGAAATTATTTCAGTTTTCTTGCAGCGTCTGTGTGGCAGTCGTTGTTGTGGCAAAAACTTTCGAGGCTTACCAACAGGCAACAACAACATCAGCAATAGCTGTGGTGGCGTTTGGCTGGTTTCGGTGTAAACGCATTTGCCACAACGAAAAAAAAATACAAAAACAATAACAAAGGTGTTTAAATATTCTGGTGCATGTTGTCTGTTATTGTTGGCTACACAGTCAACCACCACAACCATTGTAACTAATTTGCGCGCCAACAAGAACAGCAACAATTAACTGAATATCAGAAATTTGGATGCAATATAAGTGGGGTGGTTGGTTAGACGGGTGAGTGGCGGGTGTTTAGACGTTTATATGTGTGTGTTCGCCTATTTTAAAAATATTCAAATTTAATTTAAAAGATTCACTTGAAAGAGGCAGTGCCACAACGCGCCATTTTGCCTTTGGCCATGCAACTCGGTCTGTCGGTGGTGCAGCATTCCTTCGATGCTGAGTTGCTACAGCGAGCTTATACTGCAAGTGTGTATCGTGTCTCGCGTATATACCTTCTGGGCTCAATCGCAGACTTCCACCAACAACTCAGCATTGTTATTGTTGTGTTGTCGTTTAGTTAAACTGCCAACCGTTGTTTTAGTTTTTGGCATCGATAGTCACAAGCGCGCCGTCAACCACCCCAGACCCACCACGCTCTGTCCATCACTACCCACTCCCTTACCTTCAGAACAGTCGAAATTGCTCGGTTGCTCAACCGCCCATTTAAAAACTATAGATTTTTCCACAACAAAAACATCAATGCTGCTAACGTCTTTGTCGACACTCAGTACGACACTGTCGGCACTATACGAAAGGCTTCTTTGTTATTTGCATCCGAAATTGAAAACATGTTGTTGCTACATATATAGTTGTGGGTTTGATGTTGTTGTTGTTGTGGTGAGTTTAAGTTTGCTTGCTGTTGTCGGCGTTGAAATTGTGGATTTATGTTATAAATTTTTGACATGCCATGTTATAAATATTTGCCATAAATATATGCCATGTCCATCGTCATTGTTGTTGTTGTTGCTGTTGTATTTGATTTTAGACTGTCGTGGACTGTTGCTGACAAGTTTTAAGTGGCCAAACTAATATTTGACAATAAGTTTAGCAATCAGTGCGATTTTCTGGTTTTAATGACATTGCCAGAAATTGATTTCATTTTCATTTCGCTTGAAGAGCATTCTTTGTGGCGTGAGTAGTTGCATTTAACGCGACTTAATTGTGAACTACTATTTACAAATTGAGTATTGGAAGAAATTGAGATTATAAATTCGGTTATGTATGTAATTGATTATAGTCTTGGCAATCAATTATGTAACACATAATTTATAATTCGGGATTATTCACACAAAAATAGTTTTTGAAAGGTTTTTGCTCTAGTACCGAAATTTCGGGATTGATCTTAAATTAAAGCAATATTGGCAAAATTATATTTTATATACTATCATACAGATTTTACGGATCCTAAGATGTAATCCCGAAATTTCGCAATTGGCTTACAATTAGTGAGTAATTACGCATGGACCTCGACCTCCGTGCTTTCTCTTTTTTTCTTTAATATCAGTTTACATATTCCCTGAAATAAATTAGATACATTTCATAATTAAGTTGCAAATTTCTCATTAAAATTGTTTCTCAGAAGCCTCTTCACGGCTCATTTATTATATGTAATATCTTAATTAAAGCAGATATTTTCGAATTAACGAATTCGAATTCCACTGAAATGAATGAAATTTCAAAATATCTTCATCGCACCACTTTTCGCATTCGTCATGGACCACAATTTGTTCGAACGAAACTACAACAACTAAAACAACGCACTATGAGGATAATAGTGTTATGCGTCATTTCGTTTGCCAGTGATTAATTAAGTAATCGACTGCGAGTAATCGTTATTGATTCGTGAGTAAAAACGAAAGAAAAATTTATTCAGATCTGTGGAGATAATAAAAACAACACCCTGCCGCTGCCCATTCATAAGTAACATCGAAGCAACTGTGAAATCTGAATTTGGTCACCTCTTACGCGTCGTCGCCTATCAAAGAGAGAGGGTGGCTTCAAAAATCCCTAGTATGGGCATTGTTTGAGTTTTTGTTGTTCATCCTTTTAATTACAAACTGCTGCGGAATATAACTATAAGTTTGTATGTAAATTGGTTTGTCTGCTTACCATATGTTCAAATATTTACTGAAGATATTAGTGTTGTTGTTATTGCCTGTGCGCATTTCACTATGTGATTGAGCGATTTCATTTTATTTTATTTGCCCATTAAATGTAATTGACTTTTCTGTTGTTTCAAAGAATTTCGCTGAGTAGTGAAATGGTTTGGTGAGTAGACGAAGCGGGGGTACTTTGGCACGGCGGAATTTGAGTAGCGCTGCAGCTGTTTTGTAAATATTTAATTATTTGTTTGGGATTTGCGAAATTTTATAAACAAATGAACATATAAGATCATATGATGTAATCGATTGTCTGTAAGACCGATTTCACACAGGCAATTTTTGTTGCGGCAATTCTTAACTTTATAGGAGAGGGGGCGACGAAGAGAGGAGAATTTCTCTCTCTTTCGCTTCCCTTGGTCGCCCCCTCTCCTATAAAACTAAGAATTGCCGCAACAAAAATTGCCTGTGTGAAATCGGTCTAAGCTTATGTAGTATATATGTACATATGTACATGACTATCAAGTTGAATAAACTAAATTCCTCAGTTAAGATTCTAGGGGTTAATCTTTTCGAGAGATTTGGCAAAATCTTACTAATAAATCATATTCATTCGTAAAACGTTTAAAGTCGCCAGGCACTGTGGAACAATTTTCTAGTCGGCGAGAGTTCAACAGGGTCTCAGTGTCTTTTTTAATTTTTGTGGCCTTTGAACTAAGAAAAAAATGTTAAAGGTTGTTAAAAGGTACTACTTCCTTTATCTATTTTTTCATTTGAAAACATGTACAATTATGTCAGATTTTATATCCCGAATCCAAGAAAGCTCCCAAAACATACTATGAAAGCATTAGGAGTTTCTAGAGAAAAAGCTCAAAACATATTTGCATGACATCGCACCTTTTTCTTGAAAAAATTGTGTCTCTATCTAATTTAACATAAAAAGCAAGCAATTTGGGGTAATACGCACGTCCAAATTAAAGCATTTACAATTAATTTTCGAAAAGCTTTGTGTTGAATATTGATGGAATCACGTAGAAACAACAACATAACTAATATCGTCCACTTAAAGATCATTGTCAACGGTAATGCCAAAGCCAAAGCACAAAAGCCACTACTTATTGTTGTTTTTTGTTTTTGCATTTTGTTGGCTATACATTATCTAACAGTCGCGCCTTAACGCCTGCAATCAGCTGGATGATATCTCAACACGTCCACACATACACAACAAAATGCCTCAATGATTTTCATTGAAAGGGCTACATTATCTAACGCCGCAGATCTTCCAAATAGTTGTCAAAAAAGTAAACAACAACAAAAGTATACACAGTTATTTTTGCTTATGCGGTGAGCTAGTCTCCACAGCGGCTGCTCTTCTGCGGTACCTCATCTCTGCACTAAATCATATCCGACAAATATCTTTGTTTTAACTGTATGTGTGTGTGCGTCAATGTTTGTTTTTTTACAATATTAAATAGAATTTTATCTAGCGGAAATACATGAATCATGCACTCATTTATAACAAATGGCATACCTCGAACCTGTTCAATGTTGGGCTACAATTTTTTTTGTTTTCCATTTTTTACACACTTTCATGGCTGTATGCGTGTATTTTTCGTGTAAATATGTGTGTCTAGATATGAAGAAGTACCTTGACGCATTAGTAGTCAACGCTCTTAAGCGCTACATTTCGGCTGAAAACTACCATCATGTCCAAGTAAATAGAAAATGAGCAAGCAACAAAATCACTGATCAGCAGGAATTCTTACATACATATACACATAGTACACCATATGCATGTATGTATATATTTGTAGGTGATTTAGTGTTTCGTCAGAAATGTGTAATGAAAAGTCACACACCATATATATAGTCAGATATGCGATCGAGTTGGAAAATATGAGTGCAGAGTAAAATACACACATGCAACTACACTTATAAGACCCGCGGGTCCGTCATAGAGGTGTGTAACAAGCTAAAAGGTAAAATCAAAAAGAATTGAAAATCCACTACCAAAGCAATTCAAGCAGCGAAAAATTAACAACAAAATATCACAAGAAATTCCAAAAGCAGGCGCTTCACAGCGGCAACAACCTTCGAAGGTTATCAATGATGACCAAGAACACACAAACACATATATACAAGTGAACTATGAGGGAAGTTGTTGTAGCGAAGGATTTGTTAACGTACAATTTGAAGGTAAAAGTGGTAATGTATCTTCAAGCCAACGCCAGTACATTGCACTCACTATTCGACGGCTTTGTGTAGAGCGTTTTCTTGTTGAGCGTAGAAAATAACGATTTCTTGTAACAAAAACCCGAAAAGAAAACAACAAAGCCAAACAGTCAATTCATTTAAGTGTGGAAAATGTACAAAGTCATCACCATTGAACACAGCTAAAGACAACTTCAAACTACTGACATGTCTGCCGAAGAACAGCAGCTAGCGTAGGGGTTGAGGTGGCTGTGCCCAGTGGGTTATGGGTATACAAATTGTTTGTACAAAGGGGATAAAATTGCAAACTGGCACTAAATTGGCAAAACCAAAAATTTGATAAATATTGGTGAACTGTCATACCCATTAAATTGGTTGACATCAATTAAAAAATTCTCCAGAAAGTTTTAATTTTTTTGGTAATCACAATTGTTTTCTTTGAAACTTACAATAAATGTATTTTATTCTTGTATCAGAAATTATAAAAATATATATAAATTGAAAATAGTTTTCTAACTCGCTTATAGATATACATAGATCCGATATTATTTATTTCATTTTAATTTTTTTAATATTTTGAAAATAATTATTATAAGTATTTCATAATATTTTTTTATAAAAAAATTCATATAATCATACAGTTATTTATTTAAATGATCTGCTATGTACATGACGTATAATGGATCTATTTACTTTAAAAAAGTTTATTAAAATTTCCATCTCGACCTCGATCCACTGTGCAACAACCAAACAACCTGCCGCAGGTATGATACCAACATTTCGTTTATTTCACCTCATGTTTTTGCTGTTGTTGTGTACTAATGCACAAAGAATGCATATCTCGTATTTGACTTTTTCGGTTGAGATCATACAAGTATAAACATGCACACGGTCATATGGAAGTGTATGTATGTATGTGAGTATGAGTCGACGATCACATGAATTATTCTATGGACTTTTCATTGTTGTTGCAGTGCTACCTTTATCTTTTGCCTGGTCATGCTGCTGCAGTCATCGGCGTTTTTGTTATTACTTCAACATTCAGTAAATACAGTGATGTATGTGTGTAAGATGCCCGCAAACATTTTCACTAAATATATTCTATCACATTTCACACGATTATTCTGGCATCGCCGCATTTTAGTTACTTTGCCCACCTACAAACACATGCTCACTAGCAAGCAGCCCGACGCATCAAACTACACTGGCTCACGAGTGTACCTGTTAAAGGTGTGACGCACACTCATACTAGTTTACAGCGATGCATTCAGACAGCGCCTTTGCCTCAGTTTCAATTTATCTGTCAATCGGTGAGTGAGAAATGTGTCTGTATGTATGTTTTCCATAGTTGTATTCCGTTTCAACGATGCTTATCCATTGGTGTTTAGTCTTTGCCGATTTTAAACCGCTTGAGGGTGCGAGAAAATCATTGAAGTCTAAACTGCTTAAGCACTTGTTGTTGGCATGGGGAAGTGCGATTAAGACTTATATTGAATGGAAAAATCGATTTGCTAGGAAATTAATTTTGTGCGTGATTGTGTGTGCGTGTCTGGAGATTATTGTATTGTTTAAACTAATGAGGAGAATAAATATTCGTACACCTACAAATACTTTAAAGGGATATTATGTATTCGAAATACACATATACGAGGCTTATGCTTGAGATCTCATCACTTTTTAATAAGTTGCCAAATCCTGATATGTTTTATAAGAACTGTTTTGAAACTTAGAACATCATTGAAAGCCTTCATATAACCGATTTTCTCAATTCCCGTTGTTTACGATTCCCCCCGCAATTTTATTTTAATTTAATTTAATTAAGCTAATGAGGAGAATAAATACTTGTTTATCGATATATTTTAAAGCTATATTACATATAAAATATTTCCACAATCATGAGACTTAGGCTTAAGTATTCATCACCTTTTAATGAATTGGAAAAAATATTATTGTTTTATGAGAATTCTTTTAAGAGACATATTTACAAGACTGTATATATTGTTTTTTCGTTCCTAGATTCCCTAGATTCTCTAACAAGTTTTACTTAATTTTTTACTCTCTTCAGGCCTTTCTAACATTCTATTCCAAAATTATCATAATTTCTTTACTAATTTCTCCTCTTAATTAAATTTTCTATAATTTCACAGCAACAATAAACACATTTCTTAAGTTTCTAGTACCACCCACTTTCATATTCTCGTTCTATTTCTTTTAGAATTTTGTAAATTTAGTTCTAAAAGTTTGTTTGAGTGTACTCTCCACAATTTTGTTATTTTATTGTCTTTCAAAAAATAGTTTTGTTTACCAGCTGTCTGAGTTGTTATTGTTTTTTGTTTACACAAATTTGAAAGAGCTTTCTAAAGCGCATGAAATTCCAGTTAAAAGTTGGTGGGTGGTGTGTGCATAGTGCTGAGATTATAGCCAGCATGAATGAGTGTTTTAGGTAAGCATACATTTTAGAAAACTTAATGAGTAGTCAAGCAAGTGACTACACTAGGAGACGATTATATTACTTACTCAGTTTCGTATTTGAGAGTTTTTCAAAGGATTTTTTTACAAATTCAGTAGTAGTAAACGTTTTAAAATGCATATCTCAAGTAGTGTATATACATATTTCAAGCCAAAACGAACATATTTCTAAGAGGTTAGGGTATGTGAAAGCGAATAAAAAGGACTTATAATCTTATAATTGAAATATACATTTTTTATATGTTCCTTCAAAAAGTAAATAAATATATACGCATTACCATTCCTTCTCAAAACTATGGACTCAGAATTTCCGCTCTAACATCAAGAAGTCTAGCTCCCCAAATTTTGTTTACTCTATTTGCTACAAACTAAGTAAATAGTATGCGTGTGTAAATAGTTAGTACTTTAAGTTTATCTACGGCAATAAACAGATCATTTAATGTATAAACATCAAGAAATGCTCAGAATATTTACGGAAAATGCATATTCATGTGTCATTCAACAGTCGCCACACCACCGAAATGCTCTAGATTCACTCGATGCCGCCGAGAAGGAGGTCTGTCGTTGCACTGCTCGTCGCCTTTTTTTATCGCTTTGCCATTGCGCTGCACCTGAGCCTTAACTCATTTCATGCGCATTTCAATGTTTATATAACAATTTAACGCTCTTCAGTCCAACATATTTAGGTTTGTTGTTGTTTTTTACTTTATGTATACAAATTCGGTAACATTTCTGACTCCTTCATCGCAATATAGCAGCTGTGTGTTATTTGAATAAGTAGCCAAATAAAGGGTGATTTTTTAAGAGCTTGATAACTTTTTTTAAAAAAGCATAAAATTTGCAAAATCTCATCGGTTCTTTATTTGAAACGTTAGATTGGTTCATGACATTTACTTTTTGAAGATAATTTCATTTAAATGTTGACCGCGGCTGCGTCTTAGGTGGTCCATTCGGAAAGTCCAATTTTGGGCAACTTTTTCGAGCATTTCGGCCGGAATAGCCCGAATTTCTTCGGAAATGTTGTCTTCCAAAGCTGGAATAGTTGCTGGCTTATTTCTGTAGACTTTAGACTTGACGTAGCCCCACAAAAAATAGTCTAAAGGCGTTAAATCGCATGATCTTGGTGGCCAACTTACGGGTCCATTTCTTGAGATGAATTGTTCTCCGAAGTTTTCCCTCAAAATGGCCATAGAATCGCGAGCTGTGTGGCATGTAGCGCCATCTTGTTGAAACCACATGTCAACCAAGTTCAGTTCTTCCATTTTTGGCAACAAAAAGTTTGTTAGCATCGAACGATAGCGATCGCCATTCACCGTAACGTTGCGTCCAACAGCATCTTTGAAAAAATACGGTCCAATGATTCCACCAGCGTACAAACCACACCAAACAGTGCATTTTTCGGGATGCATGGGCAGTTCTTGAACGGCTTCTGGTTGCTCTTCACCCCAAATGCGGCAATTTTGCTTATTTACGTAGCCATTCAACCAGAAATGAGCCTCATCGCTGAACAAAATTTGTCGATAAAAAAGCGGATTTCACATTTCGAACCGAACACTGATTTTGGTAATAAAATTCAATGATTTGCAAGCGTTGCTCGTTAGTAAGTCTATTCATGATGAAATGTCAAAGCATACTGAGCATCTTTCTCTTTGACACCATGTCTGATATCCCACGTGATCTGTCAAATACTAATGCATGAAAATCCTAACCTCAAAAAAATCACCCGTTATTAGACCAAATGTGCTTGTTGTCTTAGATATGAGTGTGCGTTGATAGGAGTTTTATGAAATACGAGGCAAACGTCTGCAGTGCTCCGCAGAGTGCAGAAAAATAAATAAATTCATGAATAAACGAATAATGAAAATGTTATTCTAAAAGCCATGCCCAATATGCGTATTAGTGTTAGTTGCAAGTGCATTTATTTACATACATACATACATATGGACTAACGTGTATTTATGCATTTGTCTTCGCATGCCGGCAATTTGTTGCGCTTTAGTGGCATTTTCTTTATTTACAAGTCTGTCGAAGAGATACACAAACACACTCACACTCACCTATACACGACTTGGCTTCTTCTAGCGTCTTCTTGTCATTGCGCTAATACTTTTATACCGCTTGGGAACATAAACAAATATTTATTGTATAAACGCTGTGCAAATATATACATATAGACATGGAAAGAAAAGAACTGAAAGAATGCAATAAAACTGGAAGAATAGGATAGTCTCTAAGAGCTGCCACATAGCTGGCTGACAGCTCCAGCTTCGCAGAGTGAATACACGGCGTTTATATATGTGTGTATGTGCGCGTCTTCACCTGTGTGGGTAAAAGGAATTTGTGTAGCTATACGTTTATTTACTCATATGTTTACCGTAGCATTTACATATCGTATCTACAGAATTATGGCAGGAAGATAAGAGCGCTTTCTTATAAGTAAATATGTATGTACTCCTGCATTTATATAATATATGGCATGTACATACATATAAACGTGACTAATTCTCATATGACAGGCTCTTTATTAGACAACAGGTGCTATAAGGAGGTGAATCTCAATCACCGTGAGTAAATATTCCCTAATTTAATATACTTTTTAATGAAGTTGGAATATATTAACCTGAATATGTGACATTTTCATCGATAAATTTGAGTAAATTTATAATCTATTACTCGATTACTTTTTTCAGTGATTGGTATCGATTGTTAATTTTTTATCGACATGTAGTAATATTATAATTATAACTTATGTATGTTGATGATGATGATAACAGGTCTTGACATCAACTATATTATACTCGATATTTTTTTATCGATGATTGCTTTTTATTGCCTATGGGTATTTTTCAATACATTATGAAGACTTTTCAGTCGTTAATTAGTACTTTCAATCAAAAATTACCACTACTTCGTATCGAGTATTAAGATTATTAGTAAATATTAATTATTTCCATTTTTAAATAGGATTTTTGTAGTAATCTTCAGTGTACTGTTTATTGACTGCCTTCGATTAGCCAGAGATTGGAGAACGTCGAATGTGTAATGTAGATAGAAAAGTAATGTGCACTTTTAACCACTTTTGAGAGGTACTAAGAGAGTAATAAAGTATTCATTTTGCCAGAAGCTAAAATATCACGCCCACCGATTGACTATTTTATTTGCTCATCTCAAATCTCAAAAAAATTTAGCATAATTAGGCACTTTTTGTAGCTTTTTAAGGTCAGAACGTGCATATAACTTACTTTGTTGTTTGTGTCGGCGCCGCAACTACTAAACTGTTATTGTGATAACAACTGTTGCTTTGAGCACTGATACAAAACAATGAAAATAAAGCAAATGAAATACATTCGTGACTACTTATACACCTGTAGAGCCGTCACCTTGGCTGATTTGTGCCGCAAACATTTTTTGATATATCGAAATCGCATGCGAACTCACGAGATATTAAACATACACTAGTAGATATGTATATAGACTTGCGATAAGATTGCGATAAAGTTGTGCACTGGCGTTTTTGGATTTACCTAAATATTAATTTGATATTGAATTCTTGTGGTTTTATTTAGTTGTGGACTTTGTTCTTTGTTTGGGGTCTTTATTAAATCACCAATTTTGGTTATGAAGAGCGGTGCATATAATACTTTGATAAACACAATATTCATAGGAAACGGATTCAGGAAGGCCTCATAAAATAGTTTATTAAACAAATTCCCCAATGCATTATCATACCAAATTATTTAGATGTAACAGAATTAACATGAACTTTTGGCTATATTCTTTTATATGAGTACATGGAAACATAACTTTTCACTTTTGACGTTATTTTAGCAGTACGAACTGTGCGAAGATTGGAACTATGAAGTTGAAGTTCTGAAGTTGAGTTTTGTTCTGTGGAAAAAATAAGCTTTTTCAGGATTTAGGAAGCTGTTTAAAGCTTTACAGACATTAAAAAATGTAAATCTGTTGGTTGTGAATCATTGCTGGAAAACTTTTTTCATTTTACAGCAGCTCGATGGAATTCTTTTTAAAGGTCTCTGAAAATGTAGGATCATAAAAAATGGGGTTAACGGATAAAAGCTTAATAATCGTCATTTCTAAATGTACAATTCATAGAAGCGCTGTATTTTTATAACAATAAAATAACGTTTTGACAGTAAAAGTTTTCCAAAAATAACAAACTGTACTGAATACTCTAGAGTATTTTCAACTCATCAGATTTGGATAATGTAGAGTTTGTATAACTTTTTGTTTCATAACTTTTATCAATTATACACACTAATAGCTTTATTAATTGATTTCACAGAAATTTTTCATGCAAATCTCATATTTTCGTTCACAGGCACTTAGCTTTGACCTCTTTCGATGGTACTTCTACACATTTATATAATTTTTCGTTCAAGCGTTACATTTTATTTGGAAATTGATCTGTTTTTGTTCGTTAAGGTCTTCCTCTTTATTGTCGACCATCTGGTTTGTTGTGTTAATTGCTCATTTTCTTTTATTAACTTCAGATACGGATACAAATACAGATACCATACAAAATATATACGCATGTGTACCTTAATTATAGCCTGTTTATCTGTTCATTCGCATTTTTTCATATTTGTTTGTAAATATGCCTTGATTATACAACATTTGGGATGCTGCCGCCTCTGTTACTTCCATCTACCAAAAACTGATGTCATCACTTCGTCCAATCCTTTGTTCATTCGTAGCTGTTTTCATTCTTACGCACAGTTATATATATATACTCACATAAATTGCCATTTGTAATTTCTTTTCTTTTGCTTTGTCTTTCCATCTGCTCCATTCATTTCAATTAAAATAATTACAATTTTTATACATTAACAATTTAATTAGCATTATTTTCTCAGTTGCGTTTGTGTTGGTGGTGGCGGCCGAGCAAAGGAAGTACAAGCAGTCATTCACACGCAGTGCGACATGCCTAGGTGATGTTCATACCTACATATGCCCATATAAATATACATATGTATGTATTTATATTTGCAGATGAACATAAGTTTGTGTACAAGTCAGCGATCGTGGATAATGTCTGTTACTTGCCGGAGAACAGCACAGTACATACAAATCAACATACATCGGTACATATATACATATATATGTATTATATATTATCTGATATCTTTTTGTACTTATTACTTTGTTGTTACATTATCATCATCATCATGAGTTCGATGATTGTCTTGCACCAACTAAACAACCGAAGTAATAATGACAATTGTTATTCTAACTGTCAGTGTTTTCCTTTTGTTTTTTTTTTTCTACTACTACTACTTGCCGAGAGACTTTCATAGAACTTAACGATATTAAACAATAACAATAACAAGAATAAAACTTAAATGTTCTACTAAGGATACAAATATTAGCATTCCTTTACTATGGTAAGGGAAACAACAACTAATGAAAACAAAATGCTTTCAACTAACGGAAAAGCAAACACATTCCAACATATCCGTAAACACATACTTAATCAAGCTCAAAAGCCCTCAGCCATCGAGGTTGTGGCATTAGTACTCCACGCTTGGAGAAGACTTAGCCAAAATATGGCGAAAGCCAGTGGAAGAAGTGTCAGAAGAAGAAGCGGCAGCAGAGCAAACCGTTCAGTACACTTCTCAACACTATAAAATTAAGTATTGCCTTGGAAGCTGGGAAACATTGCTCAAGTTGTTGCTTTTTTGTGGATGCCACACAGCCGAATTTGTACGTATGTATTGGACTCCCAGTTATGCTGGTGTCTGGGCATGTGTGGCATAAGCTGCTTAAGTTGAAAAGTTGTTGGCTGTGTTTAACTATATGATAACAGCACAAGACAGTAGTACATCAGAGGCGCACTGGGAGAAAACACCTTGGAGACCTGAAAGTGAGGTGCCCAGTGCCAAGCGATAGATACAGATGGAGATACGGATACTTTTTCGGATACACGGGGCTGTTAGGCGGTATAGCCCGAAATTCTTGGCTGCTGCCTATTTAGTATTGTGATTTTATTTTATTTATAATGTTGTTTTTGTTTGTGTTAAAAATAAAAATTAGGAAATTGTGAAGAAAAGACATATTCGGACACGTTTTCATTTCCAACTTCTTTCCCATTAGCATTGTCGACTGAAGCCAATGGTAGCTGCTACACAACAAATGTATGAAGGTTTGTAGGAGTATATAGTGTGGCACAACAATAACAATGTACAGCTTCCGACAATTCCCAGAAGAACAATTACCGGCGCTGCCGAATGATACGAGTATTTATGTACAACTTGTTAGGTTAAATGGAAAAATTGCGCGAGAAACAGGCTGAAAGTTCAGTTTATATAAATGTTAGAAGTGTCGATTTGGTTGTTGTTACTTTTATTTTAAATGTCGCTGTTATCAAATGTAGACTCTAAGTGATTTTTCTTATTTAAACACAATGTTGCCAATTCATAAACCCTTAAGAACCGATATTCCAACTGCTTAGAGACTGTGGCGGGTTTGACATAAGTCTTCTCAATAGGTCATCAAAAATAAAGCATGAGATCTTAATTAATTTTTGATAATTTCAAGATTCCTCAAAACCAAAAATGAGACCTATAGCTTAAGAGCAATTTTGCATGAAATTCTAAATCAATCTTAATTTCTCGTGTTCTCGTAGTAACAATGCAATATTGCTATTGATAAAAGTATATTATATTTCAAAGGCTTCCAATTTTTGACCATGATTAGTTTACGATTTTGATTAAGTTTTGTTTCAAAGCAAAGAACCGAGACCGGATAGTAATCCGTTAACTAAAACATAAATATACAAGTGTACGTCAGTAAGTGAATTCCAGAATTCGCTGAGACCATTATTTATAACAGACTTAAGCTTTAATTTTGACAGCAAAGTTATTGCAAAGTCAAAAGAAATACTATGGCAGATCTCGTCTTCTTTTCAAAAAATAATAGAAGATGTGCTCTTGACGTAATTCTGTCTTAAGATTTATAATTTTTAAGTGCCCCAAACTCCAAGAAGCTCCTAACCTACAATGTTTATTGTTGTTGTTTAAAAACTGTTTTAAAATTTCGAAGATAAGCCACAAATTTCTAAATAAAGTACATTAACATATAAATAGGAGAAGAGTAATTCTATTTAAGCCGCACTTTTTATCCGAAGAAACCATATGTCATATCTGACTCATTAATCATACATACAAATATGTACTTAAACAATATAAAGTAATCAAACAATTCAATTCGATTTGACCCTACGCACTTCATAATACATACATATATATTTGCCTAATAGAGCAAAGCTATTTTTACCAATGCCCCAATCCTTCCCTTTAATTAATCAAATGTTTCAGAATTTCACTGATACGCATAACATAGCGCAGCAGAACACAGCGCAGAAGAATATAAACCCTTGCAGAGCTCACAATTAACTACAAAATAATTATAATTGATAGATTTATAGGGCGACCTTGACTGGCAGATATCGGCTGCCTCATACAACAACCAACAGCCGATTCATGCGCAATTAACTCGCACAACGCACAAAAGATAGAGCAGAAGGAAGACAAGAATGAAGAGCAAAAGTAGAAAGAGAACAAAAAATAGCAAAAGCCAGAGGCAACGAGCACGCAACAGTCAAATGGATTAGAAAAGTTTTTGACACTGCCAATGTGCCACTTCGCCACCGACTAGCGCTCCTACGTCAATCATAACCAGGTCTATTTGATAGCTTTGAAATAGTTGCGAGCTGTCAGAAGAACGCAGAACAGCGCAGAAGATGGATATGAGAATTATACGAAATGTGCGAGCCAGAGCAGGCAGGTAAGTTGGAAGAGTGTGGCGGGGGTATAAGCAGTTTGTGTATATATTTGATGATTCTCGCTTGCCTGTGCGGCATATTCGAAACAGACGTCATGTAAACATTGATCGCATGTTGAAAGAAAATCACTCATAATGATGAAGTGATTTGAGTCATTCAACTCGCAGGCCACCCGCATAATTAAAATGCAAACAAAAAAATGACGTAAGGAGATGCTGAAAACTTATGGTAAACACAGAGGTGATAAGATACAGATGGGAGTCAGTTCTACTTACTCTAATTTTTTGCAGACCAATGCTCTCAACACGACTCGGTTTAATAGTGAATAATTTTGACCAAATATTGAAATATGTTTAAATAAAGAATTTCTTAAAAAACTGAAAACAGTAATCTCTAAACACCCTTCCCTCCCAAATAAGGCCCTCAACAAAAAACCCACACGAATTTTCGCTAAATCCCCAATTTGTTAACTAAAACTGTGTTATCTTGAATACTTTTTGTTGTTCAACACCTCTCTCAGTAAGCCCAGCATCAATGAGTGCGAGCTGGTCTCACATCTGTTCAGCTATGGACATATATGCATATATATTTATATACAGTGCTATATATATCGAGCATTTCGTGCTGGTATCGAGTGAGTTCTGCAGTTGCTCCGTCAGTCAGTCGCATTAGATATTAATTACTTAAGTCTACAAGCACAAAATTGTTCATTAATCTCGAATATTTGACAGCTTTAGCCAGATAAATGAAATATAACACGGACACGACAGCCAAATCACGACCGAATATATTTAAATATGTGTGCGCGAGTGGCATATGGTAGCCCTGTCGGAAAGATTTGTGTAAAAAGCAAAAAGAATCTCAGCGAACAAGTAACTCGTATAAAGACAGCATAAGAAGAATAAAAAAAGATCTTAAAACTCTAAAGAGTTATCAACATATTTTTTTGGTTTCTCATGCACATTGAGATATCGAATCGATATCAAATCGAACACGACTATTGGCAACATTCAAACAAGAAATCTATTTACTTAATATACTGACGGGTAGCTGGATTTGTATACTAGTCTTCAAATAATAAGCAATTAATATATTTATACCGGATGAATAAGCTGTCTCGATGTTAGCTGGGCCATTTGGCCCCTCCAACTAATTCGCAAATTTGCAAGCGTAAATATTTGTATGGACTTTCCTTAGGAAGTGTAGACTAAATGATTTTTACGCTTATTTAATGGTTAGACACGGATTTTATCAATGGAAGTTGGCTACATACATATTGGTCGGTATCCACCTTAAATTAGTCGCTGCAATTTGCTCACTTTCCAGCAGATTTTTTGCAGAACATTATTTTTGTGGCACATATGTTCCCATATGTACTCGTTCCAGTAGACTGTAGACTCTGGTGCCACGATATCCATCATTCATGCCACAATCAATGACTTTTGCAAACTTACACCAACAAAAAGGTGAAACTTTCTCATAAGTTCGCTTGCCTCAAAGCCGTCATATCAGAACGCATCGAGGCAAAAACTTTGACAAAAAAATGCTTTTGGCTTAGCTGTCAATTGCTAAATAAATTATTGTTGCTATTTTATTCTAAAATAAATTTTTAATATTTTATTTTAATAACATTTTATATAAACATTTAATTTAACAATAATTTAATTTTTTTAATATTTAATTAGAAAAACTTCATCGTCTTAGCAACTATGTGAAGTTTGTATGAAACCTATTTGCTTACGCTATTCTCTCACTTATTCGGTTACTGAGCAAGTGATTTAATGTCATAAATCATGAGCTAACTGCATTTAATCATTTTATTCATGACGCCGTCAGATAATTTATGCACATTGTATTGGGGCTGTCACAAAGTTATCGTGTCTGTCTACTCTCTTGGTTTTTTTCTCTCATAAATTTTGCTTTGCATTTTCTTTTTTTGCTAACTGTTTTATTAATTTTTTTATTTTCTATGTTTGTCTCCCTGATCTTTTGTTTTGCTTGTTATTTACTAATACTGTCTGTCTATCTGTCCGTTCATCCGTCTGTCTGTGTCACCTGCCATGTGGCTTATTGCACACGTTTTCCTCCAGCATGCGAAGATCGCGTCACCGTGTCATTAGCGCTGGCGTCAATTGTCGCATTTTCGAGTCATGGAACGCCACCCCGTTCGTGAATAATTCAATAGTTCATGGAAAATTAGTTGAAATAGCTTTTTACTTATGAAACACCCGCCCGACGGTTGGGAATTTATTATCGGCTTTGCGGTTTAATTGCTAATGCAACAGGTTCCATTATATTATAAGTGTAAATTGGGGTGTGCCTTGAAGTTTTAATAAGTTATTGAATAAAATACTTCGTTTTCTAAAACATTATACTTTTTATATACCAAATATTTATTTTTCTCAATGTGAATAAATGTGGTTAAACCGGTTAAGAAGTTCGGATGAAGTCGGGAACTTGAGATAATAAGTATCGGGGTTTATTAATTGATCGAGGATGTGATGAAAAATTAAAGGCCTCTGTAGACATATACGGAAACTTTCTAATTATCATGAGATGATATAAATCCCTTCTACATCTACTACTATATATAATTTACATATGTTGGAGGTATACTGCGCCATAGTTTTGATTCTTTGAAACTATTTATTGACACTTTATAAATATTAATTGAAAATTTAGTTGTTATTGTTTTTGCTGCACACCGCATTTATTAATTATCTTTTGCTTGCAACAAAGTAATATAACTGTAAATATTGATTCTACCACACTACAACAAGTAACGACAACAATTTCCCGGTCCTTCCAATCGCTAAATGCAAAAGTACTCAATTAATTTGTTCGACAACTCATAAATTGGTGTTAATTTTTCACATACTACAAAAGCCAAACTTTATCCAATTTAAATACAAAAACCACAGTGAAAATAAAATCACTTGACACACGCAGAACTTTGTGAAAACCGCAATATCCAACAGCCGGCATGCATTTGGTTTGCCTTTCCCCTTTCACTGAGCTTTCGCACAACTTTTCGAGCCAATTTCCCTAGTTTGCAGCGCTTTCCTCTCACTATGGTGTGTGTATAAAACACTCACTTCTGAGTTTAATGAAGTTTGTAGTTTTATTGTTGTATTTGATTTATCGAAGTTCTTGCTCGTGATTTACGCATTTACGATTGACTCGTCCTGACCTTCGCAATGAAAGTGTCGCTCGTTCGTGGGATGGGACAATACTGAATGACACAACAAAAACCGTAAGGCAAACACTATTACAAATTTTATATATAGCAAATTTTATCGAAGTTTAACAACTTTTCCTCATTGTTACAAATTTTCGATGCTTTTTGTTTTTCCCCTTTCTCTACTTATTCTTATTCACTTATTATTCACTCCACCCATTTGTGAGACATGCCGAAACGTACGTTGGCATTTTGCTAGAAACTTGACGAGGACATTTTTCGTATCCTTGAAGAAAGTTTTAAGTGCGTAGAATTTGATGCTCAGCGCAGTTATTACTAATGTATGTATGTAGTTGTGAATACTCAAATTCTACTGGTGTCCTTGTCAATGAAGGCAAAATAAATTCGTTTGTAGGGAGAATTTGGAAAATGAAGAACCGCTCTAGTTAAGAAATCTAAGTAAGTGATTGCTTAAGTGGCAATAAGAATTCTGCATGCACAAGTTGAAGTGTATTTTCAGGGGATAAGTGGAAAATACAAATGCAATCAAATGTTTGGAGCTTTAATGTATTTTGCAACGCGTAATTTAAAATATAACATTCGAAAGCTTTAAAAGCTTCGAAAACTTAAAGCTTCAAAAGCTAAAAGCTTCTAAAATTTGTTGAAGCTTTTGCTAATTATGGAGAGCATAGCAACAGTTAAGAATTGAAAAGCTTTCATGTCTCTCTAGTTTCGTCCTAAAACTTTCGATTCGTTTGCATTAATCGTTTTATTCCATACTAGGTATTACCTTAATCTATAATTTCCCTTTCTGAGTTTCGATTGCTATAGAATGAAAACAAGGTAAGTGATTTCACGTATCAAAAATTTTATTAATAAAAAAATCGAGTATAAATAGGTCAAATAATTGTAATTTATGTATCCACCATAAAGCTTCTTAGTAAATTCATATATGTATAACTAGGTTGACTATATTTGCCGTAAACTCAAATGAAAAGCTCTCAAATCGACTAAATGCAACTCAAAGCAAGCGGAGTGTTTTATTTGCTTAACTTTTGTAGACGCTTTGTTGCTATATATGCTTCCCACTAACTGTCACCAGTAGGGCCTACCCCAAAGGTGAGCCACCAACAACGCGCACAACACAAACCGTATTTTTTCTGGGAGAAATTGATTAAACACACAAGCTGGCTTGCCTTTGCAACTTGCCACAACAACAGCTTTGCGAGTTTGCTTTGCTTTCGCACCGGGCTTTGAAGTACATGCGCTGAAGCGTAACCAGTTTTGCGTTTTAAAATTAATTTTTATTTTTTATCCCCCAGTTTCTCACTCATTTCCTCGCCTTTTGCCATTTATTGCCGGCAGCGGACTTCCTTTGTGTTGCATTTGTTGCATGTAATTGCAAATTTGAATTTAATTTAATGACTTTTTATTAAATGATTTTACAGTTTTGTATTATTTTGGGATTATTAGCTAATAAATTATTTAATGGAATCCCATTTATTCGACGTCTTGCCACTTAAGCGGCGCAAACCAAAAGTCAACGGAACTTACAAAGTAAAAACTTTCCATTGACATTTCATTAAATGCACTTTAACGGTACACCCACAACAATGTGGACATACTTGCCACGAGCTATTTCAAGTCATTAGCTAAAGTTTTGCAAAGCTGCCACACTCACTAACCGGCTGACTTACTTAGTGACTTGGGCAGTTTACTACTTCACAAACACATTAACAAAATATAAAAACAAGAAAAATAAATATTTTTGGTTTCTGACTCACCTTTTTCCTCAAAGTTGCCGCTCAACTTACTGTCGATCGTCTCGAAGTAATCCCGCACGCTGTTGCATTGTTCGCGTGTGTTTAAAATCTTGCTGGTCGAATCGCGTTGCAAGCGGCGCCTGTGATGTGCGTGGTGCTCCTGCTGTTGTTGTTGTAGTTCATGGTGTGCATGAAAGTGATGAGCACCATCGAGATGCTTCGCCTGGACGGCCGTTGGCAATGCCAAACAACTGCTGGCCACTAAGAGTGCAATGCAAACTTGCAGCAGCGTGAATAGAGGGAGTTGTTGTCGTTGTTTCTGATTTGCGGCATTTTGTTTGCCGGCAATTCCAGCGATTGAGTGGGCCATACTTTTACGTGTGATTTTATGTATTAATGTAATAAAACAACAACAAATATAGTATGCACACTTTTCACTTGCTTATTTATTGTTGTTGTATGGCTTTCGAGCGCTTAATGGAGCTTAAATACGACTAACTGGCGATATTTAACTTCTTTTTAATATACTTTAATTATTCTTATTTTTGTTGTTGTAATTTATTTTATTTTTTGTTGTAATTTATTTTAATGTTTATTATTGTAATTTCTTTAAATTTTTATTGTTGTTGTAATATCGTCGGCAACACGCCTTTGATATCGCACTATGCAAATAATTCACAAATCGCGCTGCCTTTGTGCTCCACCGCTATCAAATATAAATAACACAAAACTGCAAAGAAACAACAACAACAATTAGAAAATTAAAATAACCGGTGTGTGCGTTAGACGACTTGTTAGCCAATTAATTTATTTCATTAAATTTAAATTTCACATTGAAACACTTTTATGTTGTACGAACACTGAATAATAATATAAAATCTATATTTATATATGTACATTTAATGTATTATTTATAAAAAAATTTCACAATAAAAAATATCGTTTTAAGAAATTTCAGTTTTTCCTTCAAAAATCACGCGTATTCTTTACAAATTGCCACCTGCGGTTGTATGTCTCACAAATGTATTCAATTGTATAAATTTTCCTATTGCTTGTTATTATATATCAATATATGTTGTTGTTGTTAGCACTTCTTATTTTTGAATGCCACAACTCGCCACTAATTGTGGCATAAATCAGCGTCAAGCGTTTATTTTTTTCACTTTGCGCGACTTTCTTTCGATTACCTATTATGCTTCTAAAGCGTTGCACTTGCTTTTATTTTTAGCGCCCGCACACTTTGTTGCTCCTGCCTTTATGTAAATATGTGTGTCTGAACAGCTGACTGCCGCTTTTTTTGCTCGCGCGGACAACAATGAAAGTCACGCTGTTGACAGCCAGTCGCGTTGTGTGGCACACAATCGAAACGCTTGTCAATAGCTAGCTAAATTAAGCTGAAATGAACACTTGGCGGCAATGCGCTTTGCGTACAACTGAGCGCTAAAGCGTTTTGATAAATTCTTCTTGTGAAAAAAGTCACAATTTACACTGTCTTAAAATTTTTTTTCGCCTAGAGACTCTTCCTTTTATTTTATTTATTGCTTATTGATGCGTACGCCTTTATTTGCTGGTGCTTGTATTTCTTGTCTTCTGTGTTTTTAACTGTTATTTACATATAGGCTGTTAGGTTTGCCCACGCCAGCAAGCGTCTCAGACAATAGCACGCTAATCGTGCAAGTCCAATTGACCAAGCGCTTAAGCATTTAACGCGCGACAGCAGCTTTCTACAGCACCTAGCTACACTAATGCTATCTAACCACGCGCATTCACAAGCGTTTATTCACTTACGAGTGCGTCTAATTGAATTTAAGCAACGCGTCCGACGGCCGCAAGTAAAAACAAATATATCCGCGACCAATAAACTGTGTAGAAGCTACAAAAGCAAAGAATACGTTTAGAAAAAGGTGAAAAGAACGCTCGTACGATTGTTTATCTCCGCGACGCTGCGCGCACAGACAGCACAGGTAATGCGACGCGACGCGTCTGCAGTCAACGTAAGCAGCGCTGAAGCGTATGAGAACGGCAAGCAAACGGCGACGTCACTTTTCTTTCTTTCTTCTTCTTCGTTTTTATTACACTTGTCCGTAACGCTGTTGACGGATTGCTTTTTACTTTTTTTACGCGTTTGGTTCTTCTACTTTTTGCAGTTGCTTTGTTTGGCACGTTTCTTCGACCGTCCGCTCTCCTGCTTGCGCGTGTTTGTGTTGGCGCTTTTAATGTGCGAAATTGTACATTAAGCGAAACGCTTACAGAATCTAAATAGAATACGTAATTTTGTCTGTCCTAAACTATTACACAGCGCCCGAAGTGTTCCACTCAGCAGCTGATTTTTGTTTTTGATTTACTTGTTCCTTCACCGTATATGCGCTTCTAATAACACTCAAACGCTTTACACCAAAAACACAAACAGTTTACACTATTAGCTAGCTATTAAACGCTTGTTGGCAACAGCGCTTATGCGTTTCCAATTGTTGATTTTGTGGTTGCTGTTATTCTGATCATTGATCTCTTGCTCTGTTTTCGGTTTCTTTTTCTTATTTTCCGGTCTGATTTGATTATTAATCTGCAGCACACGCTCGCAAGTACACACTACAAACGCTTAGCAGAAGAGTGACAAACCATCCACACTAAATCGCAACAACTCAGCGGTCAAATAAGCGCAACAACAAAATAAACTCAAAAGGTTTAAGGTCACTGAAGTTGGTCAATGCGCTGTCAACACTGAGAACACTGCAGCACTTTACAAAAATATACTAAAAACAACAATTTAATTAAATTTCAATTTACGCTAAACACTGTTTAACAGCGCACGGTATTTCTTTTTTAGCTTTATTTTTTTTCTTTTTTTCTACTCTGTTTAAACGGCGGACTAGCGTTAATTAAGCGCTACTACGGTTGCACACGTCCGAACACTCCGACAACTCGTTGGCGTATAGCGTTTGAATGGCAAGAATTTTGAGAAATGTTCGTCGCTGTTCGCTTCGAACTTCGAACATAGTGGTTCGTTTGGCACATGTTTGGTGTTGCTTGTTCGGTTGTGATGTTAGTGTTGTGTGTTCGAGTTTGATCAGATTGTTGGTGAAATTTGATTTTTGTTGGCTGTACAGTGGTGGCGATTATAAGTGATAGTGAGTATTAAACCATGCGCAAAAAAAAAATTAATTATGTGAATAAAATTAAAAAAAAAAAATATAAATAACTTTTAGAAAAATAAAACTAAATCATTATTTGAAAATTTAGAATTATCTTCCAATAAATTCATATGATTATTATAGGTGTATGGTTATCCATATCAAGATCATTAAAATGACGAAATCGTTTGAGTAAAATTGTTTAAAAATCATTTTTCAACTCAAAACAACTTTGTAAAGGCTCCCTTATTTATTATAATATTTATTGATAAAATATATTGAAATTTGTTTAAAGTTGTAAGTATTTTTCTGGAGCGTTTGGAGTCTGCATTTATAAATCGGTGCCGGTGATGGAGGTCGTGCGATGCATCTAAAACAGTCGAACCAATTTTTTTTTAATTTTTATAAGTTTCTTTTCTTTATGAACTAAAAAAATACCGAAGAAGTTATAAAATTCCAAATTTTTACGAAGTTTGAAAAAAAAATTCACTTTTTTAAGAAAAAAAATTGACTTTAAGTTGCAAAACAAGTAGTTTAAATAATACTTTTGTCCAACTTTTTTAGTTCAAATAGAAGATAATTTAATACTGAAGCTAGATTTGGTTTTTTTCGATCGGACATATATTCTTTTTTGCTATCGCCGGCACCGTTTTCTAACACTTGTGAAAGTGAAAACTCGAGAAAACGCGCTTTAAAGTTTGCCTGAGCATTCGCACCTGCTCGACGCTCGGCCACTAAAACTGCTCTAGCTTCGAAAATATGTCGAATTGGCTTCTGGAATTAAAGACATATTATTGGATAGTTTAGGAAGAGATTTAAAACAAAATAAAAAATCGATTTTTTGAAGCCTGTAAACCAGACAACTGCCTTAATCTTCCATAAATAGGCCCCATTATAGAAAAGGGGGTAGTTTAAAAATTGAATGATTCGAATCAAACTTAAATTTACACTCACGCCAATCAACAACATACATTCTTCTTGAATCCCGTAAACATTATGATCAATATGTGAAAATCTTAAAAGAGTATATAAAAATCCAATATGTCAAAAAATAGGACTAAATTAAGTTTTTTAACTTTTGTAATATACGTTTATGTCTATGTAAATAAACGACAGATCAAAAAGTTAAACTGAAAAATCAAACACTCGACGGATTCAATGAAAGAAACCTCAATTTTTTTACAGTGACGAATATTATAATTATATTTCCTTGCTTTGAAAAACACTGATATTACGACCAATGGAGTTGGAACAATTGTAAAGCTTTAAAATATTTAATTCTGACTCCATATTAGCCTTAAGTGCGTCACTGCAATGGTTTAAAGACCTAAGCGAAAACTCCAATTAGTACAAAAACATTACGCAGACTTCTTAGAAGTAAACAGTTTTATGTGTTCGTTAAGATCCATCGCTCATCATCTACACGACTTTTTGTCTGTAATTTATCAGAAATTTTTTGTGTGCATATTATTAATAATTTTCATATTTTAAAATATATTTACTCCTGGACGAAGTCATAAAAATTTCCTAGAAGAAAAAAATCCCAAAATTCCTTACAACTAATTTACCCATTTGTAAGAAGGAAATTAAATTTAATACTCTCAAGAAGATTCATCTAGAGTAAGGCATTTTAAGATGGCAACGTTATTACGAAATTAAGCTTACAAATGAGCCGCGCATTCCCACATTCATTTTCGATTTATTTCGAAGTCTTTTTTTGCAGCCGACATAGATTAATGAGTAATCGCGGAGTCATGCATAGTTTCAGTCAGTACATTATTGAGTCCAGATCGAAAGTAGCCGGCATGCAATAAAAGTTGGAAGATCAAAGCACCGAACGTGTCTGAAATTGAATTGAGTTTATGGCTGGCAGGAGGAAACATCAAAACGTTGATTTGAAATTAAAAAGCTGCCACATCATTAAGATAAAAGCTGTAATTTATAATATGAAACCATTTTAACACGTTAGTGTCGTTTTGCTCTAAAGTGTTTCGCATAAACAAAAAACACTGACAAAAGAAGATATTTATACATACGTATATATTCTAAAAACGAAGGCTCGACCAGAATTTCTTAAACCGACTATCGGAAGAACTTTGCTACAACAGAACTGTGGTTATGGAGACATAATAAAGCGGTGATTCTGAAACAGAGTCGAGATCGAAACCTATTCAAGTATAATAAGTAAATCTTTTCCTGGATCATTATAACCAACTTTCTGTCTCTAGTCAAGATTAGACCTTGATTAATCAAATACTGGAATGGTATTTTTATAAGGCAGAGGATTTGAGTTTCTTCAAACATTAGCGAAATTTCGGCTGCTGATCCCGCTCAGATGAATTCAAATCAAACTCATCATTATCTTCATGTTATATATAATTCTCTTTGTCTCCTTCAAACTAAATTCGATTTCTATATATAAAATTACAACAGAATATTTAAATACATTTTCTCACTGCAAAACTAAGTAAATAAAGCCAAAAAGAGTTCAACTACAGAAGAAGAATGTTGAGAAGAAATGCTGAGAAGAAATGCTGCCAGATTCGTGTTTCATCTTTGCGTTGTTCTTGTGTCGCGCTCCTTTTTCGAACTCATTTAGTCCTTTGTTTTTCTCTTTGCCAAGAGCCGCGATTCGTATTACCAACAAGAAAGACGCAAGTTGCCTTCTACATGGACTCTCGTACATGGTACCAACAATACCCGCATATGGCGAACATCATGTGAGATCCGACCCCGGTGTACTAAGCAGCGCTCCTTCTGCTCACCTGAAAGATTTTTCACATGCGTGTCTATGTGTGCGTTTCCGTGATTGCTTGTTTGTGTGTGTGCGCTCGCAATGTTTTCTCGTCTAACAGGTTCCAGTTTGGCTGCCACACAATGGGCTGCTGGTACTCAGCAGAGCGCCGACATTCCTGACTCAGCTCGGCCGAAGCCAAGAAGGTGAAGGCTGCGGCAAAGGAGGCGTCGCGTTCGTTGCCAGTATAGTCAGTTTCATTTTATTTGCATTGCATTTTTGTTCTCATGTGCATACATATATGTATCACTTCTCTTTTCGCTGTGCTTAAGTTTCTTCTATTTCGCCATTATGGCCCTTTTGCTTTGCAGTTGACTAACTATTGGTTGCCAGAGTGGCTGCTCACTGTCTTCTTTATTGAAATTGGAGAAGTTTTTGTCTTGGAATCATGAGGGAGGAGGGTTGGGGTGCACAGGTTGAGGTAAGCTGCGGAGGTTGCGTATATTTTTCGCTTGCAACAAGGCGTGTTGCACTTATCCTGTGTATGGTTGTTGTTCTTCTTAGTTTGCTGTTTCTTGCTGCTTTTGGAATGTGTGAAATTAACGCTTCATTTGCAAGTCCAACCAAAGCAAGCAACAACAATGAAATTGAAGCTTTCATTTAACAGCAATTATTTTTCGTGATTTCATCGAGAACTTTCATATTATATAATATGGTGTTTTTGTGGTACATTGATGATATCGTTCTTCCGCTATGATGGAGTTCCAGTTGCAAAGTATTCCATATCGTGACCCTAGCGTTCTAATTAGTATATCTGAGGATATATGAAGTAGTAATGAATCCATGTGGTGATTTGATGTGGAGATTTCTTGTTAGTGGAGTCTATTTCGTTTGTTAAAGGTAGTTTCTACAGTAATAAAGGCAGGATTGTGAAAAGTAATGTTGTTGTGGACGCGAAAGCGGTCTGTTAAATGTTATTCATTGCTGTATTTTATCATCAATGACTCTCTTCTGACTCTTTCTAGTTGGATCAGTGAAGTTTTTTATGATACTTCGGAGTCCCAGTAATTATATCGACTTTTTATATAAACATCAGCTATATAGTTTTAATTGTTCCCCAAATATTATATTGGCAGATAAGTACCCCGATGAATTGTTTTAAAAACCCTCCAAATCCAAGCCATCGATCGAATTGGACTTTACACGACTGGTTGACTCCTCGAAGTTATTGAACTATTTTGGTGACCTTTCTTAGGGTAAAACCGTATACATTCGTAGATAAAATAGTGAATGTGAAGTAATTAAGTTTTATAGACTCTTCAAACGAAATTCGTCAGAACATTACCACCTAAGCTCATCCTCATATAACCAACTCACCGATCCAGTACATAAATTTTTCCCTCAGCGCATTCAGTTATTACAGAAATATTGATTTTCGAATATATCATATATACATACACAATCACTCATAGATGCCAAGTGATATTCGAATTGCCCCAGAATCACCAGCTGACCGAAGCTGAAACAGAAAACGAAACAAAAACAACAATAATTGGCATTCATTCAACGCAAAAACTTATCTATTCGATTAAGCAACCAACCATGATGCATCCATCATCTCGTCTGAACCGCAGTACCAACATATATAACAGTTGCATGCAACAATAGGCCACACTGCCTACACAAGCAGTTCCGGTGCAGACGAAAACAGAATCGGAAAATCGCAAAAATCAGTTAATTCATCAACGTGTAGTGTGGAATCAACTCATCACCCCCTACACCCTTCCTTTTGCCAACAGACTGGACACAAATCCGCGTGAATTAAAAACAATTGCACTTTTGATAGGTGCGTGTGGTCTGTCGAACAGACGGAACTTGTGCTGTGTGCTGTATGTGTATGTGTGCGATATAGGAGATTGTGGTTTCATGCTTGAATCGGCATCGATGTCAATGCATTGAACGGACGCACTCACCTTAAAACCCCTCAGCTGGTTCTGATGTTCATTCAGGACTCTCTTCGCTCGGCCTTTGGGCCATAGCTTAGTTCCACTAGACAGCTCAGAACAACTCGATGGG
The DNA here is from genome assembly GCF_028554725.1 of Zeugodacus cucurbitae. Lineage (NCBI taxonomy): Eukaryota > Metazoa > Arthropoda > Insecta > Diptera > Tephritidae > Zeugodacus > Zeugodacus cucurbitae. The sequence continues at coordinate 49,195,573 of NC_071669.1, forward strand.
AAACTCTTGAATTCATATCCTACCCACACACTTGAACGCACATGCATACCTGGTACTGGCAGCTGAGCTAACCTATTGCATGTCCATCTATAGCTGCATTCGCTCCACTCCTCTTTCCACCCCTTCAGCAGCAGCAGCTTTAAATTATGTCTGTTTATTTTCTCATACGTCTCTGTATATATATATGTATTATTATTAGCCATCTGATTTTACTCTGACGAGTTGCGTACTCCTAGCCATGACAGGCGGACAGTTGAGTGAGTGATTCTCAATAAAATCGATTTCTTCTGTAATTCGTAAGATTTCATAGCTTCGCTTGCCCAATTTGGTTGATGATTCAGAAGAAAAGTGAGTGTGTCAAAAGAGTTGGTCAAGTATTGTGAGGGCTACTGGTGCCAATTGGAATCTGATTATGATTTCATTTGCATAAAACTCAGTTTACAAAAAAAAGAAGATCTCGATCATTGTTTGTATCGATAAACCTGAAAATTAGCTGCTAAAGAACATAGAAAAGAGCTTATTGATCTCTAACTTGAGCTCCTTTCAAGTGTTCCCAGAAAATGTGAACAAACCTAACCTCATACCTCATGTGACCCTTCAGAATGTAAAAAAAAACTGTCTTCAAATTACTGTTCAATTTCTCTCATTATCAGATTATATAAATATTTCAGTTCTTTTGGTTGATTAACCAAATGGTTGAAACCACCAACCGGATGCCAACACCGCATACATCTGCAAATGTAAGTTATCGAAGCAATTCACATTTTTAGATTTCCTCATCGCATTTCTAGGATGCCGAAAAAAATTAGCATATTCCACAGCCAACATTTCCCAGAAATCACGCAGAATCGTGTTGTCACATTCCTGACCAGAATGAAAGAAAACCACAAAAAATAAAAATCGCTAAAACAAAATCATTGAAGCGCTGCGAGTAATAAATAATCACAATGGTCGGCTTTCAAATGCAAAACTTGTCAGCGAGAGAAATGCGAACAAATGCGAGATTTATTTTAAGGACGAAGAAGTACGTTGAGGGCCACAAAAGCAAATAACAGCACTGAAAGGAAAAACGAAAACAAAATTTAAATGAAACAAGACGAAAAAACGAAAAATCCTAAACATTACTAGGCATTGCATTTAGTATTTATCAAAAAAAAATCCAACAACGACAACAGCGCAACAGTGGAGATAAAAAATTCCTCAACTTTGTTGCATGGCAACAGCACGGTTAAGAACAGCGAGTGGCCACTGCAACTTGTGTAGGTCCACGCGAAACCTTTCCAAATATAAGAAAATAAAATGAAATCGGTAAAAATAAAATATTGAAGTACGTGCATTTCGGGAGGCGCGGGGAGTGTGTGCGCTGAGGCAATGCAATGCGCGGCGTGTTGAGATACGTGGCTTCAACTATATGATTATTGTGCCAGTTGCCATTGTGGTGCGTGATTCAGCTGTTGTGTGCTTTTTATTATATTTGCTGTTTTTTAGCCGCCTCTGCGTTGTACTCATGAAGAAACTTGCAGAAGGATTTTGCATTCACAGCCGTCGAACGAGCGTGAGAGAGATATGTAAATACATCCATCTATATGGCTAAGAATATGTTCTCCTTTACTAAGCAGGAGATTACTTAGAATACCCACAGGTAGACTATATTATTTTAAATATACAATTTTTTCTACAAATTACAGATTTTTACTTTTCGAACAGACTGGATTCCTATTTATCGAAAATGGCTTCGAGTACCCCTTCCAGAGATATCCCGAAGCTGTCTGTGGATAGTCATCTTAAGACCAAGATCATGTCAAACCAGTCTTACTGATGATATAAAGCCCACCGACAACTTTGGAGACATTTCGAGGTGGAGTTCAAAATTGTTAGAGAGTAGTCTAATTCTTGACTTTGGTATTCACTGAACTAAACTAATTTAGCAAGCGTATTAGGACGTCTATTTTCGTGTACAATCCGAATAAGTATGTACCAGATTGTAAAACTGTTCCAAATTCCAGACGAACTTACCAGTTTACTGCATCCATTTCGAGTTCTTGATTCGCATGAATTGAAGCTGTATTAACCACATATTTATACCTGAACCAGACCTTTTTGATTAATTTTTGTACAACTATCGATTGTACCTAGGAACCAGTTGGAAGAACCACCATCGTAAACATTTCTTCTCACAGTTCTTTACTTTTGACTATTGTTGTAATGAAGTCTCTCACGACAAGATAGCGTCACGCCAATGAATTCTTTAAAGTATCATTTTTTAAAGTGACCAGTCGGAAATGAGCGTTTAAAATATTTCATTGGTTAATATTATTCTGAGCTAGCAAGCTAAGATTAAAAATTGAGTTTATACTCGTATTTATATTCCTCTCCTTTATCTAAAACTAAACTGCAGCCTGCAGGAAAATAAGAAATAAATCAGTGTATTGAGGCATTGATGTAACACAAATGGCAAAAACAGTGGAACAAAGTTTTAATCATAACAAAATATTGAAATAGCTGAGAGAATAAGGAAGGACCTCTCTACTATCATCAGCCTAAAGACTCTTATGGATCTGTAAGATATTTAAATATGGACGAACGAAAGCACCAACTTTAAACGAATTCGACTTCTCTTTGTCTCAGAGAACTTCTTTTTCCTTTGTTACCGCCAGCTGGTACCACTGTAAATACTTTAAGAGTTAATAATGGAACATCTTTTTCCAGAGCCACCTCTTCTGAGATCGTTATCCGAAACAATTTTTCACCACACGCAATTTACAAAGTGTTAATTATTTCTTCGAGAGTGAAATTTGCATCTAAAATGTCTTTTCATCTCAAAGTAGATCTTACTTTAATCAACTTTAGAACTATTGCTGATTCTATATTTAACATTTGGTTATTTTTTAAATGAGAAACCAATTCGAATGCTTTTTTAGTTCGATATAATGAAGTTGGACGAAATGATTCCACCCTCTCTGGATTGTATAAAATAAAAGGAAATTGTAATAGCGACTTAGTTTAGCGTAGTGGTGAACTTTGAAAGATCCATGCCGAGATAAACATAGTCGGATAGCTATTAGACAAGACAAGGAATTATTTTGGAGAGCTAAAAGCTATTTTTTATATTCGAGAATCTTCAAATCGTTCACTGTGGTAGCAATTTTATTTTTAGCATTTGTAAAAACCCAACTGTGCTCAGCCACCTTGAACCGCAGAGTGCAACATGTGTCTGCAAAGGAGCATTTTAGACAGACAACAATTGATGGCCGACAAGCAGACTAGCACCCAACATAACTGGAATATGTGCACATCCATGCGCTCCGTGCCACAAAGTTGCCGACAAGCCTATGACAATAATATCCATGTGAGTGTGTGTGTGTGTGCACGAGTGCAGGGAATGCGTTCTCGGCCTTATCATTTTCAAGATCTCACCTGAGCAATGCCATTCGGCTTCATTTGCTTTGCACTTGCTTCGATCTGTTTGATGCCACATTCAACGGAGAACAAACACACCGACAGACAAGGAATCTGCAATGCAATGCAAAATACGTCGAATGCGAATAAAATGGAACTGCTTCGATCACAGACCAATGGACGACAATGCATAATGGCCGGGATGTGTATATAGGCAAAAAGCAACAACGACAAGAAGGAAAAGGAAGTATTGCAACTGTGGCAATCACAACTAAATCATACACTTCATTGCAAAAACTGCGCGGTTGTTGTTATATTATAGGTACATATGTGCATCATATGTACCTAGTATACCCATAATGCATAAGCTGGGGTTCGCAGGTTCTCTTCCACATGTGATCTCACAAGAATTTGCAATTATTTCTTATTGAAGTCATACAGTTGCCTTTGCACTTCAGCAACTCAGGCGAAGGCACCATCAAAGGAATATCCAATTTGGCTTCAACTGCTGCAACTCGAGTCACCATTTTATTGCATTGCATTTTCGCTTCTCCTTCATCTGTAGGTAAGTGGCAAGGTGCGTGTTTGAGTTTTGTCGCAGCAGTTTTGTATTAGCGCGAGTCATTCCCCTGCTCCTTCGTCTTCTTCGTCGTCTACTTCTTCCTCGGCGCATTGCAAATATGCAGGTATGTGAGTTCAAAAGGTGCGTGCCGCATGTGGCGCAACTCCCTTGTTCCTGTTGCGTTTCTTTTACTTTTTTTGCCATTAGCGGCAGGGACGCTGAGCACTTCTAGGGTTCTTACTTATGCCAGTTGCTTATGGTTGAGTCATAGGGGTTTGACATCGTTGTCGCAGCAATTTAATGTTTTCGATTCAGCTAAAAGTGGAAGGTAGCCGGCACTTGCCACAGGAAGAGTGGTCCCTCTGACAGTTCTTTTTCAACGAAAATATCTATAAAATTCCATTGATATAACTATTCGAAACAAAAGAAACGCTTGTTCCAATAAAAAATTGAAATATTACTTCATTCACTCGGGTCACACCCGTATTTGACCTCACTTGTAATACAAGTATCAATCAGTTTGCAAATAACAACAATTTTATCCACACAGTAAAGAAAAAAACTCATACATTTTTATCAATAATTAATATTTTCACTTTACAAATATTGTATGTATGTAATAGCATATTTCGTCGGTACTGTTGTATATTGATTTTCAATGACCATGGTTTTCGAATTCAGCCCCAAACATTACGTAAATTAGTCCTTCGCTGACACAACGCAGTGTCCTTGTTTGACTTTTGTGATTTAGAGCTGCATTCGGCGCCGCTTAGACGAATGAATTTGAACTTTGAGCAAAAAGCAATGTGCCAACAAATAATATTTTGTATGTCAAGAATTTTGTTTAGAATGTGAAAAAATTTGGTTTAGTTAAGATAGAGGCAGAGATGGATAGAGGGAGCGTTGAGTTAGAAAGATAGATGGTGAGATGTACAAAGAAATAGCGAGAAAAATGGATGCAGAGAGATATATAATATAAAAATAAAATTTTCTTGTTGGAAAATTACCACACCTGAGTATTCTTCAAATGACTTGTATACAGATATAATTCGTAAAACTGATCAGAGTATAATTATTTAGGAACGCAGTCGTCCGTAAACTCTCCCAGAACATTGAAATATCTTTTCCACAAACTCCATGCCTTTGCCATGGACATATTTTTTTGTTCTTTAAAAAATATACTTACTGACGCACCTATTTTTCTTACATATTATTAAATCTATGGCTATAGTTTAAAGAACCAGTTCATTTAAATTCATGCTTATAGTTTTACATATGTATTATGACAAACTTATTTGGGACTCGAGAGTGTATTTTACCTTAAATAATTTCTTTGAATCGGAAGCTTTCAGATACCATAATGGAATAACATGCATGCCTTTTTCAAGGTACCACCTTCGCTTAAGTCGAGTTAGGTAGGTAGGTATAATGGATGTCAAACAACGTACTTAGGCCTTAGGAGGCTCATTGTGTTACCACCGGGACTGGAATCCCCTCACACAGCCATAACCTGTTTGAACCACTCAGTGACCTTAATGAAATTCAAAAGTTTTAACTGTGCAACTTCCAAGATATCGTCGATGAAACTAAGACCGGTAGTTGCTGTAAAATATTCTCACCTTATTGTTCACTGTAACCTTATGTCACCTTATTTAAAGAGAAAACGCACTCAATTCGGTAATAATTATTACAATATTTATTTAGTTCAATATATATATAATTTTAAGAATTATGTATATGTTTTAACAAATGTTAAGATGAATGTTAATATTAAATATTAAACGTGGTATAAAAAATGAATCGAATACGCATATAGGAAACCGGTATGTTTCTAAAACGGAGATGCTGAACAATCGGCTGTGTATCGACAAAAGGTGGCGCGAGATCCTTTCTCGTTCCCTTTTGTTGAGCTTTGTGTGCTGAGTGGTGTCATCATGTTGATATATGTGTGTGTGTGGTGTTCTCTCGCGTGATGAGGTGAATGTTTTTAAGTATGACCAATTTTAGTTCAATTGAAAGATGTTTTGTCTCAAATCACCGATTTCCTATTGGGCATTTACTCACATGTATTTGAAATTTAAACACTTTGTGCTTAATTATTGTGTTTATCATTTGCTCCGTTTGCTTCCAATACCTACACATAAATAGGTATATACAGACATTTCTTTATCATTTAGTCCAGTTTTGCTTTTTTTGTTGTTGTGGCATGAAATGTGATCCTGCAAGAATTCTATGACTCATTCATATAACTTATGGTAAATTCAATATAATGACTTATTTTCAAGTCAACTTTTCAAGTGCTTGAGTTGGAGGCACCTTTGGAAGCCTTATATAACGGGTGATTTTTTTGAGGTTAGGATTTTCATGCATTAGTATTTGACAGATCACGTGGGATTTCAGACATGGTGTCAAAGAGAAAGATGCTCAGTATGCTTTGACATTTCATCATGAATAGACTTACTAACGAGCAACGCTTGCAAATCATTGAATTTTATTACCAAAATCAGTGTTCGGTTCGAAATGTGTTTCGCGCTTTACGTCCGATTTATGGTCTACATAATCGACCAAGTGAGCAAACAATTAATGCGATTGTGACCAAGTTTCGCACTCAGTTTACTTTATTGGACATTAAACCAACCACACGAATGCGTACAGTGCGTACAGAAGAGAATATTGCGTCTGTTTCTGAGAGTGTGGCTGAAGACCGTGAAATGTCGATTCGTCGCCGTTCGCAGCAATTGGGTTTGTGTTATTCGACCACATGGAAGATTTTACGCAAAGATCTTGGTGTAAAACCGTATAAAATACAGCTCGTGCAAGAACTGAAGCCGAACGATCTGCCACAACGTCGAATTTTCAGTGAATGGGCCCTAGAAAAGTTGGCAGAAAATCCGCTTTTTTATCGACAAATTTTGTTCAGCGATGAGGCTCATTTCTGGTTGAATGGCTACGTAAATAAGCAAAATTGCCGCATTTGGGGTGAAGAGCAACCAGAAGCCGTTCAAGAACTGCCCATGCATCCCGAAAAATGCACTGTTTGGTGTGGTTTGTACGCTGGTGGAATCATTGGACCGTATTTTTTCAAAGATGCTGTTGGACGCAACGTTACGGTGAATGGCGATCGCTATCGTTCGATGCTAACAAACTTTTTGTTGCCAAAAATGGAAGAACTGAACTTGGTTGACATGTGGTTTCAACAAGATGGCGCTACATGCCACACAGCTCGCGATTCTATGGCCATTTTGAGGGAAAACTTCGGAGAACAATTCATCTCAAGAAATGGACCCGTAAGTTGGCCACCAAGATCATGCGATTTAACGCCTTTAGACTATTTTTTGTGGGGCTACGTCAAGTCTAAAGTCTACAGAAATAAGCCAGCAACTATTCCAGCTTTGGAAGACAACATTTCCGAAGAAATTCGGGCTATTCCGGCCGAAATGCTCGAAAAAGTTGCCCAAAATTGGACTTTCCGAATGGACCACCTAAGACGCAGCCGCGGTCAACATTTAAATGAAATTATCTTCAAAAAGTAAATGTCATGAACCAATCTAACGTTTCAAATAAAGAACCGATGAGATTTTGCAAATTTTATGCGTTTTTTTTTTTAAAAAAGTTATCAAGCTCTTAAAAAATCACCCTTTACAACATTCAAATAAACTACTTTATAACTAGTAAGAACTGCAAACCAAATTTGTCAAGCAACAACCAGTTGATTTCCTACGATATGTCTATCAATTCACAATTATGGAGCACAACCACTGATCAAGTAGTCAAATCTCCTTAGAAAATCCTTTTATATTGTCTGTCATTTTTTTGACTAGTCAGATTTTATACAGGAATTTCTAAATATATAATTTCTACTCATGGAAAAATCACACCCAGAATTTTGGAGATGTCATATCGGAACTATCAGAAAATATATGGAATCTATGGATTTATAACAAAATCAGATCTAACAGGATCTCGAATAGAGCCTACGACGTACCCTAGTTACTGAACTATACATATGTCGCTCCCGCTTACCCATTTCTCTCCTATTTCTAGATTAGCGATTGCTCACATGCTATCAAAAGGCCAAAACGAATATCAAGTACTTATACAACTAACACGCTCTCTTACCAAAGGATTGTACCATTGCCTAAGATATTTTATACATATATCATTTAATAAAGGAAATTAATAATTTTGTTTATTTTGTGACTTTCTTGATAGGAATTAACTCCTCCTTCGCAAAAAAGAAAAATATGTAGTTGTAGGATCTGGGATGAATTATGTCTTCTATGTGGTCTGGCTCGCTCTAATTAACTGAGCGGTTACGTTGACTGGCGTACGGTTACGTTGTAAATTAATCAGACAAGTATTTCGTACTGACTGAAGTATAAGAGGGTTTCTCAATATTTTTGTGGTCTCAGTGCTTCGACTTCGGCATTTAAACGAAAGTTCTGTCATATTTATTGAGACTAATAAAAAAGGGATTACGACAGCAAAATACATTAGTTTGTGACGTCATGAGCTTAGCGGAAGCTTGGTTTACAATTACTAAAAGTTTGACAGTATTTCTTCGATAACATTCTTGGTACTGATAGTTTGAATATTTTGTAGAATAAGAGAAAATCTCATAGTATTTCTACTTCGTCGTTATTCAGTATTTTTTCAACTTTTTCTCTCTTTTGTACTCTTAACTTGTCGCTGTCGAATTCAAAGTGTCCACGAATCTCAATGGATCAAAAGTTTATTATCTTACAACTGGATATACCGTTATAGTTGTCATACTTTTTAGATTATGATGAATGAATAAATGTTTTACACGAAGTTACTCTTTCATATAAACAACAATATTAATTTAATTTGTATCTAATTGAGATATTAAAACGTCAAGTGTAATTGTAGAATTGAATAAAATTTATAAATACCTAAATATTTACCCAGTTTAATGCTAGATAAACTATTTTTCACTTTACATATTATGGACTCAGACTAACTATTAAAATATCTCTATATGTTCTGATAAGATAACTCACAACCTAAGGGAAACGATTTAAATAGCGACATCACGAACTAAATTCCAGTTGCATTGCGTTTGCCAGCCGATTTACACGACAAAAGTGCATTGCAGAAAGGGAAAGTTAAATATTTCGACATGTTCAAATTCAAATCTGTAAGTGGAAAATTAGAGTCATTTCGAAGAAATTCGTCCAGCCTTTGTTATCATGTACTCTACACGTAATTTTGTTTGCAATTAGTATGTTCCTACCGCAATCCTCGTGCTTCTATTCTCAAATTCGTCAAATTTCGTCACCGCTATCTGCAATGCTTGTTCGAGGACTACTAATTTAGCCTGCATATCGCAAACGCACTTCCAAGTGTGCGTCAATGGCATACCAACCGGAACTCCCACCAGTTGCCCCAGTGGATATATTTGTTCGACAACTTCTAACGGCATTTGCAAGTCGATTGATGATACGAATACAGTCTGCGATTGCACCGAAAGTACTACTGTCGGTACTACTACCACGAGTAGATACTTCTTCAACCCAGTTGCATATTGTCAAACCATACTAATAAATGGTCGTTTTCCAGTAGGCAATAACCTTGCAACAACATGTAAAGCGTGAGTAGATTTTAATACTCCTTCTTTCCAGTACATATATAAACGCGCCTTCTCTCTGATTAAGGTATGTTTATTGTTTCATAAATGGCAACGTTTGGAGTGGCGCAGTCTACTTCTGCCCAGGTGCTACTTACTTTGACAGTTCTACCCGTTATTGTACACCCAATGTACCGGCTCGTTGCGTCAGTTCTACACTCTGAAGATTTTCGCACTACGTTTTGACGACTAAACTTATGAAACATTCTCCCAATATTAGGTTGGTTCTATTTGCACTTACCTGTAGTCTGTTCTCTTGAGATAACGGTTTCTCAGCCACAATGTGAAATAAATTTGAAACCAATGTAGTTTAAAATTTTAACTTTATTGATATAAATTTAGTAAATTATTTAAATAAAGTTAATTCAAATGGTTTATAAATAGTACAAGCTTTATTTTTCTTGCCAAAATATGTATGTGTTCGGACCACAGGAACACTTAACATCTCCCTCATTGTGACAGTGTTTACACCTGAAAGAAAAATACAAATTAACTTTTAATTCTATTTAATTATAACAGAGCTTACCATTTTCAACTGGAGTTATATGATCTCAAGTGAATGGACTTGCTGTTGTCTGCTCAGTAGGACCGACGATCACATCACAGGTAAAAGTATGCGTTCCGGCATTACTAACAGAGGTCGCTTGACTTCCTGCGTTCCAAACCAATTCACTGGTGAAAATGACCCACTTGACTGGTGGGATGTAAGACGCCAAGACACATTTGGAATATGGTGCGACTCAAGCAAACGAGCTGTACATTGTCGACAAAGTGCTATGGAACCACAACTGGGTGCACGTGTTGTGCTCGCTTGCATACACCGTTGAATTCGGTACACTCGAAGTCCTCCTTGCAATCATACAGAAGGTCTATGTTCAGATTGCGATCTGTCGACATTATACACAGCCGATGTTGAGTCGATGGACAAGTAAATGCAGATCGTTATCTGTAAATAGATAGAAGTGAATTGTTAAAAAAGGTTTTAGAAAATGAAGACGTTAGATAAAATGTTAATATAAGCTTAAAAATGTCCTCCAAAAAAATGAGCCGACAGTTACTTTAAAATTTGATCCGCTAAAAATAGAATAAAACTACGGATAAATCCCAAGATAAGCTTCCCCAATACAGATTTGCCATCTTACTGTCAGCTTGTTTATTAAGAATCTGTAAGCCGAAAATCCTTTTCAATGCTAATTAAGTGCAAACTACGAACATTCGTAGTAAAAAATTGCCGTAAAATGTTCAAAATTCGAGATTTTCAACGCCTTCAAAATCCATGATCCATGACAATGTGCCAAAACTTTTTAGGTATTCAAAATAGGCAAAGATGACTAAGCACGGCGCTTAGCGCTAACAATTTAGCATAGCAAAGTCGCGTCCGTTATAGCATTCGCCAGTAACTTCCATTATGCTGCGGTGTGTCTAACATGTTAATTGGGTGATGGTGATAAATTAGGCACGGATGTAGGAGCTTGAATGGCGATCGCGCCAATTTGGGAAGAATATTTTGTGCTTAGCTTCTATGAATGAAAATGTGCGGATTATGCTTGTGTGAAGGTGTGATTTAGCTGCTTTAATACGTGACAGCGTGTGATTTATGCGCGATCATGTTGGGTTTTTGTAAAGGATATTTTTGATATTTTACCGAAATATGTGGTGCTAAGCAACACCTAAAGATACGCTTTATTTGCGGCTGATGACTAATAGAGCTTATGTTTTTATGTTTTAAGAAACAAATTTGGTTACAAATTTATGTGAATTCTTTGAAATACATATTTCTTATTTTATTTAACATATATGTATGGTCGCACATTAATAGGTTGCATGTGCTTAAAAAAATAAATCGGCGTTCTGCTCCAGATCAGCTGTGTTGCTACACTCTGGCAGTACACGAAGTGAATGTGATCGATCGCAGTCCGTTTCGTGTTTTCGTATATTTACAAAATATGGCAGCCAGTTCATACTGCTTCGTTAAGTGATCATCTGTTCATCGCCGCTGATGATCGAGTAGCAAAAGCAACGGCTTCTGCGTAATTTTTACATGAGAAATGTATGATTGCACGTTCAATAAACTGGTGTGTGGCTTAAGTGAATATGCAGCAACTACATATGTACATAAATGTATACATTTATGGCATGTATAATCTTTTGTATTATATCACTTTGCAGTTTGCAATTCATATGCAAAAATCGATGTTTTCACTGCATTTACAATTATTTGCTTTTTATTTCCCCATTCATTATCTTATATTTGTTGCTCGTGTTGTTGGCCATTTGCTTGCAAAACACTGTTGCGCTCAGCTGGATATGTTATTTTTAACGATAAGCGAGGGTACAGCCGAGCTCGCACCCATCAATGCTTTAACGGGTCTAGCTATTTATTGGCAATTTGCATTGTGTTATGACTTGTGCGTTATGGCGAAGATGGCGAATCGAACCTAATCAAGATACAGATAATGATATATTTCTTAATATTTCCTATAGACCAAAACCAATATAAGCTTGTCTGAAAGTCTAAAATTTTGTAAATTACAAAATCCAAAAATAAAACTTATTATTGCATTATTTGTAAAATGAGAAAATGTTTCAATAACGGCAGACCCTTAATGGATCCGGAATCATAGCTCTTGCTTCTAATAGTAAACGAGAATAGGCCCTCTCTCGAAAAAAGAACGTCCCTGGACACATTTTTCTCTTACATTACTTTCAGAAGTCAAGAAATTGTGCATTTTGTCTGAAAACACATCGCATCGGGTGTAGCGGCTACGAAGATGGCTGATATGGCAAAAAATTCCAGTGCAGAGAACGTGTTGATATTTTCGTACAATAAATCATTGAATACGAGTACAAACAAGTATAAATATTTCAAATGTGTTAAATTCGAATTGATAAAAGATATTTAATAAAAATGTCTGAATAAAAAACTTGATTTCAAAGAGCTGTTGGATATATCTCAACACTTGAAAATAGCCACACTGATCGCTTTGTAATGATGACATAATCTCAACAGCGCTGATCAACCAGAAGTGTGCCATATGAATTTAAAAATAAATAATTAAATAAAAAACCCATTTCGATTGGCAGCTGTTTTGTCTACTAGTTTAACTTGACCAAGCGGATGTCGTAGCTGCGGAATGCTCTTAACTCTGGTTTGCAGAAGAATGAATGCATGCGAAAGGAATTAGCGGAAGTGCAATCAATTGCAGCGGCAGTTTTTTACGCTCTTTCCCCTAACTTTAAATTGTCGCTAGAGAATTCATATTTTATTATTATATTGCATTAAATTAATATTACACTCAATGGAGGCTACAAATAATAGTGGATACGTGGTTCCAGGATTATTATTGTGCTGAATTTTTGTGGTGTACAACATTCAATTGATTTATTAACATTTAGCGGAAGCGTTTAATTAGTTGCGGGCAAATGACACCACAAATTATTACAAATGAATGAATGAATTACAAATATGAGAAAGCAGCTTTTCCCATTGATTTGTTTAAATATATACATGCAAACATTTATAATAGACTATAAACCCTCATATACATCTGTACGTATGTATACTTATTATTTATATTTTCATGTACATATATATTTCTATATGCATATTATGTAATCAAGCGTGTCGAAGCGATCATTGTGAACAATTTTGTGGATCATTGCAGAAGTCGGTCGATAATATTATTGTTTTTATACTCTCGCAACCTGTTGCACAGAGTATTATAGTTTTGTTCACATAACGGTTGTTTGTGTCACCAAGAAATAAAAGAGTTAGATATGGGGTTATATATACATAAATGATCAGGATGACGAGTGGAGTTTGGACACATTTGGATGTAAACTTTACAAAAAACTGAAATCTTTTGGTTTGGTAGAGATCCGAGAGGACATTGGAATGTTCCTCATTTTCTTGTTTGGAGTTTTTATTTTTCATCAATAAACTATTTTTTGAAAATTCTAGAGTGACCTAACGCTTTAAGTAACAATAAATGTAATTTTAAAACTAATTTGAACATAAGATCTTTTTAGCTGAATCTTTGTAGATATAAAAAGATGCTTGCATCATTTCTTTTCATCTATTTTCATATAATTATATGTAGATATAAAAGTCTATAAATATATTTACACTATCACAGATTCAGATGCTTTTCAATTGAGCTTCAATAGCGAATACAATCACTTTTTGATAAAAACCGTTAGATAAGCCGTAGGAAAATAAAATAGGCTTTTGATATTTGAAAGCTTCAAGAGTGTTCCAAATAAACGTTTGATTTATGGAATTTAGCCATTAATGAATACATTCATTTGCGAAAATGATGAACTGACAATTTATTTTTTGCATAAATATATATATTCATAAGGAAACACACATAATCCAATGTAAATATGTAAATGCTTTTAATAAGCACACAAAGCTTTTAGCCATCAAGTGCGCTGCTCCAATATAGAACCAACGGAGCGCTGTGAAGCAATGCGGAGCAAAATCCGGCTGATCAACTTTTGTTTGTAATTTCATGATGGTTCATAAGTTGAAAATTGTATTAAAATATAAATTTTATTACAATAAACAGAGGAAGTGAGCGCGGACAGCAATATGCGTCTGTGTCTGGCAAATTTTCTATGGAAATCTCATTGCTTTCAACTGCAAATTAAATGCGAATTCAAATTGCCAATGATTATGAGGCGAACGATAGCACTCAGCGCATTGTGGCTCCAGCAGCGCGCACGATGGACCAGTCGGGCGGGCATAATACAGCTACTCTCAGATTGCTGATGACTCAGTGTGAATCTGTGTGCGAGTATCTAATATTACCAATCAGCAGCATTGAACTCATTTGCGCTTCGCCTGTGCATGGCATGGTAAATGCATCTCCCTTGGTGAATGCCAAAAATACATAGTCAATCTGGTCGACGGATTAAGAGTTCTTCTAATAGAAAAAAATCCTCTTAAGATTCGCTTCAGAAGGTTGTGCAATAGCCTTGAAAGTATTCCAACAGATAATACGTTAAGAGAATTAGTGCTACAACAACAATACGCATTTAAAAGCAATAACAGTATCGTCTTCAGTGGTTTCTAAATAAGAATCCTGTATGAAATGTTTTAATTTAATGCTTTTAAGGTCCAACACTTGCAATAGAATCCAACCAACCAGTAAAAAACAAAGAAAGGTAATGGCAAAAATATGTATAATCCCAAATTTTCGAGGCTTCCGTTTGCTCATTGAGATTTGGTATTCTAAGAATTCGTCTATTCGTCGGTAAAGTCAGATATAAAGCCTCTGGTGCATGTTTGTAATTTAGCTCTAATTACAAAACGAATGTACTCTAACTGGTATACTTTTTCCTACAGGGTATGCGCTCTTACTAGAAATTTCTATATATTGTAAGAGTGCATAATTCCATTTTATTTTCACACTTTAATCTGCTGTATTTCCATTTTGTTATTTCCTTTTTAAAGTCCACTACAGTCATGGTGTTGTTGTTGCCACTGTAAGAATGCGATTTAGCTCGTGTAGTACATGCATTAGCATCGTAAATGAAATGGCAAATTCTATGGTTATGATGTTTCTATGGGGAACTGTGTGGAAAATATTTAAATAAAATTGCGAATTGCGGGTGGAAATCGTTTCGTGTAAATTAATTAATTAATTAATTAACGCGTATCATAGCGGAGTGAAAATAAACGCAGACGGAGATACAGCGAGCTGATAAAAATTAATTTGCTGTGAATGAGCGCGTGTGTCTAAATATATGCACATAATTGTATTTGCTAATAAAGATTAAAGAATATTGAGATTAAGATACAATTTAATGAATTTGGACGTGTTGATTTATGGCACTTTTGAAGTTGTCTGCCAAGAGATTGCGTATGTGGGCAGTTGTGGGTATAAATATATATTAAAGTTCCTCTGTAGTATAGTAAGATTGCGGGTGTTGTTGGCTATTTTTTAAGAAAATATTATGTATTCGCAACCGATTAATTAAGAAATGGAAGAAAACGCGTAGTCGGTCGTAGTAATCGATTTCAAAGAGCATATGGCAACGATCTAAGGATTTTGGTTTTTAGATGCCGCCAAATATGAGATTATGCGATATTTTTTGATAATAGAAGTTGTGTCTTAGTTTTTAATATCCATATTTTCAGTGTTCTCATGTGATGGAAATTTGTCCTATTGACAGTTTCACGGGTTAGTAAATATTCAATAACTTTGAATGCAATAAGGTTCCACTAGTGTATTTGGGTGGCACAGCGCGTCCGTGATTCTCAGTTAATTAATAAAATTTAAAATCATTTATTTATTTATTATTTTAATATATTTTTTGATTGGTGGAAAATAATTGAATAGATACCTGCACACCCCACCTAGCTAGCTAGTTAATAGGAATTCCGTATAGTGTAAAATGGCATGGAATTTCCTTGCAACAACGAGCAATTGCACACAACAAGAACAAGTACTTGACTCCACGTTGCAAGTACAAACATCAGCGCTCCGTATCGGTTGTGGCATGTTGCGGCGTATCGTAAAGTAAGGCTTATTTTAGAAGCTGCGTTGCAATGTGTTCTAACAACAAATGCAAAACATTTGTGCCACACACACCTGCAAAGTGCTGCCACCATCGAATGTGTGGCAACAACATATGTTGCACATAAAATCTAATTGAATTGTTGAGAAATTTTACTACAACAAAGCAATTTCAATGGCAAGCATGAGAGTTGTGTGTGGCAAAACAGCAAAGTGCCTGCCACAAACTGTTGCAAGCCAGCAAAGCTACCAAATACCAAGTCGGTACTAAGTGCAAATGCCCCCTATGGAATGTCTGGGCAGCCTATAAATGTAAATACCTAAACCAGTTTTCTCAAGCATACAAACAGACACACATACTTGCAGAAGAATACCTTCAGCTGAAAGAAGAATATGGCAAGCAGCATAATCCAAAATGCCACAGCGTCTAAGATGCGCACCACTCTACTTGTAGGTATATATGTATGTAGGTATCGTGCTACTAATGCTACCAAGCCACGTCTTACCAAAAAGAAGCACACAAAAACAAAAAGAGGGAATAAAAGCATCCCCGAAGAAGAGGGAAACAAAACCAAGTGTTTTGCAGTAAGTTCAGCCTGGAGCTGGGTAACTGGTCGTCCAAGCAGTCATGTGGCATGCAACAAAAGCGCTGTGGCTGCAATGGATTAGAATTCGTGTGAAACAACTCAACGTCATTATTCGCATTTCAATTTCATTTGGCCGTCATTATTGCTGCGCTGCTTTCGATTTCCTTATTCTTGCATTTGCGTATTGCTTTACTCTTCCTCCTTGCTGGCGCTCTTTTTGTTCTTGACGAATTTTTTTCGTTTTTTTATTTACTTGAATCAGCACTTTGTACACGTTCCAGAGCTGCAGCGCCTCAGCGTTTTGTATTTTGGTTTTCTTTTGAACTTTATTTGTGCTTGCTTCCTTTCCTTAGCTTTTGTTCTTCTTTATTTTCCTTTGCTTTTATTTTCGTTTATTTGGTTTTGGTAATGCAACTTTAGTCATTAAACTGAAACCTTGCGCGCTTAAGCGCAGCTCTGGCCGCTCATAGAAACTTGGCTCATTTTGTTCGCTTCCTTTTTGTGGACGTACGCGTCTCTTCGGCTGCCAACCGTATGTGCACAAAAATATTTTCAGATTCTAACAAATCTAACCTAAATTAACGACGCTGGTTTGAAAAGTAGTTTCATTATGCTCTAAACATATTATTTACCCTCGTAAGTCACAACTGACTACAAGACACTTCTTTATAAACATATCTATATACTTGCATACATCTATATTATTATACTGCGCCTTCCCATTTACGACGATTCTTTAGTCTAGATTTCTCTGACATGCGATAATATTGTCTACTCATTCAATGATATTAACTTTCTGAAATTCCTCTTTGTTTGCATTTCTATTTTCTAATTTTAATTCATTCAATTCTTTCTTAAGGTTCGCGCCTTAGCTTCTCTATTCTTCTACTTTTTTTTTAATACCACCAGTGTTCTTCAGAAAGACCTTTGGGATTCTCAGCAGCAGCGCTGTTGCATTGCTCGGATAGTGCATTTTGTAATCCAACGTCGCACCTTTTAGAACCCGCTAGAGCCTACATTCGCAATTCGCATTCAACTACGTCGTTCGGTCGTTTATTTAGTACTTTCCAATTTCTTTTTACTTCCATGCATATCTTTTATGGTTGTTCTCCTGTGACAACTCTCTGCCGCTTTGACCCTGCTGCGTGAATTTTTTTTCTACAGTCACTTTCTTATTTGAAATTCTCATAAAAATTATGCAAGTCAAAATGGGATTGCAATAACGTCGCACACACAGTAAAGCCATTCTGCTTCTTCTACTTCTTCAACAGTTAAAGAGCGCATAATAACTTGCTACGGTGCCACACGCGCCAACCCGCTTGATGCAAGCCTAGTTACCAAAAGTTGTGATTGTCGTTAGCCACGTTAAGTAGTCGGCGTTGACTCTTTGAGTGCACAAAGCATGGAGATGCCATTGTGGCAGACAGAAGACTTAGTGTCATCGAACCGGCGCATGTTATTGTTGGCATACTGTACCAATTTGTATGTGTGGCGGACTCTGGCATATTTGCAGTTGAGTTCATATATTTGTCACAGTGTGGCTTTGCAACAAGGACCTTTTGATGGTAAGAAAAAAATCTTAACGCTCAGTGTTTAATTGAGAATATGACAACCGTATTATTTTATTAAATTTAATAATATATGAATCTATATTAGTGGCTTATAATATGTCTACTGGTCTCACGTGATGTATAGAGCTTTCTACTATACCTACCTAGTATTGTGCATGATTACTAGGGTACTAGTAACGACTTTACTACTTTGAACTACATTACTTCATAGAAAGAGTCAGTAATTGCTCGCGCTTTATGGGTCCTAAACTAACGTTTTAGGTAAATATTTACCATATAGTAATATCAAAAACATATATTTATACTTTGACCTCCATATACATAAAAAGCTGCTTGGTAAATATTAAAAACTCAGAAGATTACAAACATATAAACTGCCACATGCTCGTGTTTATTTGAAAACTAGTGGCAGTGCACAGCCACACAGCAATTCACCTAAATCCCATGTCTCTCAGCGTAAGCACCTCCATTAAAAATTTAATAAGTGAACACTTGCCGTTGACACAGATACAACAATAACAACAATCATGCTGCCCACATGCAACACATCGGTTAATGTGCACCGATTGACTGCTGTGTGCCATCAATTGCTGCACCAAATGTTCTGATCGTCAGTTGCATATTTCGCACATTTGCCTAAACTGGATTAAGAGCAAATGAGAACGTCGCTGAAGGGAGAGTTTGTGAGGTTAGGTGTAATCAAAAATAATTAAATATTGTACTATATTTGTAGGAGTGCAGAAGTTTAAAGTTCACTGTTAAATGAACATTTTTTATTCAAAAGACTTTCGGGGTTAATGAAATATATACTACGTTTATGCTTAATTTCTACTCGGTTATATTATACACGGGTAAGTTCAACCCACATGCATAAACACTTTTTCACCACGAGTTAAATGATCTACTCGGTTAGAATATACACATTTTCTTTACGTATGTAGACGAGTTAACTTGGATGCATAAACGGATTTAGAGTTAAGTTGAACGTCAAATCAGAACGTCAATATAGGGTTCCCGTATTGCCAATTTTTCACTAAAAACCCCTACCCCACTTACTACCGAATTTTTGCGGCAAACGCCTGGTACTGTGTAGTACTACAGTAACCGGTTATTGGTTACTTTTTGTGGCCCACCCGTGGCACTGTGGGTAGTCGGATCGTTTAACGAAAACCGGTTTTTTACAAAAACTTCGACGAGTGGGTAGTCGGTTTTCGTAGAAAACCCGGTTTTTTTGGTTCAGTGGTCGGTTTTGCTCGTGCATTTCTGCCCGAACACTTTTCAACCGATTTATGCCGCACAGTAGATATATATAAGCTTTAACGAGTAGTTTAAAAGAAGTAGCTTCTATAGCCATTACATATATTTTAAAGTTAACATACAACAAAGATAGCATATAGATTTTAAGCCGCATCCTAAACGCGAAAGAACTTTTTTTGTTAAAAAAAATATATTCGGAGGCTTCCTACTATAGGTTGTTTGGGATCCACGAATCTGATCAGTCAATAGTAAACATCTTCCAGATATACTTAATAATAGCAAAAATAGTCAATTGAGCTTGAATCGAATTGAAAAAGCTCTCTTGGTATGAATAAGACATAACGATTTTAAATAATAAAAACCATAATAAAAACTGTTTCAAGGGAGAAAAAATCATCTTTCATGAATAGAAAGAAGTCAAATTACACCAATATCAGCCATTGCAGTGAGACACTTTAGGTAATTCAAATGTTAATTCAACTGTATAAACGGACGTGTGGACGTCATGGCGTATACGTAACATTCGCCTAGAATAAATTTACGAACAGCATGTTGGCTGTGTAACAACTGCTCAATAGAGCAACGACAACAACAACTATGTATAACAAAACTAAAGAGCAGGACTGGGTATCAGAAGAAAAACAGCAACAATAATAACAGCAAAAGCTCATAACAGAAGAAGAGCCACGCCAATAACAACAACACTAACAGCAATCATAACGCATGTAAATGAAAATTTGTATTAAATTCAAGCAGGAAATTGCACATTTCATACACTTAATGCTACTATTTTTGCATATTTCACGTTGCAGTGGAAAGTTAGCGAGCGAATGCGGGTATTTCAATTACGCCCACATGGCGTTGCAAATGCAAAAGCTTAAATTATTCATACGGAAGTGTAAGTGAAGTAGAAGTTTTTATTTGTCGGTATGCTTATTACTCGACTTTTTCACGGATTAAAACTGCCGTTATTTACACATACACACACATCAGTTGTAAGCAGCACAGATCTTTGGTACAAAGCCTTTCCGGTTGGCAATATTCACAAAAGTTTTTCACGCTTTTGCCGTTGCATTTGTGTTGGGCGTATTTCCGCTTCAAAGTGTTGCACTGTGTATTGTTGTGAAAGCCTTTGGTTGCTTCACATGGAGTTTAACACAGCCAATTCTTCGAACACACACTCGCGTATGTCCCTTTGAAAAACGAAATGGTGTTTACTGCATTATTTCATTACTAAAATGGGCGTGTGACAGCATTGTGCATGCAACTTCGACTTTACCACTTTGTTGCACGTTTTATGAGCTATTGTTATGTGCTTTGCTGTATATACATTTATGAATATTTGTACATATTTACGACATTAACTACGCACACACTTGGTTAGCATTTTCTCTCAGCATTGCAAGAAACTTATTATATGTCTACGCATCATCACTGCCTTCAAGAAATTCTTACAATTCCCTCTATCACGATTGACGGACACATTCTTGGTTTTTCTTAACTGTTTTTTATAAGACCTTCCATTAATGCTTTCAAAGGTTTTTTTTTGGAAATTATTTAGTGTACATAATATTGAAATCGGCGAAGTCTACATTTATGTGCTCGCCTTAGCTTATTCTTCAAATTTAATTATTTTTTTGCAGAACTTGAGTTCATCAAAAAGCAACAAGCCTTCAATGCAAGGGCAATTTCGATTAATATGCATAGCAATTTCTTGAAGAGTAGCTGGCGTCAGAGGTGCACTAAGTGAGTCAAGCCTGTGGAGGATTCTTTGCTTGGATATCTTACTCAACCTGTATAATAGTTTACCAGGCGTGCAGTAATAACTAGTGCACACGGCTATTGTAACCAGTGCCCAATTCTACTGCGAAATTATTGTATGAATGTGGCAAATTGCTTAAAAATACGAATTATCTAAAGTATTGTTACAAACTCTGGCACTGTTTGACCCGAGATAAAATGGTGTGTCGGTTGGTAGCCTTTTATTGCTACTACACAGCTCTTCACAGCACCCTTACTTGCCTGAATTTCAACTATGTTTTAGCATTTTGCATTTTGCACACACACACTTACGAATGGAAAGGCATAAAATAGTGGTTTGTCGGCGTTTTATAGCCAAAATTTTGTTTGGAATTGCATTTTGTATACAATTATAGCTTAGAAAATATTTTAGAAAACGTTGCTGACACTTTTAAATGGAGTTTTTTCTGCGCTAGTGTGAAAACAATAAATATAGGCCACAAACAAGGATATGGATCTGTGCTATGGTGGAGAAGTAGTCCGCAGGCTTGAAGACTTTAGTAATAAACCTAAGCTTTATTATTAAAAATATGAGTTTGACTTAAGGGAACAATTGTTGCTATTCTCTCGTCTCTGTTGCAAAGTGCCTTAAGTCCGTAACGAAAAAGAAACCCTTTCGCACTCGTTGTCTGTGTAGAAATTGCAATTTGTGGACTGTGCTTTGTTATTATTTTCTTTGGATATATTATTATATTCAACAATTTTTATCTATGTAATAATATATAAATAAATATTGTGAACAAATTTTCAGTGGACTATTTCCGAAACAACATATAATCCGAAATATTTTCAACTAACTAATTTTCTTTCTATATTTTTTCGGACACTTTTCGGAGTCACTCCGATGATCTTTTCCATATTATACCTTCTAAAATATGTTTTAAAAATATTTTTACAATTATAATAATTAAAAGTTACAACTGCAACAATGGAAAAACAAAATCTCAAAACCAGCTTTACCTCAGTTCGCTTAAATGATAACTACTAATACTGTGTTATGAAAATTAAAAATTACTATTTTCTACTATTCAACTATTTTCTCTTACTCCCTTCCGCTTCCAGCGTTCGCCTCATTTGTTTCCACAAAGCAACCGCAATCTCGAGTTGTGTTTGCAAATGAAATTAAATGCTTTGATTGCTCTTTAGCAAAGTTATCTAATAATCCGATTTCAATTGTTATTATTAAACGCCAACAACAACACCTTGAAAACAATGTGTAATCATAATATGCACAATGTTTAATTAATAAAAAAAATCGCTAATGACATCAGTAGTTCTCAGAACAAAAGCAGCCACACTCAGCACATTTGTGAGGAAGAATTCAATTATTCGGTGAGGAGGTGGCTGACAATTTGTATAAAATACCAGTGTATGCATTGATGAGTGTGTGTAGTTGCCTGAAGCAGCAATCAGTTTTCAATTTTATGATGATCACGTTAATTAATTTATTTGAGAATGACATCATGCGCGCATGTTTACTTATGATTACAATTGAAGCACGAACCATGTCACTGCTAATTTATTTTTGTATGAGTGTGTGTCTTCATATAAATTGAAAATAAAATAGAATTACCGAAAATAGCAATGCCTTGAAATAAATGACAATAAATAGCGGTAGGTTAAGGGCGGCTTAGATACATTTGTGCAAAAAATTTAGGTGTGCTTCTTTCCAAAATACTAGAAATTCTTCAGTTTTAATTCTTCCCAAGTACCGTCAAATCCTCGAAACTATCATTATGTGACTATGGCTTTATAAGTGTGCTGATTATATTTATCACTTTTGTAACTAAAGACAATGAACGAATAACAGAAGTGTAATAATACATATAAATATATGCCAGACTCTGTATGTATATATTTATCGTTATGCATATAAATGTGCTTAAATAGGGTAGACACTAATTGAAATATGGTATTTTTTATTTTTTTTACTCACATGCGCACGGCTTATAATTCGAAGAATTTTTCTATCTCTGCTGACAGAGTCATTTGTAACACAATGAGCATTAAAAAAACAATAACAAAGCAACAAAAAATAAATAAAAATACTATAAAATATCCAAATGTATATATGTGTGTATGTCTGGTAATTTGGAATGCTTGTGGATGTCGATTTGTGTGCAGCATAAATACGGGGAATGACAGGAATACATAACAAAACATTCCAGCTGGTCGAAAAGCAAAACAATAAAGAATATGAAATATAGTTTAGAGTAGTGCATGGTAATTGAAAAATTCTCATTTGTTTCATAATACGCTATTTATTAGAACATATTATAGGTACATATATATATGGATAAACATATATATTTTTAGAAAAGCAAATAAAAATTGCTAACCTCAATATTTTTATGTTAGAAACTCTCGTCAATAAAAATTCCTTTTAATAAACAAGGTCTTCAAGTGAGCTGTACAACATTCTGAATCTGTTACTATTATGATATTATAACAACGGAATTGGATGAACTAAACTAATTTGTTAGTCATTAAGCAATTTTAGGAAATATTACAATTTTTTTATTTTAATGCGAAAGATCGATGAAGAATTCACTACGATCAACCACATCATTTTATGATCGAATGCGCCATTACAAAATCAGCCAATCTATTTGGAAAAAAATCTCAATGCGCCGTAATGTAGGCATATTTCGAGTTATATTACAATATATAGCATACATATAGGCGAGGCTTGATATTCATTTAGTTGTGAAGATAAGAAAACATTAATAAACAAGACATTTAACACCGGGTTCTATAAAAATAATAGCGAAAGCTCCTTAATGGCTACCCATATTTCTTATTCATTTGTGGGCATTGGAATAAATGCAATATCTTGAAAAGTAATATGGGATTCAAAAAGCCTAATTAAAAAATCCCGATATGTCAGCACTCAACAAGTAGCTTCCATAAAACTTTACGGAAATTCAAATTCATAAGTAAATCATAACTCATTCATATAAGGTACTGAAAGCTGCTTTTAAGACCCCTAATGACTGCTTTATGGCCAACCCAAGACCAAAATTGTTTATGAAATTGTTGCCTTTATAAATCTCAGTGAGTATGTGTAAATACAACAATATATTCGTGCATTTATTTGCAACCAAAATGCTAATGACTATGATAATTCGGTTAAAATGTCATAAATATAAGCGCCGGAGCGAGCGCTACATGCCAATTCATCAAAACAAATGGCAGCAACAACAAAAATACATATACATACACATCAATATGTTAGTTTTATGTACGAGTATGTGTTTATAAATATTAATTATTCAAATCACAACACAGGCAATGTTGCATTTCTCTTCATAAATCCCTTTTAGTTATAAAATTAAATGCTAATGTTTATTTTTTGGCAATGTTGTTATTGTTATGCACTGTTGTAATAATATGTTTTAAAATTTTTTGCAAATGTTTTATGCATCAAAAAACCGTCAAATTAGCATAATTATTTGAATTTACAAGGCGTGTGTGAACATTGTATATAATTTTGTCGTTTTTTTTGTTTTGTTTTTCTTCTTCGGTTTTGTGCAAATTCTGCATTATGAGATTTGAAGCGGGCGTAACGGCGTGCTGCTACAGTGCTCGCGAACATACCAAAAAGGAAGTCATAATTTTTACGTTTCGTTGGCATTGACTGAATTGATTTATTAACAATTAACAAGTAAGGAAGGGCTAAGTTCGGGTGTAACCGAACATTTTATACTCTCGCAATTTATTTATTTAACTTAATTAATATTATATAATACACAATTTGACCCACATATTCGTCATATATATTATATAAAGTCCATTGAAAGTTGGAAACCCTAATATATTAGGGTTTCAGGCACCGAGGTCTTCGTGTTCGATATATGGGGCCTTAAAAACCTATGGTCCGATTTCGGCGATTTTTAGAATGGGGCTGCCACACTATTAACATAGTATTTGTGCAAAGTTCTGTACCGATATCTTCACTAGTGCTTACTTTATATATTGTAAAGTAAACGATTCAGATCGTCTCCAAAGTTCTGGTATATAGGAAGTAGGCGTGGTTGTAAAGCGATTTGGCCAATTTTCACAACATGTCATTGGGAGGTAAGGAAACTATTACAAACCAAGTTCCATTGAAATCGGTCGAGTAGTTCCTGAGATATGGTTTTTGACCCATAAGTGGGCAACGCCACGCCCATTTTCCATTTTGTAAAAAAATCTGAGTGCAGCTTCCATCTGCCATTTCTTATGTGAAATTTAGTGTTTCTGACGTAATTTTCAAACTAACCTTTGTATGGGAGGTGGGCGTGGTTATTATCCGATTTCAACTATTTTCATGGTGTGTGGTGAGGTACGTAAAAGAATCGACTGCAGAAAGTTTGGTTTATATAGCTTCATTGGTTTGCGAGATATATACAAATAACCGAATTGGGGGCGGGGCCACGCACACTTCCCCAAAAAAATTACATCCAAATATGCCCCTTCCTAGTGCGATCCTTTATTCAAAATTTTACTGTTATAACTTTATTTATGGCTTAGTTATGACACTTTATGTGTTTTTTGTTTTCGCCATTTTGTGGGCGTGGCAGTGGTCCGATTTTGCTCATTTTCGAAAGCAACCCTTTCATGGTCCCAAGGAACATGTGTTCCAAGTTTCATTAAGATATCTCAATTTTTACTCAAGTTATCGCTTGCACGGACAGACGGACAGACATCCGGATTTCAACTCCACTCGTCATCCTGATCATTTATATATATATAACCCCATATCTAACTCTTTTATCTCTTGGTGACACAAACAACCGTTATGTGAACAAAACTATAATAATCTGTGCAACAGGTTGCGAGAGTATAAAAAGAATTTATCGTTGAAAATTTGCATGAAATGCAAAAAAAAATTAAAATAAAAAATCTGACTGTTTTCTTTACGCCTCTTCGCGCACTTTATAGCTATCTTTTGAAAATTTAGAATTTTGATGTTTTAGCTAGAACTTCTGGAGCTGGTTTGAATATTATTTAATTTTTGTAATCCATTTAAATTTTGACAATTATTCAATTCTTGAAAATTATTTTGAATATTTTAAAATTAGTTTTTTATATTTTTGAGCACGCAAAATTTCAAAAAAAAATTTAGTTTTAGATTTTTTTCTTAATTATACATAAAATGTAAATATTGCACTCACTTTGAAATAGATTCGCCGTAGATTCGAGTATGCCGCGCAGACTATTGGTATGGTGATGCAACAGTAGTTCAAATTCGCCAGTGGACTTTTTTCTCAGCTCCAATTCGGTTGAATTCGTGCAGCAATGGCCGCCACAAAGAGCACCTGGAAGAGTAAACGGAAATCATAAATAATTGGAAAAATATAATTTTTATGTAAGAATATAAAATTTAATGCGTAGTAGTATATAAGGTAAGTAGTATTATATAGGTATAAATTATAGGTCATAAATAGGTCATAAATTATATTTCGTTGAATTCCATAATTTCCAAATATTCATATAAATTCCAAATAAGAGACTTTCAAAAACAGTATGAGTTTGCGCTCAATTCAACTGCTGACTTTTCATAGTAAACCCGCTCAGGAGAAGTGGTACTTGTAAAACTGAAGACTTATGTATAGCGGGGAAGTTGTTCGAATGCTTTGCACTCATACATTCTTTTTTATTGAAAATACACAAAAATTTTGTTTGGATTAAATTCATCTGTAATTGCAGTTGAAAAGAGTTTGAGTATTTTTTGAGGAAATGTTGTGTGTGATTAAATTTGAGTGGCTTTGAAGCATTGATAGTGATTTAAATGCAAACATTTAGAGATAAGTACTAAGAAAAATTACTCTTCTCGAGGTCTAAATAATCGGGATGACTCGATGAGCCAGTCGAAGAGTGAGTACTAAATTAACATTAGATTATTAAGTCTGAGGACCCTATTCAGAGCACTTCGAGAAGCTTACTTAAACTTCCGTTTCTAGAGGGTGAGTGACCAAAGCTTTTCGACCACTCAATTTATCCCACAAAATGGTGAATTGCATAGTGAGTTCAGCAACAGAAGTAGTATATTTGAAAAAGTGAATTGTTTCGTGTGTCAACGGCTTCTAGATGTACAACAAAAAAACTACTAGAATAAAGACACCCTCACACTAAACTATTACAACAACAAAGCTACAACTATATGCATGTTCATCGCTTTTCACACTAAGCGGATGCGTACTAAGCTTCCAGGGCTTTGCGAGCAAAACCGGAATGGGCGGAGATGTCATCATTTGCGCGCAAATTGAAAATTCAGTAAATGTGAGCGTGTTACAGGCAAAAAGAGGGAAGTAGCAGAAAAACTGTAAAATTGGAAAAGTGTCTGTCGGCGCTTGGCGCCAATCGGTGTCAAGGTGCGTGCATGCGGGTTGGTGCCGGTGTTTTTCAACTTTACTGCCAGGCACGTAGTTGCCACACAATGCAGCTGTGTATTGTGTGCGGCATTTTGCCTGCATCGCTTTTATATAATTTTTTTCTGACATCGTTTTGGAGTATTTCCAAATCTCAGTGCAATATGTGGCACACATGAGCCCCATGAAGGCGCCATTACTTTGCCACATAAAGATACACATATGCATATGCATGTACTTCACGTGTGCGGCAACTAACTGCAACTACAATAGCAACGAAACACCAAAAATACTCGAAGGTCCTTTGTGAGAGATTTGCATGATTTGCTTAAAAAGTGTCACTGCATGCAACACTGCGTCCACTCGAGTTGCAACCCGACCATCACATTGCTTTTTCGGCAAATCCAGTGGAAAAAGTGTGAACGAGCACAGTTGTTAACTGTGAGTGAAGTACCGGAGAGGCGTAAATAATAAATGACGGAAAAACACTTAACCTTGGCCGAGCTGGAATGACTAACGAGGGAGCACGTTTGCAACAGTGGTTTAATGATGATGCTGTTTTCTAAGAGCTTACATTTGCTTATATTTTCAGAGCAGAATCAAAAATCAAACAACGGCGACGGAGAAGCTTTCTTCCTTTTCAATCACTGACTTATTCAAGAAGTAATCAATTTATTATTCTACCAAAACATTATTCAATGTTTGGCAAAAATTGTGGCATGTTTTCCGCCTGAGAGCTGAGAAGACCAACGAATCGCCAGCTGGTAGGCGGCGCGTTGCAAAGCGATATAACCTGCATTCGGACGACGGCAGCTGACACATATCACACCACAATGCCTATCGGCTGCGGTTGCTTGGATATTTTGTAGGTTTCGGCATGTCAGAGTCGACATTTGGCAATCGTAGCAAAATACAACATGACATTTGAATTGAATTTGGAAATCTCCTTTGAAACTTGCAATTGTATCTGTCGTTTGTGTTTCTAAACGCTACAAATTGTTGTGATGTTGCACATACTCATGTGGAAGGAATATCAGAATCCGTATCTGTGTTCTCGTTTGTTGCAAGTATTTTGTTGTCGAAGATATAGAAAAAGTATGTTCTTTTTGTAGTTTCTATGCTTTGCAATGTTTTGTGTGTATTTTTTATGCGACTTTTGCAGACATTCGGTCACCGATAGAAGGCAAAATCATGAGCAACATTGCAAAGTGGAAACGTGCAAAGGCTCGGGCAGCCGTCGAGTGAGGACAAACGTGATGTGGTTCCTCAGAACAGGCGGAATATGTTGTCAACTCTGCGCGATTTAAATACGAGTACGTTGTATAGGGTGGTCCTTAAAGCGTATTTTCAACCATTAAAAATTAAATTATTTTCATTGTCGAGGTCTAGGAATTTAGGCAATACCTATGTGCCATCTATAAGCACTGCGGCCAAATATTGGGATTGGAAACTCCGACATTTTGAAAGTGACAGAAATTGTAATACATGATCTCGGACGTTATTCGGTCTTAAGTCACAGCTAATGACACATACGATGATTTTCGTAACAAGTTCAGACATGTTCACCCAAACTAAGGACCCAATAAGAAATTGTTTTATATTACTTTTTAAAGAAGCGAGTAAATGTACTACCCTGTTAATATAATTTTTGAAATATTATATATTTCTTCGTATCAGCTTGTCGAACCAGAAGTTTGCAAGTCAGTCGCCGTCTTTTATCCATTGCAAAGCCAAGTGAAAGCAAATGAATTGCCAAAGAGAAGAAAGTGGAAAAGTAAAGAGCTTAGCAGGAGCTCAAAGAACGTTTGGTATTTGTGTCAATCCAATGTACCGGATATTGAGTTGGTCCGTGCTTCCTAATTTCGTTTTCTTTATCAACTTTATTGCATTCGTTTGCGGTTATTTATGCAGAAGCACACTTCGCTTTTCCTTAGTCTCTTTGGCCTCTGTGGTTTGGCAGTTGGCAAACTTTCGAGGATACACTCACAGCTTAGTGACTGAGAAAATCAACGGGTAAGTGTGCTGAGTCAGCAGCGTAGGGATTGTACAGGTGGTTAACAATTTTTTGATGTTTTCAGTTCGAAAAAAAGTTTATAGGCGTCATCGTCACAATCAGTTTCGAAGTTTAGCACAGTCATATTGGAATACTGATAGAAGAGTATTATGTTATATTTTTCACTTTCAAGATCGCGGAATATTTTGTGAATTTGATTAGTCAATGCGGAATAAAAAAAACGGAGTTGATTGAGAAGAGTTTTGTGAATTAGAGTAGGTTAGAGAGCGTGAATATTTATGACTTTTTATTCGAGTAGTAGAGAAGATATTAATTATTCTGTTGCTGTTCGGTAAAAAAATACCTTTAGTAGATGCTTCAAAGGATGTCAGTTCTCAAATTGCTAAACCATAAGTTCAGTATTGCTCTTTCACGGGCTGGTTGACTAGAAATGGGCTGGGGTATGAAGAATGGTACAAATTGTCTAACTTTAGTTTAACTATTCCAATGTTTTACCGTAGTGCTACAAAAGTTGATCTGTACGAGTATAGGTTTGCTTTGAAAAAGTGGAAGGAATCCTTATCGAATCCAAGCTTGTATTGAGTTATTTAAATACAAAATTAAATTAAATATATTTTCCACTTTCCTTAAACTTTTTGTTTAAGTGTTTTAAATTTAAATAGAAATGCTTTAAGAATATTCAACTCTGGCCGAGCATTGCCAACTGTCCCAACACATTTGCTAATTGGATTACAAGCGGTGAGTGCACTTGGCTTTAGCGCGCGACATTGACACTTCGTCGCTGAACTGTGTCACTGCGCACATGTAAAACATGTAGATAAATTGCATGGCATGTGCGCCTCAATGTATGCTTGTGTGAAAATGTTCCTTTGTCTGCTTATTTCTTTGCATTTACCATATAAATATAAGCCGTTGTGTGTACTCGTAAGTAATTAGGTTCGAAAAAGCAGTCGTTGTCGCATAAAATTTGACCATACGCTGAGTATGGAATATGGTTGGAAATTTTTAAAAGACTTTAATTTTTTTAATACTTTTCAATATTATTGGCATTAAATTTGTTTAAGTACTTGTTGTTGGACCAGTTCATTATATTGTAAGTTCGTTTGATCTTAGGTTTCCACGGCTAATTTGTTATCTGCCACATGTTGGGGCACATACACCATTACAATAATTTGTGTATATTGCTTGGCCTTCCGCGAAGCTTGTTTCACTGTTGTCTTTCCGAGTATGTCAGCAGCAGAAGTTAGCAGCTATTCAATTGAAAGCGTTACGTATTGCACGTTGCGCGTTGCATGTTTGTGGCAATTGCAAACTGAGCGTGGTATAGTAGTTGTGGATAGGCGACTTGCGAACGCCACAAATGGTAGGTGCATGCCACAAAAAAGTCCAAACAATGCAGGCAAAATAATAAAAGTGTGGCAACAACAATAAAGCAGAAGCTCGTTTGGAAAGTGGAAGAAGCAAATTAGAGCGTTCCACTTTTGCACACGCGCGCAAGGACGAACAAGCGCATGAAAGCGCGAGTCAACGAGTCGTGACGTGAGGTAGTCAGTGGCAGTAACAATATACCGGGCCAACAACAAAACAGCCATAAATGCTGCAAGTGTGTGTAGCAACATCATAAAAGTGGTACAAGTCAACGTGGGCGCACGGCACTGTGGAAGGATGTGCTGCAACTTTAAAGTGGCACGAAGGCTAACTCGAACACAAACACTCGTAGTTGTTCACACCAGCGTGCCTTATGGCAGTCGACTGCGCGATTCACCGCAACTCCACAAAATCTCTCGCCGCAGCGCGCGATTGTGCAACATAATTTAAATTCTGCTGTTGCGGCAAGCGTAGCCACAACAACTATTGGCATTAACAACAATTGCATAGTTGCAACAACAAATGACAGCGCTATTGTTGCGTGTTTTGTTTACAAACAAACAACTTTTTGGCGTGACAGTACGCGGCAGGACCAAAACAAGCACGCCGCGCCGCACAACGCGTATACAAAAACGCGCTTGTGTGCGTAACAATCAGATTATGAAGCATTTATGACGCGATGTTGCATGCATGGCAAGGTACAAGAGCATCAAATGAGCGCGTCGGCACACTTTTGCAACGTTGCCACCGTTGCAATTTCGCGCGCCTTTTGGCAATCCATTTTGCATTTCCATACGAAATGAGCTCGTGCGCAAAGTAGAACTCGCATAGCCGCAGCGGATGGCCCCAGGATGTTTGTTGCTAGGTGACAGGAAATGCCTCGGTTGGCGCACTATTAAATATGCCTCGGTCGCGAATACACACATTGCGTTGACTAACAAATGAGCAGCGGAAAGGTTTCGCGTTGAATAACCGTAAATGCCGCTATGAGAAAAGCTTACATACATAGGTGTTTAGTGTGTGAAATTTGTTGAAAATAAAATAATGGGTGACGGATCGTAGGTTAAATTATTATTAACATTGGTACTTTGTTGATTGTTTTTTGACCCCTGATACCACTTATTGCCTTTCTTGAACAGGATTGCTATTATAGAAACAGAGAGAGTGAGAGGGAAATAAAGATTGAGAAAGCGAGATAGGGAAAGAGCGAAAAATGAAGCTAGACAGAGAGAGGTGCTATCAAAAACCAGAGAGAGAAAGAGAGAGAAATAAAGGAGAGACAGAGACAGAACAAAAGAGAGAGGGCTATGTATGAAGAGTGAGTCATGCAAAATTCTCATAGGATCCTGTTGCTAGGCACTTTTTACATACGGAACTCATATGTCAATGTAGAAGAAAGGTCTGAACTGAGGATTGAAGTCAGTTGTGTTGAGAGGACAAATTTAGGATTAAGGTATAAGATTTAGACATTTCCAAAAACTAATGTCTCATAATTTTGGGTGCTTTACAGAAAATGGACAAGTCTTTCGGCTGTGATGTGGTGAAAATAACTGGCCACAGTTCTTTTAATACACGACAAATTACCTTGTTCGACTTCGCTATTGTCAGATGCTGAATCGACGGAAAATTATTTCATTTGGTCAAGATGAGGAGATGAGTGGAAATTGGTTTCAAGAAGTATGACTCTTATTTTTAATAACTTTAAAGAAAGTTTAAAAAGTACTGAGCTTATAAAAACCTTTCTTTGAATAAATAAAAATTTATTGATAGTACAAAGGATTTCTCATTTTCTCAATCACATATTTGCCATAAAACTTTTAATCGCCATGTAAACACTAATCGCCAGACAACTTTTCCTATTATTTCCGCTTATTTGCAATTTTAAAAACTATATTTTCGCACATATATGTATGCTTATAACTACACACACTGCTGACAACTTTTCTAAATAAGTATTCGCATACACCACTAAGCGTTTTCATTAGGCGCTATTTGTTTGCCTCCACTCAACACTAACAATTTGGAATGCGAATATTCCGCCACACAGTCTGCCATAGTTTGGATTTCGTTCACCCACATATTGACACACTCCTCACACACTGCCTTACGCAAAAATTTTGGTATTTATGAACGTATTGAGTGGGTTATTTGTTTAATTCTATGTATGTATCTGATCGCTGATGTTTAAGTACGCTAATGATGCTATTAAAGTAATTGAAAGGTTTTTAATTGCTGAATTTATGATGTAAGAAGTGAGAGTATGTGTGTGGTAGAGAGAGTCAGAGAGAGAGGGTTAGTACATATCCTGTCGGAATGAATGATGAGAGTTTTGAACTGACAAAATTGTGTGCTAATTTGTATCGGTTTGAGGTAGTCTATAAACGAGAAATGAATGATCGAGATAAATGACATTCTTAAGGTAGAAAGATATATGAGTTTCATGAATAAGTGTTAAATCCATTTATTTTCCTACAGGGTATGAAGAGATTGGGGTATATAATGAGGGTATTTTGAAATAATAAATAGCCTAATAGAAAGCGAAGCTTATTCATAATGCATAGAATCTGCTGCACTTGTAGCTTAGCAGCCGGCCTGGTGGTGGAACTAACTATGAGACAGCAGGCGTCCAGCTGAGCAGAGTTGCCACTGACAGAGCTTATGTGCACAGAGCACGGTGCAGTGGTAAAATCAACATATAGAAAGCTATGCAATTATTCAACACGGGTGGAGGGGAGTACATTTATTTGTTGCATAAATGATGGAAATAGGCGACTTGCATTTTCCATTTCGAATTTTGCCATCATCCACCTTATGCAAGCAAATGCATGCCACAGATATTTGTTAGTGCATATTTATGTAAGAGTAATTTCACTAATTATGCTGCTGGCTTAATTAGGATTCTGTGGTCGCATGCCAGTGGTGCACAAACACAAGCACACAAATAAACATACATATAAGCCGAGCAGACGCCCAAATCTTGCAATAGCAAAGGGTGGGTGTGGCAGCAGCAACGAATAATAGTGCACTTCAATGTAAATGCGATTCATTGTTCATTATAAAGCGCATTTGTGGTGGGAGATTTCGGAATTTTCGAAACAAAATAACCACACTTGTGTGTGAACCATATTTTGGCTGGGTTTGTTTATTTGGCCATTCGTTGAAATTGTGTGCTCGATTTGGCAAATATTTATTTGGCTTTAATCAATGACATTACCATAGCATGTATTTCGGTTTTGATATCATATTAGTGAAATTCAATGAACAACACGAAAGCGATGACAATGAGAGAGTGACGGCATTAATTTAAGCTGAGGGCTTGCATTACTAGAGTCTCGTTAAAACAAACTCGTGTTCACTATAAATAATTCAAAAAAAAAAATAATAATTTTAAATTGTTTTGACGGCTAATTTTTAGTGACTAAGTCCATTTCTAACTGTTTGACGGTATTAATAAACCAAACCGTTGTACTTGAGGAAAATCAATGAAATTCTTTGGACCAGAAAGTTACTTAACGTGCCTAATGATTTATAAATTTGTAGGGGTGATTATATGTAGGAAACAATATTTTAATTAACTGCTTTATATTAAAATTAAGTCAAAGAAGTTCGAGCATATAGGTTATGCAATGAAAATAAGACGATCTGGAGCATTTAGAAATTAAATGGATCTAGGTCCTATCTTTATATATTGAATATGTCGAGTAAACAATGCAATAGTCTATCACTGCATATCAGTTAGTTTGTATGAAAGATATTGTTGACAAATATTTAATTATCTAGTTAATAAGATTCACTGAACTACACTGTAATAATACTATTTTTCATTATTTCCTCGAAAATAATATTGGAATCAAGTGATTTTTCGACGATCTCGAGTTCTGTAAGACTTTAACACTCTCATTGTTGTTCTGAGCCATTGCTGCCGTTTGGGAACCCCCTATTTTTTATTTACGACGAAATGAGTTTGCAATTTATAATATATCTTCCATAAGTTCCCACTTCCGAATCTAGTGTATGTAATGTAATACGTTTTAATTTACGTTTTCAACACTCGTAATTGTTCGTAAGTGTGAAATTGCGTGTAGAAATGTATATTACAAGAAAGTGAAGATCAATGAAAATTTGTATACTTCGCAGCACCGCATGGATCGACAGCAGACAGATGGGTCGCCGCATTTAGTATGCTAAGGCAGTGCATTCGTTGTTGAATTCCGCACAATTTGAAGTGAATCGAAATGGTTTGAATCCAATATCGAAGGCAAATCGAAATGAATTGCGCAATCGCACATCAAGCGATAAATGCATGTATGTAAATATATTGATGGTTACATATGTACATATTTACATATAAATGGCTTATAATGCGGATGCATATTGATAAATATATTTATGCATATGTGAGTGTTTCTTTGTGATGTATCTGGGAATCTCATGCAGCATGAGTGCGCTGAATTGGAGCCGAACAGCTGCAGGTCAATGCAGTTCGTCCCCCGGCCGCACACCAAATTTATTTGAATTGCTTATTTATACTAGAGTGTGTGTGTATTTGCACTCATTAATAAAATAAATGTGTGAAAAATGAAATAATAAAAAGATTAATGAAAAATTGTTACACATTTGTATGTCAAGCAGACAAATGGAGAACTGCAGACAGCAACAACAAGTACATTGTGCATATATGCATTTGGATATGTATTCATAATGTGTGTGCCACATGTGTCGTGCAACAAAGACGTGCTTTGTATTATATTTATTTAATTTTTTCCACAGATTGTAGTTATGTATGGAAAGCGCATAAGCAGAGCCCAACCTTTAATTGCATTGTAACACACAATGAGTGAATGATATTGATCGCTTGATGCGATTCCATTGAAATGTTTTGAATTTACGGAAAAACTTCGTAAGCTATATAATATTACTAAAGAATGCATTGTAATCAAATGCAAAGAAATCACACTTTGACCTTCACATGTGTGATGTGCATTAGAAATCTGAAGCGATATTGGATATATAACTAACGATAACTACTTAAAAGGGTTAAAACCATGTTTTGAATTGATTTTTTTATGAAAATGTACAACAATCCTAAGCTCTATCTTCCAAATATCACTCAATTCAACTCTATGAAAATATTAGATTTACAGAAGGTACATACATACATATATCTAACACTTTGTTGAATGATTTCGTTTTAATGTTGAACGATAAAACACCCTTTCCACCACCCCACAGTTAGATCAGTCACTGCAACTTAAGCCTTAAGAGAAATCACCAGGAATTCTTTCAATAAGAAAATGGCAGGTGTCATAAATGCATTTCTGACCTTTGACATGATCTTTATGATCTCAAGTATCAAATAATTTAGTTTTACAATTTTTTAGAAACTTCGCGGCAATACATTTCTTGTTAATCTTCTTATTTAAGATCTCCGCCTCTTTACTGCTGCCTGTCAACATATCAACCTGTCAACCGAAGAGTTCGAATTTTCTATAAATATCAATGTAACAACAATAGTTTTCGGTTAATTTATGAATCAAAACTTATTTGCGGCTCAAAAATAGAGGAAAAAGTTCCGCTTCTCTCTTTGAGTTGCACACATGCCAAGCTTTATTAGATTATCGATAACAGTTGACAATAATTTTGATGTTTAAACAGCAATAGAAATATTGTATTAGAAGCTAAACAAATAGCTGCAAGATTTAGGCGGCCATAAATTGCCTCAGAGGCAACGTGAGCTATATTCTGAAATGTTTACATATCCTTTGAAATCTGTATAAATGTGTGAGTGAGTATGTGTCTTCGAATGTAAACAAGCAGTGCAGTCTTGTTTAAATAAAGATACTCGTGCGTTATGCACTTGAAGGTGTAAAGTCGATTGCAATCGGCTGCAACGGTTGCCACAAGTAGTTGGTTGGTCTACTGATCGTTTGATATGGTTGCTCTCATGGTTTTTCTAACACTTGAGCGTTCATACGAATATCAGCGATTTCGTTGACGTATTGACATTTTCAATGTGCCCTTTTGGTGATGATTATTTTAATCAGATATATTCGTACAGGTACAGGTAAATTTGTATATGGTAAATCAAGTAGACTATGGACTGGTGACGAAATGGGTGTATTTGGGTTAGTAGTGCCAGTAACAAGTGAAAACTCATTACAAAAAAATTTCCAATAAATAGTTTGTTCTGAATACTATGTGGTACTTTTTATGTCAAGAGGTTTGTTTAAAAAAGTTCCCATTATCCAACTATGAATTTTATTAATTTTAAGGTTATTTGGTTCTAGAAAAATCATAATTGCTATAATTGTATGTGAATGGCAGCATTTAATTTTGAAAGAGATATCTCTAAACTATACTAGTTTTATTCTGGAAACTGTATATAACCCTTCGTTAGGCGAGTACCTATTTATGTTTTCTATACCAGGCTTTCATGGAACTATTCTTCTAATATGATTTCACTGTTTATCTGGCTGAGGGTATAAGTATGTATGTACATATATGTATATGTATATATATTTTAAAGTACATGTGACCCTATATAAATAGCAGACTTTGTGGTAACATGCATTTATTGGAATTATAAATACCGGAATAGTACTCCAAGTTGTCTGATATTGTGGTTGTAGATATTACGCTATATTCTATTGTGGTTTTTATTTATGAATAATATTATCTCATCGCTGCCATTTAGTTGTTAAACATGCAATCATAAAAGCCGGTTAAGCTTAGATAACACAAAACCGAGGAAAAAAAACAACAAGCAAAGATACAAAATGTTTTAGAGTGCATTTGTGTGTGTGTGCGTTGCAGAGATAAGGCGTGAAAACTACAAACGAAGAGCTGAAAGTTTTTAACTGAATGAATGGATGCGTAGGCAAAGAGCGAGAGCGGGGTGTGCATCGCTTCGGAGAATGGGTAGCCCCCTTATAGCTTTGGGGACGACATTTTTATGACAACAAAATTCATGAGCAAATATATTGCTAGACATATATACACGCATACAACCATTATTGTGCTAGATGGATAATTTTCATATATAAATGTATGCATGTTCGTATGTATATTTAAATATGAAGTCGCGTTCAACAAAAAGTTGAATAGCCGCAAAGCAATTTGTATTTTGTTATTTCTATTGTTGCTGCAGTTGTGCTATTAGATTGTTATGATTGTAAAGTGGCTATAAACATATGTACATATATATACATATAATATGCAGATATCCGATGCACATTTGAATATGGATATATGTATGTACATACATTTACTATAACCGGTGTGTAATTATATTTTTATCGTAGTTAGCTGGTGTTTCGAAAATACATTTTGTAGATGAAAATTGTTGACAGCTAATTTAGTTTGGTTTTCATAGTGTTTTTTTCTTGCTGTCATTGATTTAGAAATGGGTTAAAAGTTATTATTTTATGTTAGAAAACTTATAATGTAATATTTTGAGTTATCTCTAGTCTTACAGAAAGAAATAATAAACAAATAAATAATATTAGTTATTTTAATAATATAATAATATATAATATTTATTTTAAAATAAATAAATAATATGAAAAAGACTTTGTAAAAAATATTATTTAGCAAAAAAATTATTTTGTGAAAAACAAATTTATTGTTTTTATTAATGGGTCATATAATATGTAGTTCGATAACCTCCACTTCTAATTATTTTATCAACGTCGAACAAGTTTAGTAAAAAAAAATTAAAATTCCTTTTAATAAAAACAAACGTTTAGTCATGTTGCTGGGTATATTTATAAATAAATAATTTGTTGTACTTTTCTAATGATCAGTCACACAAAATATTATGAATGGCTTTCAATTGTCCGAAAATAATAACTATTTGCCTTTTGATAATAAATTTCTTCGAAAATAATTTAATCAAAATTACAGTTAAGTATTAAATTCGAAGTTAGCAATTTCGAAAATGTATATTTAGCGCTAAAATCATTGAGATAACTCTATGAATTATGAGATAATAAAAATGAAAATAGCTTCTGATTGGTTTTAGCAATTAAGAATATTTTTTTATTTTCTGATTTTTTATACACTAAGTACGATTTCATTTAACTATTATATTTGTTTTCTTTTTATAACTGATTTGATTTAGTTTTTTGAGCTTTCTATTTTTTCTATATTTAAATAAATTCTCATGCAATTTTCCACTAATTACACAACTAATTAAATTTATTAATTCAGTATTGTTATCAAACTCCTTTATATGCTTGTTGATGTAAACGAATGTTTAATGAACATAAATTGATAGCGGTTTCATATTTCCATATCAAGTGTTGAGCATGAAAAGTTTGCGGTTGCACCCGCATATTTAAATTTAATTGCATGACCAAATCTGTAATTGATTACAATATGTACTAGTAATTTATTTACACAAATCCGTTTTTAATTACTTAATTAAGCAAATAATTTAAATTTCAAACTTTAATCAGTGTAACAAGTCCAAAATTTTGAAGACACGGAGAAGCATTGGAAAAGTTTGTCCAATATTCAAGATTTCGGTGTCTTAGAGACAGGAATAGTGTAGTATGTTACAAAGAGCTATGCAACCAAATAATGGAACCTAAAAAAGCATAAAGAAATACCCGATTGTGACTCTTGTAGTATTGTATAAATGAGTGAGAAAGAGAGTAAGTGAAGCTCTCTATTAGCCTTGAATCAATTAAAATTTTGATTGAGAAACCAGTTTTGCCATTCACACTGCCGGCTACTCGATAACCGACCAGCTGTTATACATTTTTGTTTTTGCTCTTCATAAGAAGTTGGTAAGTTTCATCAACTGGTAGCCTGAACAACAGCAGACAAAGAACGTACATATATATAATTACAAATGCGGTCTTTGTCGCAGATTGTAATGTAGATTTTTATTTTGTATGGAAAATCGATCTTAATCAGCGTTTTAATCGAGCAGAGGCTGGTTAATTGATCAATTAGCTCTTGTGTGAAAAGGCTATAGCCATCTCTGATTATTTCATTGCAGTGGTTTATATTCTATTATGCTTATAAATTAACTAGCACGTGCTGCAATTGTCAGTATCGGCAACGCTATCTATATGTATATATTTCGACTCAATAATTTATATGTAGACTAAAATATTTATATACACATACTATGTACGTATACATAACTAGCAACCAATAATCCTTAGCTTCACTTAAGCTCTCTTAGCGCTTTACCATACTGCATATATATGCTGCAACAACAACCGTTAACTTACTTTGTTGCAATGCGACATAACATAAGTCACTGACGACACATAGTATAAGACTGTGGAATGACGCGTATTGTCATCATTAATTAACGTATTAATTTTACAATCTGAGATATGAGAGTTTGTATGTATGCACGTGTGGTGTGTGTTGTATGGAGTGCCTTCAATGTAACTAATGGTTGTGTTGCAAGCAAAATGCGTTTGTGTGTCTGTTATTTGTGTATTCACATAAATTTTACAAATGACACATTTTACACCATCACCCCCATGAAATGGTGTTATGTCTCTAACGGTGCATTTGCATAGGGCATATGTATGTTTATAGGTGTTGCAATGAGGGGAGTGACTGCAGTTGCAACACTTAAACGGTTGTATGTGTATGTATGGGCCTACTTATGGGCACAATTTATGGCAGTTTTGTACGTGTTAAAGGCATTAACAGCGGCGCTGACGAATGGCTGACAGCGTCAGTAGTGGCAGCAACCATAATAACAACAACTTTAGCAACAATTTTAATAAAGTGTTGCATGATATTTAAAGGCGAATGTGCGATATTCACTGAAATTTGCGGATATATACATACATATATATGCCAGATATGAATATTTAAACTCCTGATGGCAACTGCGCCTGCATTGTGGGGCGATTGCAGCTTATTGTTTGCTCAAAACCTAAATGCTTGTTGTCACAACAAAGCACCGACAAGAAAAACAAAGTCCAACGCAATTACAACTTTCAGTTAATTTGTCAGCCATTTCACCAATTCAACCATCACCCACACATATGCAAATTTTCACGCGCTGATCCTTTGGCTAACCTACGTATTGGGTTGGGTGTTTGTGTGCGATTTAAGAGTTCAACCGCTTGTGTGGAGAATTGTTCGATGAGTAATTATATATATTTTACAACACTCTGTGGCGCCAACAACAACAACGTGATTGGGGATTTTAATGAGAAATGCAGCAGGCAAACAGCTGTTTTAGCAACACAATAAAGTTTCTTTACAGTAGTCACCACTTAATTGGTGCCAATTTGAGTGATTTGTCACTTTCTTTATTAAACTGATCCTGAATTCACTAAATTAGCTAATTTTATACTAATGGGCTCATTTAGTTTCTTAATTTACTCAATTAGCAGGTATATTTCTCAGTTAATTGACCAAGTAATGGTGTCAACTATATAGGCTATAAACCAATACATAGGGAGATATGCTAAATCGACTAAATTTAGTGGATTCTGTGTGATATGTCTTTCAGTAATTTCCACTAATAAATGAAGCGAGCATTTTGCATAATAATAATTCACTTAATATTCAAGTAGACAAATGGTTGACATTTCAGCCTTATTGAAATGGCATCCCTTACGTTAATTGAATAAAACAACTATTGTAAATGTTCCACCTAAGTTAACAAGAGATCACTGTACACAATTTTCATATAACGTACTGTTTATCGATTTCATTTATGCAGCAGTTATTGTTGTTGTACAATAATCTTAAATGCATTTTTTGTGTAATTTTTATTTTATTTTTTCAAATTAAATTGACGAGTAATTACTTAAAGGCTTGAATGCAATTTTCGCTATTTGCATACTTAAATACTACAATCAGCGCATAATATAAACAAATTGCATATAAAGAGAAACAATAATGTAGTGAAATCACTTAAATTGCAATTTAGCGTTATTGCGATGGAAATTAAAACACATAATGGCTCCATTTTAAAAATAATGATAATGAAATACGTGAACAGACGCGAAGATTTTCAGAAGTGCTTACACAGAATCTTTCAGCAAGCGATGAATCGCACAAGCAAGTGGTGTAAGTGAATTAGACATGGAATAGAAAAACATTATATATTAATCTTAGAACCCGAAGGTATTGAAATCATAATTTTAAGAAATTACCTTTAATCTTTACTATTTCAGATTTCAATGTACTATAAAATATCAATTATTTATCAAACCGTCCTCGTAAAACTACTTTTGTATACGTTGTAGTTGTTGTCATTTGATGAAATTGATTGAATGTCTTGTTAATGCGGATTTTACGATATGAACTTTTTTAATATACGATAATTAAAATACACATCAATAAATAAAATAAATAATTCCCTGCCACTTGGGTATTAAATTAAAGAGTTACAGGTTAATGGATTAAATTTTGTATTTAACAGTTATTATTTGATGTGCTTTTTTGAAAGCCATTTGAAGCTAAGTGTAGCTTTTAATAAAAATATGATTTAGAGTTATAGTTATTGCTCATAGAAAGTCTCTTTTATTTATCTTTCGAGCAAGATTTTACAACATCATCTACATAACCTCTTCCAAATATAAATAAAATAAGCACATTTCACTTGAGCAGGGAATATATATGTCCATATTTTAAAGTCATACATGGCATGGTTTATGCTAGGAAAAGTAGATCTGACTATTTGCTTACATTTCAATCAGTACATATGAAAACTTATCAATTCTTTCATTTCCATAACTAGAATTTATAGATCATGGAATTCAAAGAGCTCTTAAACAAATCAAAATGAATAAATCCAAAAAACAGAACATCTATAGAACAGATAAGAATA
Organism: Zeugodacus cucurbitae; assembly: GCF_028554725.1. NCBI lineage: Eukaryota > Metazoa > Arthropoda > Insecta > Diptera > Tephritidae > Zeugodacus > Zeugodacus cucurbitae. The sequence goes on from NC_071669.1 coordinate 49,238,473, forward strand.
TGATACGAATAACCTATAAATCACGTACAGGATCCGTCCGAGTTCTCAAGCTGTCAATCAAAGTTTTTAAATATAATATTGAAAGGCCACATCTATGAATTGTGAAACTTTAGCTTGTCGGTTGGTTTTTACTTGTAATTTTCTCTTGGATAGTTGGGTTATCGGATGAGAAAATGTAAAGAATTATTGAGAAATGTCATTGAGATGGTGATAACTGCTCGATTTCGCTAAATTTCTATTGGTTTTTTATGTAAGAATAATTGCCTTAAATATAAATATTTTATAGCACCGTTATGCCTTTTCTATGCCTAAAGAGCGATAAAATGTCGGAAGAAATATGAAAATATTTTGAAAGTAATCTCAACAAATGCCAAACCGACTAAAATTAAAACGATATTAGTTTCAGTTGGCATTTATAATTTTCAAAATCCGTTAGAAATAAATTACAAAATCAACAACAATTATAACGGTGATGTTTCAATCAAAACTTCGAGCGAATAATCCTTTCAGATTTCCAAGCAGCCGAGTTTAAAGTGTCAGATTGATTATGCCACGCACGTCGTGCTGCCACTTAATGCGAAAACTTCGCTGACATTTGTCATAGACAAACCAAGGCGGGTGACGGGCGACGGCGGGGCCGGAATTTACTGGCAAACTTCTAAATTGAATTCTTCGTTTATATTTGCAACACGAAGCTTTTATTTTTATATTGTTAATTCTGTGCGTTTCCCTTTCGTTAATTACGACGAGGAAGAGAAGAAGCATAAAATCAAATAAAGTCTGCAACACACGCCGACACAGTTCAGCTGAACGCTGTTGCACTTTCACTTGCAATTTAAATGCTCAGCAAATAACGGTGCAACTAAAGTGCTAACTTGTGTCGATCTCCGCTCCTCCTCCCTTCCACTCCACATTGCCACTCTTTGTTTGCATTCCATTATGCCTCAATCTGTTCCGTTGGCAGAAGCAAGAGCAAATGCATTCGCTACAACAAAAGGAAAAACAACAACAACTAAACTAAGTCTACAATAAATCGCAAATTGTCGTGTTTACGCATTTTACATGATGTCTTGAACAATTTTACGACTTTGCGCAGTTTTGCCACTGACTGACGCTGGCATTGCAACAGCCAAAACTCTCCCACGTCAACATGCCACATGGAGCAAAGGGTGCGTGCAGTACACCTCGGCAATTTGTTTTGTTGTTAAATGGAAATGAGTTTGCACGCCTAGTCCACACTCCGTTACTACATCCCACACCCGCTCGGAGCTCCTGCAACTGCTGCATCCAAGTGCATTACTTGTGTTGTTGCAGCAGAAGGCGATTGGTGCCGTCGTGGTACATAGCTTGTTTCGATTTTTTTAACAACACAATAGAATCTTTAAAATGTTCGGAAGCGCATTGTTCGTAAACGCATTCATGCACACGTCCCTAAACAGTTGCACGTTCGCATACTGCACGGTGCTAAATAGCAAAATGGCTCTATGGTTTGGTGTATATGGCACGTTTCAGCTTTCCACATGCTAACTAACAATAACATCGCAATAGCTATGACATATCTAAGCTTCATGCAGCTTCCTCTCCATTGACGTCCTTTGTCTTTTTCAATACGACTGTACATGTTTATGGGTATCTTACAGATGTTTATTGACGACGTAAACTTAAATTGAAGTCTAGGCGACTTTTCAGAAGTAAGTCGTCAATTTTGAAGGCGAAATTATATAATAAAGACATTTTTCAGGAACCAGAACTGACCCGGAATGAACTATTTCCTACCTATTATATATTTTCTCTATTAACCGTGATGTCTGCTAAAAGTTAAATATTTTGATATCCTTTTTATTGCTGTAAAAGTAATTTTTTTATGTGTACATTAGGGGTATAATTTTTGAATTTTTTTGAAAAAAAAATTTACATGGCATAACACGATGAGGAATAGTAAAAAAATGATAACTGCGTTTTTAGTTTTTCGATTTATTTCAAAAATTTCACGCAGAATTTAAATTGAAAATTCGTATGAAAATTTCATACATATGCCAAGAAAAAACACCATATGAGATTATGTTCTTTTCTTTGTGTCTGTTTTGTTTTGCTCTTCTTCCGTTATTTGTCGTATTTTTGCATATGACAAAAATAGATAACGGTAAATTTGAGTAAATGCTTTATGAATGATTGAAACTTCGTATAAGCGTCGCGCCAGTTGCCTTTATTTAGCTGTCGGTCTCTCATTCAGTGCGTGGCGGCTGGAGTGAAAGTGTCTTTTTTAATTAACAATGTCTTTTAAAAAAGTGGTGCTGAAGTTTTAAAAAATTCAAAACAATGGGAAAACAATTTTATAACATTTGAAAAATCTAAGAATAAGAGAAGAGAAATCAATCAATAACATTGAAAACCCCTTCAGTGAATTGTGTAAGATTCCAAAACAGACCGTGATTATAGGAAGGTATAATGAATTAGCAAAAACGGAGAAATTGAAAAAGAAAAGATGCCAGATTATTTCAAACGAAATGATTGCCTTGTGGTCGAAACTAAACTGTCCGAGCATAACACGTATAGCTGCACAACGGAAGATAACAAAAGTTTTAAATGATTATTCAACATTTTTAAAATTCCCGGATGGCAGAAATGTTACAATGGCGTTCAACAAGTTATGTGATATAACTGATTTAAAAGGTGTCTGGCTAGGAACTGAGGACAAAAAGTTGTATGAACTCCAAACAACTACAAATGGAGAAGTAGGGTACACGACAGCTAAAGCAGTTTGTGTGCATCCCTCCAAAGCTGCCCTTTTAAGAAAAAATGTTCAAAGCACCTCGTGTTTAAATAAAGTGGCGCTCAACACTTCAACATCATCAGCTGAATCTGTCGAGCAGTTCGAAACTGTGCACAAGTGTTTTCTTAAACACTGGGTAAAAGAAGATTCTGCCATTCTGAATTTAAAAAGATCTAATATTTGCGCTGAAAGAGCCATCAAAGTTATTCAGGAAATTTACCCTTTTTGTAAATCTGAATATAGTTTAAATCTTAAGTTTATCTCAAATAATATCAAAATGAATTAAATAATGAACTAAAACGTATATTTATTATAAAAATGTATTTGTCTTGTACTTAAATTAGTCTTATTGCTTCTAAATCAAAATTTGTCTTCTTCTTCTTCGCATATAACATATGAATTTTTTCAATATAAATTCTGCGTGAAGTTTTTGAAATAAATCGAAAAACTAAAAACGCAGTTATCATTTTTTTACTATTCCTCATCGTGTTATGGCATGTAAAGTAGGTGTTACAAAAATAGACTACCCCTAGTGTACATATGAGCAGTGCGTGGCATAAACAAATACGCGCTCAAATGCAACTATTACATACCTACATACAAGCTTGCATGTGCCGGTAAGAGTTTATCTGCATGGCGAGTGTTAAAATGTTTAAATTAATTTCTAAATTTAAACGCAATCAGAGTAAGCAACATGCAACGTGCAACATGCTACAATAATGTGGAACGGCTTGCTCACGTACTTGTGTATGAGTGCATGACAATTCTCATGCAGCTAATAAGTGCTGTTCATATTAATAGGTGCAACACACATCTGCTTGTAAATATGAATGTAAATTGTGTATGATTTATGCACATGCAAATATTGTTAGCTGTTTATTTATTCGAGAGTTGTTTTCGTGTCACATGCTCATATACATATAGAAGCGAGTAAGTGCTACTGTTTGTTCAACACGCGTTCACATATTTGTAAGCACATAATTTCTTAATTTATTGAAGAAAATTAACCAGCTGGCTTGGTGAAGAGACGATCAAGGAGATATCTGCTGAAAGCGCATTTTAAATTTCTAATTTTAGATTATATATTCCTCTTTGTAAGAAAATATGAGGTTTCAATTACAAAAAAATTAAAATATTTGATTTTACACTCTTCGTGTCCCTTTCTACTTAAAGGACTTTCTAGATATATTATAATAACAGCTACATACTTTACTAAAGAAAATTTAAGTAAATCAAAGTGTTGCAATATTTTCATTTTAATATAGAACAAATCGAATTCCTCTCTCAATTTGCTTTCGCTTTTTAGACCCATCAACAGAAGGAATCCCAGCTAAAGTGCTTACCTGAAATGAAATAAAACAAAATATTTAATATTTTTGCAATAATATAGATTAAATTGGTAAAAGATGTTTATGTTATGTGGTTTTAAATAAATATTTTTATTGACAATTTGGGACATACTGTTTATCCTAAGCTTTGTTTATAAGAAATTAGTAAAGTTGTAACGATAAATTTAATCGATTATATTCAGTACATTGATTGCAGAAGTTGCACTTCATTGGTCGATTGCTTTGAAACAGCAAGTTGTCCTACAAGCTGTCAGGTTAAGTTATTGAATAATTTAGGATTTTCTTAAAATTTTGATAGTTCCAAAATAATTTAAACAAGCATCCACTTAATAGTATGAGCTTATGCTTAGAAAAAAATCAAGTTCAGTACAGCATAATACATGAATTTATGTAACAAATATTCAATAAGAATTAATTAAAACACGTTTTGGAGCAATTTATTATGTACGTAATTATTAATTGTTTACGTGAAAACCGGGATTCATTTATTTTAGTCTTTTAATTGCATTTTTTAATGATGATAAACAATACATTTATTATGCAGATAAACTCGGCTTTTATATTAAATAATAAAAATATTATTGAAAGTTATTATAATGAAGAAGTATTACAACTGATGCCTATATTTTTTATTAAAACATTTTTTCGAAAGTAAACTGCTGTGGTTTAATGAATTAGTGTGTTATTTTAATGTAGTGAAAAAATAACTAGTTTTTTTGCAGATTTATTATGATAATGTTTTGAGTAAAATGAGAAATTATTTGTTTAATCGGTAAACAAAAATTATTAACTTTTATATATACATATATTTTTTGTAAGTGGAAATTGAAAACTATGACCATATATGCATGTACATATTAATTTTTTTGATTTATATAAAAAGTGAATAAACTTTTTGTGCTTCAGTTCATTAATTCAGTAGTTCATTAGACCTAGTTAGAGGATGGGATCATGTGTAGAAGTTCACGCAAGTGAGGAAAGTTTTTGATTGTCATTCACTTGGGAGTGGCCAGAAACGATTCTTCTCCACATGGTTCAAGCAGCTCACGACTTCCGGTTTTAGACCAAGTATCCTCTGGGTAGCCAACAGACATCCGTTTGAAGGCGAGCTAAAGTGAGAAGACGAAGCCCGCTTATGCGGTTGTGCGTAGGGCTTGGGACCCACCACATATAAACGAAGTACCAATGAAAAATCTACGAAAGCCTCGGATGAGACACCCCCCTTTTGATGACGACCCCTGCAAACGTTTTAAGGATAATGATATAAGGGCATGCACCTGGAATGTCCGGACCCTTAATGGGGAAGGTGCCTCTGCCCAGCTGGTTGATGTCCTCATACGACTCAAGGCTGACATCACCGCCATCCAAGAAGTGCGATGGACGGGACAAGGACGGAAGAAGGTGGGTCCTTGTGACATCTACTACAGCGGCCATATAAAGGAGCGCAAATTCGGTGTTGGATTTGTGGTGGGAGAGAGACTCCGTCGCAGAGTCCTGGCATTCACCCCGGTGGATGAACGTCTTGCCACAATCCGCATCAAAGCGAGGTTCAACATATCGCTGATTTGCGCCCACGCCCCAACGGAAGAGGAGGACGATGTGACCAAAGATGCTTTCTATGAGCGCCTAGAACGTACCTATGAGCGCTGCCCCCGCCACGATGTAAAAGTCGTGCTTGGCGATTTTAACGCCAGGGTGGGTAAAAAAGGTGTCTTTGGCACAACAGTCGGAAAATTAAGCCTCCATGACGAAACATCGCCAAACGGCCTGAGGCTGATCGACTTCGCTGGGGCCCGAAATATGGTCGTCTGTAGTACCAGATTCCAGCATAAGAAAATACATCAAGCTACTTGGCTGTCTCCTGATCGAAACACGCGGAACCAAATCGATCACGTTGTGATAGACGGAAGACATGTCTCCTGTGTTTTAGACGTGCGTACGCTCCGAGGACCAAATATAGACTCGGACCATTATCTGGTCGCAGCGAAGATACGCACCCGCCTCTGTGCAGCAAAGAATGCCCATCAACAAACACAAGGAAGGTTCGACGTCGAAAAGCTGCAATCGCAACAGACAGCCACGAAACACTCTACTCGACTTGCACTCCTGCTCTCTGAGAGCACTCATCAGCATCTCGGTATAAGGGAACTGTGGAACGTCATCTCAAACTCACTACGTACCGCTGCAGCCGAAACAATTGGTTTTCGGCAACGACAAAAAACAAGCTGGTACGATGAGGAGTGCCGTCTCGCAGCGGAGAGAAAACAGACTGCCTACCTCGCAACATTGCAAACGACCACAACACGTGCGGGATGGGATAGATACCGAGAGCTGAAGAGGGAAGCGAGACGCATCTGCAGACAAAAAAAGAAAGAGGCCGAAATGCGTGAGTACGAAGAGCTTGAGAAGCTGGCAGACAGAGGGAATGCTCGAAAATTTTATGAAAAAATGAAGCGACTTAACGAAGGTTTCAAGACCGGAGCATCCTCATGTAGAGACCAAGGTGGTAATCTGGTAACCGATGTCCAGGGCATACTGGGATTATGGAGGGAACACTTGTCCGACCTGCTGAATGGCAGGGAGAGTACAACACCAGGAGATGGCGAACCCGATCCCCCAATCGATGACGATGGAACAGATGTTCCATTACCCGACCATGAAGAAATTCGAATAGCAATTACCCGCTTGAAGAACAACAAAGCAGCGGGGGCCGATAGATTACGGGCAGAACTATTCAAATACGGCGGCGAAGAACTGATAAGGTGCATGCATCAGCTTCTTTGCAGAATATGGTCGGAAGAAAGCATGCCTGACGATTGGAATCTCAGTGTGCTCTGCCCAATCCATAAAAAGGGAGATCCCACAATCTGCGCCAATTACCGTGGGATCAGTCTCCTAAATATCGCATACAAGGTTCTATCGAGCGTACTGTGTGCAAGACTAAAGCCTTGGACCTTATCAGTGTGGCTTTAGGCCTGGAAAATCGACAACTGATCAGATATTCACCATGCGCCAAATCTTGGAGAAGACCGGTGAAAAGAGGATCGACACACACCACCTTTTTGTCGATTTTAAAGCTGCTTTCGACAGCACGAAAAGGAGTTGCCTTTACGCCGCGATGTCTGAATTTGGTATCCCCGCAAAACTAATACGGCTGTGTAAATTGACGTTGAGCAACACCAAAAGCTCCGTCATGATTGGGAAGGACCTCTCCGAGCCGTTCGATACCAAACGAGGTTTCAGACAAGGTGACTCACTATCGTGCGACTTCTTTAACCTGATGCTGGAAAAAATTATAAGAGCTGCAGAGCTAAACCGAGAAGGTACAATCTTCTACAAGAGTGTACAGCTCCTGGCGTACGCCGATGATATTGATATCATCGGAAGCAACAACCGCGCCGTTTGTTATGCTTTTTCCCGCATGGATAAGGAGGCGAAGCGAGTGGGTCTGGAGGTGAATGAGGACAAGACGAAATATCTCCTGTCATCAAACAAACAGTCGGCGCATTCGCGTCTTGGCTCCCATGTCGCTGTTGACATTCATAACTTCGAGGTCGTAGATAATTTCGTACACCTGGGAACCAGCATCAACAACACGAACAATGTCATCCTCGAAATCCAGCGCAGAATAACTCTTGCCAACAGGTGCTACTTTGGACTGAGTAGGCAATTGAACAGTAAAGTCCTCTCTCGACGAACCAAAATCAAGCTCTACAAGTCGCTTATCATTCCCGTCCTGCTTTACGGTGCAGAAGCTTGGACGATGTCAACATCAGATGAGACGACACTAGGAGTTTTCGAGAGGAAAATTTTGCGTAAGATTTATGGTCCTCAGAACATTGGCAACGGCGAATACCGCAGACGATGGAACGATGAGCTGTACGAGTTATACGACGACATTGACATAGTTCAGCGAATAAAAAGACAGCGGCTACGCTGGCTAGGTCATGTTGTCCGAATGGACGAAAACACTCCAGCCCTGAAAGTGTTCGATGCAGTACCCGCCGGAGGAAGCCGAGGAAGGGGAAGACCTCCGCTCCGTTGGAGGGACCAGGTGGAGAGCGACCTGGTTACACTTGGGATCTCCAACTGGCGCCGAACTGCGAAGGAGAGAGAGAGGTGGCGAACTATCGTCGATTCGGCTATAACCGGCTAAACGGTTGCAACGCCAATCACATACATTAGTCCTTTCAATTTTAAATTTTCTATTATTTTTAATTAGTTTTGCACATTTTTTATGTCTACTGACTGAGTGAAGATACTTTTTATGACATAAACTACGATTGCATTTTTATATCAAAAATCTTTGATGAAAGACACTGTGGGAAATACATTTCAGCGCTGGTAGTGCTAACTGTTTAAAATTAATTACTTATTTTAATGCTTTCGCAGTTGTTGTTGACTGTCACTGGCAGCCAAATGGCGCGTAAATTAAAACGTTATTAAACTGTCACAGAGCAGCAAACAGAAAATTACTGAACAACCTTTAACTTTTTTATATTTTCTTTTATGAAAATCTAAATCAAAATAGCGCATACTCTAAAAGTAAAAACAACAGCAAGTTATTGTTGTTGTCAAATTGCGATTGCACTCAGGCGCTGGTGTATAAACAATTTGCGATGCGTTCATTGTCAGACGCGAGCAAGCGATACAATTGCATGCCACAAACACTGTGGCATTACTGTGTGGCGCATCGACAACAGTTGCTGTTGCCCGCGTTATTCAAAAGTTTGTCGGCGACGCGTAATCACAGCGCTGCCAAAATGGATTATCGTCTGCAAAAATGCGCGCGATTGTGCATGGGTGTGTGTGGTGATTTTTTTTTGGTGTGCGCGCGACGTGCAAATTGATACGTTGCACATTGCATTATTGATAGCTGATAATTGGCAATTGCATTGTCGTTTGACCCTAGCTACCCTAGCGCGGAATTGTCTGGCAATTGAATTTTATTGACTTGTAATTGAAGACACTTTCACATGCTTTGCTATTTACACGAATTTTATTGTTATTTAAGTTATTAAACTGTTATAGATATTATTTGAGAAGTAGGAATATATAGGCGAAGGCAGGAGATATATGATTTGTATCAATAAGGTATTTACCGTTACTTAATGAATATAAACCAAAAGCTTTTAGTTTCAAGAATACAGTGCTAATAAAATAATTCCTTCTTTGTGTTCTGAACCTAAATCCGTTTCGTGAAAGCTGTTTTTGGAAAGTTTTTCCCACAATAATGAAAAATATTACCTAAAGTTAAACATTGAATATATTTTATGTATAGTGACGAGGCCCTTGGACTTTTACAATGAAAAAAATATATATATAACAGTTTTGTCGTGACCATAAAAAAAATAATCTTGAATTGGACAATAAACAGTTGAACCACCTTCACCAAATTGAGCTCAACATGTAAATATTTTCTCTACAAGCTTTCCATCACATTTTTTACCCAACAGGTTCCCATGTTTATGAATTGACTACACACTAAATAAATGCACACGCATATCTGTGTTCGTACGAGTCTCACAAATAATCATTGCGATCTTTATCTACACTACTGACTTACTGATGAATTTATGCACTTTCTAACTAAATAAACTCATGCCACACAAAAACTGCATAAATCAAGAAAGTTACTCAGCAAATGCGTAAGCAAGAGAAAACCCACATTCGAGCGCACAGATGCTGAATGGCAGAAACTTCAAAAACCGCATGTTAACCAAATCACCGGAGATCATCAGCTGAGGCGCAGTGGCAATAAAAGGAGGCAGAGAGGCACAGATGAATATTTACATGAAATTAAGATAATGGCAACCATGCTGATGTTGCATAAACTAGCATTGCGTTGGCCCAACCGAATGACGGATCGGGTCGATGTGAGCGCCATAAAAGGCAATCGAAAGGAATTTCGCGGCGAACAACTTTACATTGCGGTACTTTTTGCTCTCACTGTGCGCGCTGGCTGTTGTGCCACGAGGTGAGGCTTAATTAAATATTGGGAAGCATTGCAAAAATTCAGTTGCGGCAATTTTCGTGTACGCAGCGTGGGTAAATGAGTGGGTCGAAACTTCCAGGAATATATTTATTTTGCTTTTGCGAAAAAACAAGGAATTCATATATTAATGAATTAATTTGAAAGTTGTAATACAGTTAAAATATATAATAATAACGTACAGTTTGAAGTATGAAATCCCTTTGAATAGAATAGATCTAATAAAATAAAAAATAATAATATTAAAAAAGCCGTAAGGATTATATTTGATTTAGAATATTCGTATTTAAAGGATTGTCATCATTTTTCTTACTTAATTATTAAAACTTTACATTCTAAATGTAAAAGGTTTCTTAAAAATACTTATATTTTTCTGCCTACAACTGTGTACATTGTATGTACAATACATCAAAATTATATAAAAAATATAAATAATGCACAAACGACAAATGTAAATGTAGAAAGTAATCGTTGAAATTACATCAGATAACTGAAAAATGAAAAGTAAAATAAAAAAATTACAAATACAATACACTTCATTAAAGCGCGTACGTACAAGATACACAGCTACCACGCATAATGCAGCAATAAAAATATGTACCAAAAACACAACAACAACAATTGCAGCTGTAATTTATACATTTATACATTATTTCATAAATAATTCAGAAACTTCGCCGCATGCGCATGCGCGTTGTGTGTGATTTCGTTGTATTTTCGAAGTGTTTACTTTGTAATTTTTCAAGACTATATTTTGTACTTTGTATGGTTTCTCCTGTTTATTTGCAATTCGGCGCTGCGCATGCGCACACAGTACGCGTCACTCCTCACATAATTACATAGAATTTTGCAATATAAATACACACATACATGCTTGTATCACATGTAATTTTCGCATTACAGTAACACATGTCGCAACAAACACGTGAGTGGAAAGCACGCGTCTGTGTGGCCTTTTTTATTCCATTGAGCCGACGGTGCGCAGTGTCTCGCATCTTGCCAAGCTGACGGCGCTCTCAGACATATTTCGAGACGTGCGTCCCACGCAAATTTGCCGCAACAAAACTGGATTCGATGAAGCGATATTGCTTTTAGCGTTGGAACGCGAGAAGCATAGACGGACAGACAACCACATTTGACATAAACACATACATAGTGTGCCGCGCTGCTATCCAGCCATTGACTATTAATCGATTGGAAATCTAATGAGGTGCGAAGAGGCGTGCGCCAAGTGGGCTGTATACGCGCGACTCGCCGTAGCCAAGAAAATTCGCCTTCGTCAACTAGGCGAATGCATCCAACACACACACATATGTACATCTGAACACTGAAATTATTTTATAAGTCGCGACCTGGCAGTCGACGAATCAAGGCAAAGCGCAGAACACTGTATCGCACGCTCAAATATAGTTTGTAATGCGGCACGATGCTTGTGGCAACGACTGTGGTTACAGCCTGTGGTTGTGCGACTGGCTAGAAAGACTGAGGCGTGAGACAGCCCAGCCAGGAAGCCCACTTTTGCTTAGAGAAATTTTTTTGAATTTTTGCTTCGCGTCGTATGTCTGCCTTGTCGTCTGTCGCCTACTGCAAGTGTCAACACTACTGTTTTTTTGTTGCTGCCACTGTTGCCGGTAACCGCACGCAATTGACACAATTGCTTAATCCATTGGCGCGTGCGCACATTGCGTCTGCGTTTGGAAAACTTTAGCCGAGCTTTTGGCCATGTGACAGGTTCGCCACCATTGCGGAGGCGTTTGTCTGTCGCATAAATTCTGTGGATGCCAAAGCTTGAAGTGAGTACGGAAAAGTGCGGAAGAGTGGACGCTTATTAATGACGCGGCTGACAAGCGGCAGGACGCTATGCGACATGTGAACAGCTGATTAAATGAACCTATTAAATTCGAAATATGTGGCGCGGCGAGTTTGTGCAACACCCATATGCGGGCACGCTTGCAACGCAGTTAGAATGTGTTAATATTTGCTTAAATATGTGCGTCTGTCACAGTTTTTAATTAAAATGCCACCAAGCGCACTTCTAACGTTTCCTTTAATGCATAGACATGTTCCACTCGATTAAATCCGGCCTCCTCAGTGTTAATGGTTCGCCGCCCATTTTCTTGCTGCCTTCGGACTCGATCTTGTCTTGTGCCGCTTGCGTGTAATTAACACCATTATTGTATAGCAAATAAATTAATGACTACTTGTAAGTGTATTAAGATACAATTTGCCTTCCGATACAATTTGTATAAATATACAAGTGTCGTAATGAAATATTGGAATTTATGCGTTGTATCAGTTCTGGTTAAATGAGCAAAAATAAAAATAAAAATGCAGCAGACGGAGTAGGTAAACGGTTAAAAGCATTTAATGTAAATTACAAATAAATTAATATTTTCTAGTAGTTTCTAATCTTGATTGGCGTATTTAGAGTCTGAGCTAAAAATATTAAAAATAAAATATAGAAAAATATATTTCAAATGATAATTTTATTCACCCTCATTGATTTGCCATTTCGCTAAATTTGTGCGTTGCTGGTTTGACGAAGCTATTTATATGTAAAAGCAACAACAACGTTAGAGAGTAGAATTCACATTAAGAAAATAAAACATGATATTTCATTTTTAATTAATTGGGAGTGTTCAATTGTGAATAAACGTTCCGATTACACATGGCAATTGTAATAAAATAAATGTATAAATCAATTAACTGAAATGAGACGAGCTTCGCAACTGGTTTGACAATTTTGATATGCAATATATTAGAGAATTCCGATTTAGTTATAAAAGTAATTAAACATGTGCATTTACATACATACATATTCATGCCTGGATAAATATTTACACACACCTGCTTTGGGTTTTTATCTTTATAAGTATTCAAACTGGCATTACGCGCCGTGTAATTGAAGGGGAGACATCTATTACCTTCCGATCGAGGAACTTCTTAATTGATTAAGTCAAGTAGAAATAAATATTTTGTAAATTCCAAATTAATGGTACTGCATCGAACACTTTCAGAGCTGGAGTGTTTTCATCCATTCGTACAACATGACCTAGCCAGCGTAGCCGCTGTCTTTTTATTCGCTGAACTATGTCAATGTCGTCGTATAAATCGTACAGCTCATCGTTCCATCGTCTGCGGTATTCGCTTTTGCCAATGTTCAGAGGACCATAAATCTTACGCAAAACCTTTCTCTCGATAACCCCAAGAGTCGTCTCATCGCATCTTTTGCATAAGTCAACTTAAAATGTTAACTTTCTTGAAGAATGGGGCAAAATTTAATCGGATTACCCTCTTTACGGCCGTTAAATTTATATTTTATTAAATTTTATTGCCTTAACTACAACGACTTCCTGGAATTAAACTTCAATTCTGCGATTTCTGGGAAAAGCTTAAACCAATTGTTATCTTCAAATTGAATTCGTTAAATAAATTCCGGTTGAATGAATTTCACAATTCTCAATGTGGAGGAGAATAGGAGAGAATGAGTGTAATAATATTGTGGGCGCTCAACGAAGCGAAATCAATTTTAACTAATTGGCACGAAATCGCCAGCGACCAGACATATACGACAATTAAATTTCAAAGACCATACCTACATACTTTTGTGAGAGAGAGGAGTTAACTGCTAGCTAACCAATGTTATCTTGAGGCGAAATAAATGTTTATAACAGTATAAAGCTGTGTGTATATCCCTTAGTATATGTATTGGCTGAAGATTTCTCGCTGGACTTCTTGCATTGAGTTATAGCGAACGAAAGCCAAACAGGAAGTAAGCCACGTAAACAAGTTTTTGTTGGTGTGCTGAGGGGTAACGCGAACGGTGAGACTTTGCAATAAGAGATAAACAAATCCATATGGGAAGCTGTCCGAAGAAATGCTTAAATTGACTTACACAGGTAATAGAAATGAAGGAAAAAATATATGAGAGAAATGTTAAAATTTTATTTTGCAAGTGGTATTGGCCATGAGTTGAGGGTGAGAATTGCAATAAAAATGCAGTTGCATGGTGGCTTGGGCTCAATAGTCTTGTAGTGACTGGAATCCCAAGCACGTGCAGGATTGTTAGCGAGTCAGAGGCATAAGCACAAGATAAAGTTTATATCGAAAAAGGCATGAGAAAAGGGTGCTAGAACAGGACTGGGTGAACATTTCGCTTGTGGTGACCACAATATGCAATTACCCTTTGCAGTTAGAAACATGACATGCTACATGAAAAAAAAAAAAATTCAAAAAGTCAAAGGAAAGTGAAGGTATACATTTCAGGTTAAAATAAAATCCATATTCGCCACAAGTTTACCAGCGCATGGGGTGTGCAATTTCGACCGTGTCCGCTGCTTGTAAAACCAAAGCCCCAAAGTCGAATGCAAGCGGCGGTTTATACTGGCTTTGACGTTGGGAAATAACTTAAGTTCGTGGGAGATCCGTGTATTAAAACTTCTCATCTGCAGGGTAATCTGGACTTATTTATGTGAAACAGAAGTAATAATGAAAATGCCGAAGTGTTCATGTGAAATATTTCATTTAGATGCTGTCATTATTTCAAATTAATTGATTTTGAGGAAAGTATATTTATACCAAATTAAAGAGAGCAATTCAAAGCGAAGAACCGCCCTCAACAAATTTATCTAAAATTTAAGCCAAGCTTACAGCAGTTTTGTGTTAAAACGTCAGTTATTAAATAAATACACACATTTATATTGCAAATAAAATCCATTCGACTAAAAAAGCGTTCAATGATTTTATCTGCGCTCAACAGAGTACTATGGCTATAGAAGAGCGGTCGTACAGGGCGTATGAGTTATAAAAGCCAAATAACACTTGTTGTGAATAACCTATTTATATTTACCCACGCACAAAACCAATAACATTGTGGGTATATGTGTGTATACGTGCTCCTGCTTCAGTGGCGTGCGTCTCATGTGTGTTGTGTGCGTGTGTAGGTGTGTGTGAGCTTTTGCTTGCTTCCCTGCTGAAATTCCAGACACGTACACTCACATGAATTTTGCAGTGTTTTTCGTGGTGATTTAACCTTTTTCGCTTGAAATAGTCGATTTCTGCACCTTCAGCCACATAATGGCAGCTCACCAGCGAAGCAAAAACTATAGCAGCTCAACTATAAACGTACACATAGCATGTATGTGTATATATGTTTCTCTGAACGCCCACACCTTGTTGCATTGTTTTCTGAGCAATTCACCCGATTCGGATCACTCATTTTGCACACCTTTAATCTGTACCGCTTGGACGTGTGTTTCATCGAGCACTTTCCTTGTTGTTGTTTTTGTATGTGAAAGTGTTTTGTTTGATTATTGAGCTACTTTCGGTGTGCTGTTTAAATATTTTCGTTGTATTTTTTGTTTTTGTTTCGTTTTTTTTCTGACTTTTGTTTATCGCTTCGATGCTGCCAGCTTTCAGTGTTCCTCTCACGTGTTTATCATCGAACATTTTCTATTTGTTTGGAATAATAATAAAAGTCCTAATAGTTTTTGTTGTTTTATTTTTGTCACTTCATGGAAAGCTGAAACTATTTTCGAATTCTCTCACTCACAGCTTTTTCTTGTTAACACCCATACACACAAGTTTTTTATGATTAAATGCAGTGATGTGTTGGGTTTATTGGTTGGTTGAACCTTACGAAAATTAATTTGCACTGGATTTATTTGACTCCTCGGAAATCACCTGGCGGATTTGAGGTTGATTAAATGTGAGATTATTTGGTTATATGCAAAAAGTAAAAAAGAAACTTTGGCAAATTAAATACTTAAATTAAAATAAGGTTGCATGGTTAAGTTAGAAGAAGAGAGATTAAGATTAAGTGGAGCAACTATTAAATTATCAAATCATGTTTTCTTTAAATTCCTTTGAATAAAAGGCTATAATAGGGTTAAAATACCGGGCTTGGAGAAGGCACCCTACTAAAGAATTAACTTCTGCCAGTTCCCTCTATTTCTAAGAAACTATTTGCATCTTTTATTCACTGCATTAAACAAAAAACTATAAATAATTGTGCATTAGAAAGCTGTCACTTTCGCTGATAAAATATGCAAAATATTCATGGGAACAATTAAACCCAGCCACGACAATTCAAATCAATTAACGTCGGACGCCCAGCGGTCAATGAGACCGCGCGCATACAATTTGTTCAATGAAGATGTTTGAACAAGGCATAATGGGCGCTCAATCAGTATATAACTGCATATGTAACGAGGCATATGCAAATAGACGGCCAGTGTGGGAGCCATTTCGAATGTTTGGCGGCTGAGCTGCGGCATGAGGCACCACACTGGCGATCTGTTTGGGCAGCTAATCCAAATATTGTCACAGCGGGCAGTACAAGGCATATATTTTCATATTAGACGAACGTTTAAGTGACTTCATATAAGAAATGCAGCTCAACAGTGCATTAGCGTATTAATTTGTCGTTTAATGAGACACCAACCTCTGAGTGATTAGTTTTTCAGTTAACTGCAGTTTTTGTTGTTGTTGTTAGGACTGATCCACAATTGCTTGCAATGAATTTATTAGCGCATAAATATTATGAGAATTATTAGCGTACAAATGCCGTTTATTAATTTTATATCCATGCGTTTACTTCTGTAAAGAGGGTAATACTAAAATGTTGCGAATGTATTTTAACACTACATATTGTGTGAACACTATTATATTTGTAAATAATGCAAATTTCCTTTTTTAGTTTAAATGCAAAAAATAATAATTTTAGTTTGATACACTTTAACCCTTGTTAAACCCCCAAAATTAAAATATTGGATATTTAAATAATTTAGGTATTGGTTATTCAGGTTTAAAGTAGTGCAACTGCAAAAATCAGCGATTTGCATTATTGAGAACCACCCTAATGCATATATATTAGATTTTATGTAAATGTGTGATGTTGCCAAAATGCAATGCACTTAGTGCACATTCAACTGCATTTTCACCTATTAGTACTTCTGTTTATGCTATTGGTGTATGCGTTTGTTGTAGACTCAGTGCAACATGGCGCATTGTTTAGCCGCATGTGCCAAATGTTGCATATCGAAAATTCTTTAAACACTCTATTTCGAATTTCGTTATGCTTTTGGCGCCGTTGTAAACATGCAACACCCAATCAACAACAACACAGTTCGTAATAATATTTTTTTCTCGGTCCAAAAGCACATAAATTCAGCGGACTGACAACGCACGTTCTGCAAGCTCATTAGGGATGTAAATGTGTAAAGAACATTCTGAATGCGTGCTAAGTTTTTTAGATTACTTCATACACAACCGTTTTTTAAAAATTAATTCTTAAGAAATATTATGTAAATTGTGTGTTTGCACCTTTTTAAAGCACCTCACTCCCATGTTGCAAGTGAATTATGTGGGGATCGAATCCCCTAAAGCATCGTAAATAATGAACTATCGAAATAATATCTAGTTCGCTAGATGGTGCATATATTTTTTTGAATAATATAAAACTTGATCGGTTTCAAAAATAAAAATATGTTCGAAAAATGTTTATATTGAGTTTTTTAAATATCTAATTTTGCCCCCTCATATCTGGAAACCACATCTCTGTATGCCTGTGACCAGTGGGGCGACCGATTCCCAGACAACACACATATTTTCTATTGCCCGGGCTTCCGTAATTCCCAGTGCCAGCAGTTGTGTTCTTTTATATTGTTGTCGTAACTATTGTATTGTGGCTAGCATGTTGTTGCACAAAAGCTTAACGCTGATGCAAATGTCATGTTGCAACATAGCATATATTACAAATGCTCACCAATTATCGCCACTTGTTTTTGTGCTGCTGTCATTCTACATACCATGTAGTAGTTGTAGTTGTTATTTGTTGGTCCTTCACAGGCAGTGCCGCAGACGAATTACTTTTGCATTCTAAGTAAGTAGACATCTAACATATTACATGCCACCGAATGTCTAGTTGTAAGCGGCATGTAAAGCGCTTAGAAAAAAATGTAGCCTGTCAAACGGAACAATACAAAACATACCACAAACAATTACAACAATTGCAAGTAGAAAAGAACAATCTTCTGATATATGCTTGTCGCCACTTGGCACTTGCAGCAGCGAAACGAAGCTCCAGACAAAGTGAAAATTGTAAGATGCAAGTGCCTTTGCGGCTAGCAACACTGCTTGCAATAAGCTGCGACTGATGATGCTGCTGCCATACCACTCTTTAGTTGTTTCATTCAGACGCTTAGTCGCGGAGCATTACTTGCCACGCATGCAAATTGCGTAGCTGCTGCGCCTTGGTGCCAACAATGTTGTCATTTAGTCAACTTGCCACTTAGCAGTTATGTTCATGCTTCCTTTGCAAAGAAAGCGTTGACGTGCCACATGAGGAGAAAAAATTGCGGTAATTGCATGCCACCATCGGTCAAGAGCCTTTTGTTGCAGAAAGCGGAATTTTCTCTTATGTTGCATGGTGTGAGAAATTTATATTTATATATTTATTTGCTTTCGTTTTGTTGTTGCTGTCATTCAAAATGGTTTATTTGCACTTCTTTTTTTTTGGCTGCTGCTGTCTTCGACATTAGATCTGCGCTGTGGCAAGGCGTCGTTCGTAAATTTACTGTGGCATGACAGCTAGAGCCTCCAATTGTTGTTGTTGCAAGAGGAGCTAATTTGCATACAAAAATGTGGCATATTGTTGCGATTTGTTAGAACTGAAGTGAAACCGTTATTTAGGTGGAAGAAGCATTAGTCGCAAAACTAAAATATTTAACTGTGCTTTTATTCAGAAATTGTGGAGTTTCTTGTTCTTTTGGATGCGAATTAAATTACACTAATTTTGTCTAAATTTAGTTGAAGTTTATTTCAGTAATTTTCCCATTTCTGTTATGTTTCTATGGGTTTTCAATAGACGGGCATAACGGTAGTGTGTTCAATAGTTTTAACTATTGAACGCTTTCCCGTATGTTGCCATGTTGTAGTAGGAAGTTCTGAGAATGGTTTAAAAAGACTGAGAGGAAAGTTGAGTTTATATTCTTTAGATTGCACCATATCACCCTAAACTCTTGGAAAACCTGCCATTTTTTACTTCCTCAAACCTATCAATGAATATTTGTGGATACTAAGCAGATTGACTTTCATTAGTGCAGTAATTTAATCAGCTACATTGTAAATCTCTCTCCTTCTGGGTACAACGCCACCGATCACTTGCGCAACCATTCTCACACATAAATTAAAAACCACTGCACTGGAAACCAGCCATACCTACTCCACAACTACGCTACCACCATAACCACAATGATCACAGACACCGCAATGGACAACTGGACGTCGACGGCGCTGGCTACTTGAATGAATGCCACATCTATGGGTAAACTGATAATGCATTGCTGGAACTATTAGAGACCGTGGCTTACGGTTGAGGGTCGCTTGATCGCGATTATGTAAGCGCGCGTCGATGGTACCAGCTGGATTTGTGACAATTAGAGCCATTTAAACCAGCGATTGGTCGAGCGCCTATCCAACCATCTCTGTTCTCTCGGTTGTTCATGGGTCTCTCCCATTAACCCGCTGCTTTGCTATCTATGCGCTTTTGATGACCTCGATTATTTTGCGTCCATTGCATATGTATCGACATACTCATAATCCGAGCTTTTTGATTTCGTTTGCAGAATTTTTGCATTCCGCATTGCAACACAGTACGCTTTTTGCCCGAATGCAATGTCATCGCATTTAGTCAATGCGATCGTTGAGCCACCGAGTGCTGGCTTGGCGCTGTTGACACAAATTCTAATTTTCTGCTGTCCGAAATCATGGTGCCGATAGCCCCCGCGCTCCAATTGGCACCCAAGTACCGACAGCGTCCATGTAACAGTTATTCTGCTGCCATTTCATTCTTGTTGTTGCTATTATTGCACTCCGCTCGCTTCCGCATTGTTTCGTGGATTTTATGCGAATTTTTCGTGCTTGTCTTCATTGTTGTTGTTGTGGGCTGCTTGAGCTGTGTTGCTGATATTGCAATTATTTTTTATTAATGCCACAATATGTGTATGTTGCGCGGTGTGCAATGCGGCAGCATGTTTGTTGTTGTTTTAATGTCTTAGTTGTGCTATGTTCTTCATTATGCGCAATTAAATATCACGCGATTTCATTAATTCTCCAACAATTGCAATTAATTTGCGATTTATCTATTTTTTCGTTTGTAGTTGTTGTTGTTGTTGATTTAAAAAACCATTTATTATTTGTTGTGCAAATATTTACATTTTAATAACTGTTGTCTAGCATTTGAAGTCTGCGTTATTTATGGCTGTGCCGCATGACATTTGAATATAATTCTTTGATATTAATCGTGTTTAATTAGTGAAAAATTGCAATTTTATTGAGTTGAAAGCATTTTTTTTTTGGAATTAAGTTCAAATAATTAAAATCATAATTTTTAAGGTTCAGTAAATATTTTTCCAACTATTTTGCAATGGATTTACTAAACCAGTAGCAAAAATTAGGTGGAAACCCTATATACAGTTGAACTTCCTTTACTCGAACTCTTCAATAGACAATAGAAGTTAAGTTTGGAACAAAAAATTGGAAACTTTAATTATCGAAAATCGGTACAACTTTAGCACTTCAGCAGCGCACCTACCACAACAACACACCAACAAATGTGTAGAGTGGCCGTGTGCACAAATTCCAACGCTCGAATGAACAGCTATAAAACCGCTATTCCCCTGTAGGCATTCTAATCACCCAACACCCAGTCACCGATGCACCCGTAAATCGATGCCTACGGCAATTGTTCGGATATATGGCACTCTACTGTCGTTATTGTTGCAAGTTTCGCAACCAATTTTGTTGTTATTGTTGTTGCTGCTGCTTTCGATATACACGTATGTAAGTGAGCTGAGCGCATGGAACCGTACATTGAACCTTTGTGTGCAAGTAATTGTTGTTGTTGGCCTTCGAAACGAAACTGAAGCTGGACTTAGTTGGTGCGGGCAAGTGCCGATTCTCTTGTTGGATATACATATGTGTGTGTGTCAGCGACGGTTGTCGATGATTTAGTGCCGCCACCGTTGTTGCTAGTGAAAACCCAACGAACAACTAACAAGCGCGAACAGACTTCGCGCATTACCGTTACAGCGCGCCCCCAACTTTTTCGCTTCTATGGCGTTGTAACACTAGTCAGAGAAACGTTAGCAGCCGACAGTTAGCAGTCAGTAGCTATGCCATTTATCGTGTGCTACACCGTAGTCATCCGAACCGAATGTTTGCTCGGTCATCCATCCGTGTGGTTGTCTGTCTGTTCGTTGGTCCGTCCTTACCTTTATTCGCTGGAGTTTGTACACCAACCAATTAGAACATTCGATTATTTGTCGGCATTGAACGCCAGTTAGTTTGTCGTGCCATAAAGCAGCAACAACAACAAGACAAATACTCTCGTCAGCCATAACAATTACCGTTGCTGGTGTTTTTGCTAACGGAGCTAAA
This sequence comes from Zeugodacus cucurbitae, assembly GCF_028554725.1. NCBI lineage: Eukaryota > Metazoa > Arthropoda > Insecta > Diptera > Tephritidae > Zeugodacus > Zeugodacus cucurbitae. Next base: position 49,260,026 of record NC_071669.1, read on the forward strand.
GTAGAAGCTACAAAAGTTGAACTCTAACTGCAGTTCAGCGCTTTTTTGTTTGTATGTGCATCAAGTCGCAGTGATGTGTTCTGATTTGGTTCTCCACTGGCTTCGACATCATTTACGGTGGTGTTAGCCGCTGGCCATCCTCCATGCAGTTCAAAGTTCCGCAATACATAGGTGCTTGTGTTGCATGTTACGCTGGTATCGTAAATATATACGTGCATAAGTATATATATATAAGTGGCAGAGAGTGCTGCAGATGCTGGTGCTCGTTGTCCATTCAAGTTTCAAAATTTGACTTTTTGCATCGTTGCACTTTTGCAATGACCGATGGTATGCAACAGCAATAAAAATCGGCAGTGTAATATGCACCTGAGGTAATTTGAGTTGTGTTGCATAAACATTTGCATATACTAGTACAAACATAAGTATACACATAGTCCTGCTGTTTTATACAGTTAAATGAGGTCAGAAATGTTCGAAATTAGTTTATATGCTTCGGAGAAATTAGTGAGCTTCTACAATGGATCCGAAGAAGATGTCCTAAAAATATATATGTATCTTGGAGGTATTAAAATTGTACACATATGCATATATATTGCCACTAATTTCGTGCTAAATGTGGAATAAACGAGTGGAAATGTGTATATTGAACAATTACATAAGTTTACATACTCTTAATGAACGCGATAAACATTAAACTAATTCATACATTAATTCACTCGAATATTGATTAATGTATAATAACGTGAACTTTTGTCGTTTCATCTCCATCGCCATAACTAGTTTTCACCGGTTCGGAAAGTTGCCATTGAATAGAAATCCATTAAAACGTGTAATTAGTGCCTTTCGGGAAACGTCGCATGAAATATGTACAAACAAAAACGTTATAAAAATAACTTTCACTCTGATTGTCGCGCTATTGATTAGCTGTCAACGAGTTCTGACAGTTTGCTGTAAACAAGGAGGCAAAGTGGAACAGGATTCGATTTGGTTATGTGAAAAATAAATCATTTATCTTCCACTGATTGACATTTGTTTTTTCGTGCTGACATTTATTTATTTTTGCTGTTGTCAGGTGATTTGCCTTTTTAAGGAGGTGTCAATAAAAATATATTGGTAAAATCTGTCAAACTTCTCTTTTATACATGAATAAAATCTCTTAAATGAGAACTATGTCATATTAGTATTCTTTAAAGAGCTTTCGAATTGAGCTTTACACAAGAATTACAATTATGACAGAATAAATTTTTATGTTTTTTTTTAAATGAGCTTTCAACATCTTTCAAAACTATTTCATCTTTTCTCAAACCAAAGTGGATTTCATCAAACTCACGAAAACAAGACGTGTTTTCACATATTTCAACATGTGCATGATTTTTAAATCACCTAGCCACTAGCTTAACCAATCGGTGCTTTCTCTTTGAATCAAAGAAAGGTTTCGTTTACAAGTATGTTTGTGATTCCCTATCGTTTGCAACAGCAAAAAGTTGTTAACAATATTCTAGATTTGTATACATCATCATTAATTACCTGTAAAGAAAGAAATAAAATAAAAATGTATTAAATGTCACAACACAATTTTACTTAATACCAATACATACTTATATTTGGATATATAAATATGTATGAGATAAATAAAAATCACGAAGTCCAAAAGTGTGGATCTAATAATGGAAAAGGAACAACACAATGGGAAAGTAAATAATTAATGCAACATACTAACTAACTAACTTACCAACCTACTATATTTAACATAATAACAATAGAACAAACAAAGGAATCCAGCTAAATGATATGCAGAATTTTTAAGTATTTTTGTTTTCTATATCGAACTGAAAGACACGGCGGCTTGTTACACAAAGACTAAGTGCTAAGAAACTCAGACACGATGGCTGGCCGCTCACATGATAAAATATTCACAGAATCGTGTATATCGTATATAAAGATATGCAAGAAACTCGTTTCTAACACGCGTGAGCTTAACTTCAAGTTAAAGATAGTAGCAAACAGGAATATGAAGCATCATCAACTTGCTTATACTCGTATTCGTACCATATTATGAATTTGGTTTAAGCAGAAATAATCGCACGAATAATGGAGCGCCCACGCTTCGTTCAATAGTATTATAAATAACAGAAGTATGTAGATGAGAAAAATAACGCAATAAAAATGGCGCGATCGAAGACAAACGACATAAAACTGGCTAATACAGTCAAACATCGATAATATGTTTTAAGTTTGGTTGACGAGGTGAGGTCAACAAGAGTGTTATGTAATTGAATTCGATACAGAAGAGAGCAGAACTAATGATATAGTTGTTGATATTATATCTCTATTTGTTTATGTCAATCATAAAGATTGTTGCTTGTTCTATTTGACACTTTTCAAAAGTTTAGTCAATTAAATACCGCTAAAATATATATTCTCATTTACTCTTTTTACTCACATGAAATTTATCAGTTATACAAAGATGGCTTAATACTTATGATATTTGTTATGGAGATAGATAATAACTGCAATGTCAAGGAAGATCCAAATTAATCCCAGAATAAAATCAAAGCTACGAGGTTTTTCGCTTGGCCTTGAGAAACTCAACTTTTGACTATAATAAATAATGGAATTTGCGTCGAACTATTTAATAGAAACTTATATACAATATATACTTGTATGTGTATAAAAGAATTCATTTTATTTCGAACAAAAGTCTGAAGATTTTTTGAAGAAAATATCTTTATGACAACAATTTATTGTTAGCAATTTCCGTGGGCGGATAGGCCATTTTGTTAAATCCCCTGTATTAAGTGCCAAACTATTAAATAATACAAGTATTTTTGCCATAAATATGTCAACGTACAAGTGAGTTCATTTGTAATTTCGCACATAAAAAGCGCCGCCTCAACCACATTAGCTACGCGGATTTATTTTCGTTTTCTCAACTTATACTTTAATCTCTTTGCATTCGACATTTATTTTTATGTCGCTTTATTTATTTATTTACTTATTGTATTTATATCTATACACGTAGATACAAGATTCATTATGTGTATATAAAAGCAGGCCTCTTAGCGCTGACTCATCCCGTATGTTCTAATTTTTGACACTTTCCGCTTGAGCAAACCTTTTGCCTGGATTCGTTGGCCTGGTCGCCAATTCGATACGTTTGGAAGTCAGTTTTTGTCATCTTACATATGAATGACTTAGAAAATTTGGCTGTCTCTGTTTGCTTGTGTGCTGTGACATAAACAAATATTAGCATAGCTGACAATAAATACAAATACAATGCAGCAATAACAATAACATGACACGTGAGTTCTGTGGTATCTACTACATATGTCTGTATGTCCATAGAGAATCACCACCCTTTGTAGTTGCCAAAAAATATTTTTTTTATATTTTCATAGTTCTTTTAGCTGAAAAGATTTTTTAACTTTTTCGAGCTCGACACGTTCGCTTAATGTTCACACACACATATACATATACGCTTTAGACTATTTTTCATAATTTTTATTTTTTCTTGTATGTTTTTATTGCTTTCTTTGAGAGGCACTATTCTTGGCATTGTTTGAAATGTTCACTCTAGCGTTTGGATGCTCACACAGACGCCTCTTCTTGCGGGCTGGCGGATGGGCCGGAATTCGCGACGTATGTTAAAAATGCTCAAACATCTACATACCTACATACTTATATATAACCATATATACATAAATATGTATAAGGTATGTGAAATTTCGAGGATACACATGTCCATTCGTGGCATTGTCGGCTTTCGCGTTTACTTTTAATGGTCTATCACGGCCGATGCCGCGGCAACAACGGACCGGAAGCTTAGGGCATTAATACTACTATGAAAACGATAAATACGCATTAACAGGCATACGGGCATATATGTATGTATATATTTCCATATATGTTCTAAATTCTTAAATTTTAATTTGAACTTTGCGAAGTTTTCTAAAATTCAATATATAATCAGCTCATTTTTTTGTGTGTATATTGTTGGTTGAAGCTTTTATAATCAGCACGTCTAGCGAATTTGATCAACGGGGCTTTCAGCCATAGGGAAATGTAATCACAGCTTCCATTGTATCTAGGTGGATATTACTTATGCGAACAAGCTTTCATTGAACTTAGTGCCATCAGGTTTTCATACATGTAGGTATATATTTCATTTATGTACGAATATACTATATTCTAATAACAATCTATACATATTTTATACCGGGTACTGTAAAGAGCTTCTACAGAGATGAGTTACATTGATATGATCACCGGAGCTTCCGAGGTTTAAAAAGTTTTTCACTAATATTATATGTACGAACTATTAGCCGTTGTAAGAATAATGAAAGCTTTCGATGCCACTACTAGAGGGATACAAAGGATGCTTATTACTATAGAGAGCTGTAAGCTGCTTAGTGCTATTGATACTATTCATATGTATGAGATTATATGTATGTCAAGTCTAAACTGTTGCATCCTTCTAAATATATATTTTAAAGAGCTTTCACAAGGGTTACCTTATCAAGTCAGTCAGATCAGAAATTTTTATACTACAAGAGCGTACTCGATCACTGATTAAAGTTTGAAGTGAAAGAATAGAACACTGTTTCAAACTGTTAGCCACCACCCAGTGTTATTTACTTACTACAAATTCTGCATAGGCTATAAAATGGCAATTAAATAAATGCAATTTAAGCACTCAAATTACATATAGAACACAACATGTGACATATGTATGTATGGGCGAGTGTGTTTTTGGTGCAATGATCAGCGAATATTGTTGAATAAATGCAATTACAAGCGGAATTTGTGAGCGCAAAATAAAATTGCAATGTTGCAAATTTGTCATTGAAACGAAATGCTTTCAGCAAATACAAGTGCATTTGTATGTGTGTGTATATAGATATCTAAAATGAATATTTATATATATTATAAATAAATATGTTCATATGTGAGCACAAACTAACTACAATAATTGTGTATTGTGCATTGTTATGTATGTCAACTCTTGTGCTTGTTTACCGTTGTTTATGCACCCAGTGGACAGAAATATGCAAAATCAGGCAAATATTATGAAGCTAAAAGATAACAAAAGCAAAGGCTATCTACACATACACATTGAAAGTAAACAGCAACAAGTGTCCAGTTAGCATATTGAAGCCAATATATACATATATATTGTCTGAGTAGACTAAGCGTCAAATGAAGGTGTAAACATTTTTAAATAAATCTGACATTAAAGTCAGTAGATATTTTAATCCTTCACTGCTGCAATCAGTATTTTTAATCTCTGCTCGCTTGCCAAATAATTTACATATGAAAACAATAACACATTTATCTAATTGAATTCCAAACAAAGCTTGTTACTTCAGCCAACGTTAATTATAACAGTTTATTTAAATTTATATCAGCGAGGTGATCGTTTCCTCACTCATACAAAGCTTTGACGAAGGCAGCCAATCCGAAAGACACTTTCAGTTGACACGTAGTGTTTATAGTGCTTACATATACCCATACCCGTATATTTAGCAGCATTTTAGTTGATATACATACATATATACATATATATAATTTATTTTGTTTTGTATTAATAAATTTTCATAACCTCAAATAAATAATTACAACTTTGTAAGCAAGAAATACGAGGGCGCCTATTTCCTTCGAGGCATAGAATTACTAAAAACATAAATTAAAAAGTTCAGCGGCAGCAATTGTTACGCAGAACCTCACTTTCATGATCAATACCGGCGATTGGGCTTTCAAATCGATTTGACATATTGACGTGACGCTGACTCATTGCCAATTTGAGAGCGCCGCGCGGAGGGACTTATCCGAATGTAGTGTTGACACAATGGGGGCACACGCCATGTTGCAACGTTGCAACACCGCACCGCGGTATTGCGAAATTGAATTTCCACTAGCGACAATCTGCTGCCGATCACCATGCCGCCGAGTCATGGCCTATAGGCAATAAAATGCAAATTGAAGCAACGCGTATGACAAAATGCCTCGTTCTGGCAATCAAATTCCAAATGGAAGTTCAATAAATCGTTCTTCTTGTTGTATTTGGAAACGTGACGGCGTTGACCGCACAGAGTGGCAGCTGTCGTTGACATTATGACAGTTTGCATTAGACAGAAGAATTGAATTCTCGCTATGCGTGCACTTGTTTTCGGCTTGCAATAATGTCATAAGCACTTGCCACTCTTGCGGTCACCCTTTGGAGAGGCATACTCGACGACGCTTAAGTAGCGTTGCATCTAATTAACACCATTATTGCAAGCGTGTTGAGTAACAAATGCGGTCAAGTGGTGCGAGTGCCAAGTATGTGAGGATTTATGTGTGTTCTCTGTTATGTAGGATATGTATTCTACTTAAAATTAGATGAATCCTCTTAACCAGCACTGCATATGCATTTGCTCCTATGACATTTAAATATATAAGCAGTATTTTTACAGTTTCTGGATTCCATTAGCTGCCACCACAGACACATACTTTCCGCCAGACACATATACAAAGACATATGTGAGTGTATTATTGCCTCCAAAATATCAAAGCGCACTTATCGCTAATGTCAGACATTAACTTTTAAAACGTTGCTAACAAAGCTGTGTGTACTAAAAGCAGCAGTTTGCCGAGCGTCAAGCGCAATGAACCAGCTCAGTGGCCTCAAGTGCTGTACCATACATGTACCTCAGGCCTTAATATCTTACTTTTCTTGCTGGTGTCAGATAATTTCTTTGATTTTTAATTAATTAACATTTTATACATATAAAAGGAAATCAATATTAATTAAATTAAACGTCGCTTCAGTTAATTAAGCTATTAAGCATTAATTTTAGAGAAAGAAAGCACATACACATACTCATATGTGTGTTGGCATTTGATCTCCATATCAGTTAATTGTGATAGCCGCTTTTCACATTCGCCTTGGGTCAACTTTGCTGAGACATGGACGGATGCACATGTGGCACAGACACACACACATATGCATTCAAACGTAGCGCTTCATTTCGTTTTGAACGCTTGGAGCTTCGCTTATCACATTACATTCAAGCGCATTTGAACGTTTGAACGCTCGCATCCGCCACTTGGGAGTATTAAATTGTATGAATTATACGATTTGGGGCATTGTGTTTTTTTTTTGGGGAATTTTCGTTGTCAAATTCTGTTTGTCTCAAGGAAAATTATCACTTAATTATTATTATCAGCGCGCGCAGTTAAGGTTATCATACATGTATTTGGTGGTGATTAAAAAATACAATTTTACATTTAAGCCACCACAAATGGTCTAATTACTAAGAATATTTGAATGTGTGTGTGCTTAAGTTAATCTCAGACAAAGATGAGCGTTTTTTTGTTATTTTACTCTAATTATAATTATCTCAATTAATCTTAAATTCCATTTAAATTTTGAAATTATCTAACTTTTGTAGAAAATTTTGTTTTTGAGTTCATAATATACCTTAATTTTAATTTCAGAATTAAATTATTAAAAATTATTTATTTATTTTTATTTTTAGTTATAATACAATTTATTTATTTTCAATTTTAATTTTCTTAATTATGCTTTTAATTGAATTATAATTATATAAAATTAAATCCATTATCGAATTATCATAAATAAGCAAAACATATAAAATATATTGAAACTATTAGGGTATTCACAAAGTGTCATATTGTATAGTAAGTGGGTAGGGGCACGTGGGTAGGGGCACTTGCTGCCGAATTTTTTCGGTTTTTTGCGGCATATGCCTAGTACTGCAGTAACCGATTACTTTTTGGAACCGGTTTTTTTTGGGACACACTCGTGGCAGTGTGGGCGGTCGGTGGGTGAGGCTTTGGGGCGTTTTGGGGCAAAACTTCGACGAGTGGGTCGGCGGTTTTCTGTGAAGAACCGTTTTTTTTGGGTCGGTCAGTGGTCGGTTTTGCTCGTGCCCTTCTGCCGAACACTTCTCAACCGATTTATACCGCATCTGGAAAATACAAATATATATCTGGTTTTGGCCTCAGCAAAAATCGCTATGATTAAGTGTAGAAATATGACAAAATATGACATACAACAGTTAAGGGTGCTCACAAGTGTCGTATCTTTTTAGAATATTAAAATATGTCATAAGACATACAACAAAGCTTGTGACTTGCCTTTATATATAAATTATGGATGTTTAAAAATTATTGCTCATGGCACTAAATGATGTAATCGCTAAAATTGTTGTCTTTAATTTCTGTCAAAAATCGGCAGATTGACACTAAACAAATCTGTTAGGCCTCTAGCCATTGATTTTCTAGAAATTCGTGATGATTATGCAGAAATGCTCTAATTATGTCTTCGAGTTTCGATTTATGTATTTAAATATAATTTTGTTAGAAATATACATATATTAAATACATTAATTTCAAAATAAATAATAGAAAATCTCAGATTTAACTGCTAAAACTTACAACAAAAATATTAAACTATTTTGAAAGCAGTAATTAGAAAGGTACACGTTGTATATACACTCATACATAAATACATAGGAGAAACGTATATATGCATTTGCATAACTTCGTCAACAACATTTCCGCACACTTCAGAGCATAGCATCGCTACTCCTCAATCATTTATTATTCTCAGTTCACTAAGTACGCATATTCATTGGCTAATTAATGACAACAACAACTACAACACTTCACACCGCGAGTATCAATTAACCGTTGTTGCAGTCAATTACCTTTAATTACCTATAAGATAAAATCGATGTTGCCAGAGTAGTGTATGTTTAAAATAGTCAACACTAAAGATGGGAATACATTCAAGCATATTTGAATACATACATACATGCATACATCACTTGATTAACTTTTCAACAATTTACAAATTGCTTACATTGTTGTTGGCAACACAGCAAATGAATGCCAATTAGTAGTAGTAGTAATAGCAGTTCTTGCTGTTGTTGTGTTGGTCTAAAAGTCTACCGCCAGCTGATCGATCTCACAGCGACAAGTGCAAACGCTTGATCGCTGATTGATCGACTAGACTATGAAAGTAGCTTTTCGACCGAAAGTGAACGGTGTGTAAAATACAACAACAACAATAACAAGAACTAAGTTATGAATATTGCGATTTTTAACTAAGTGCAAAGTGGTGTCTGGGACTAGACTTTCGCCAGAGGCGGGGAGACAAGCAGACCATCGACGTTGGTTGAAATGCGTGGTGAAAACGAGTCATTAGTGTGGTTAAATTCAGTTATTTAGCGATTAAAGAGCTAATTTGCGACAATAAACGCAACAACAGCAATAATAATGTTTTGTGGATTGAGTAAACAGCTCTTGACACTACTCCACCTACCGTCTTTCAAAGGCATGTTCATAGTCGCAATAACAACAATAACAATAATAGTGATTACAACAATAAAATACACTAAACATTAACAATAACAACCAACTATTCATAACACGAAACACATTTCCTTAATTGTCATAATAGTTGTTTAATAAATGACCGCTACATGTATTGGGGCAACATTGTTTTTGAGAGAGACCAAGTCCAAGTGCGCTTAGCGTGGAAATACCACACTTTTAATACATATACTGTTAGCAATACCGAGCGTAATGTAATCTAACTTGTTTGCGGCTTGCAACGAAGTCAGAAGCACTTGCCACTCTTGCGGTCGCTCTTTAGATTGTCATTGTACATGTGTACGTCCATATATGTATATACTCGGTTTATGTTTGCTTTGAAGTAAATTTGCATTTTCAATGCAATTGTTGTTGCTATTTCTTTTCTATACTTTTTTCATTTTTATTGTCTTCATTGTCTGTCAATGCGTTAATTGTCTAATTGTAATTGTTGCTTGTCATTGTCATTGTCACTCGTTTACACACCTTCTTGTATGTGACAAAAGTAGTTATTACATTGTTGTTTTTGTATGTAAATCAGAGGGTAAAATTAATAATTAATCATTTTTGGCAGCATTTAGTTGTTATCGCTGAAATCAGTATGTAAATGTCAGACTTTATTAAAATGGAGGTGTGATTGTGGGCTGTGATTTTTAGGTGGACATTGTGGAAGTGGGTTTTGGTTTTAACATATTTCTTGAAATGCGTGAAAGTTTGACAGCGCTATGACAATCGTTGTGTCAAATGACAGTTTGAAAGAGAAAGGAAATATGGATTTATGTATGAATAAATGATGAGGAGGTCACGAAAAGGTCAAAAAAGTTTCGAAATCTTGCCACATTTTGAGAATCACAATGTGGTCTATCGGGTACACGAACCTACAGAAGCGACTATTTAACTATTTAAGAGAAAGATAAATTGAGTTGATTACATATTGAAGATATGTAATATCGGGACTTTGAATTCCTGGGAATATTCTTCTTGCAATATATGTAAATTTCAACTATTATGGGAGCTTTTACATGCTCCTCAAATTTTTTTTTTTCGAAAAACCTACAAAACACCTATTTAAAAGGTTAGGTTTGTAAAGCTTGTCTCTAATACCCCATTATTCCACAATAGTGGTCAATGCTTTAAAGAAATTTAAAAGAAGTTAAATAATTTCATTGATATACATACATGATACTTGCACCAAAGTAGAAACGTGTTGTGAATTCGAATGTACATATTAAATTGTTGGGCACTCCCTTGAACTTTTCAGTGAATCTTACCTGAAATAAAAGAAAAAGAAAGGTTATTTTTTTCGTATTAATTACTTGTAAGAATATATAAATAATATTTCGGTTATTTTTGTGAGGGATTTCACATAAGTATTTGCTGTAGTGCATGTAGGATAATACTATATATGCCTCACGAGTCGAATCCAAAGCACATTTTAGAATGCAAAATATATGTAGAGAATTTTCGAGTATTTGTACGCAATAGGTAACATAAGTTTTCAGATGTAAATATAGTAAAACTACTGGGGTTTTGTAGTTTTATGGCTCGTAGCACTGTATCTCTAAAATGTCCTTAGGATAGTTAGCAGTGAAGTTAAGACGATGGTTTTGATATGTAGTCTTCTCTCTGCTTCCATTGTTAATCCCAGACTCATTTCTATCTTTATTGCACGTGATAAAAGGAACACTCATACAAATTGCACAATAAAATACAATTTCGATATTATTAATATTTAATACCATTACTTAAATAAATTCATGTTGAAATCCTCAATAATGAAAGTACGTAATTAGCTTATTGGCAAATGAAATCAACTGTTGCCGGCATTGTCTTCAAATAAATAAAGTGGCTTTATAATTGCAATATCGGATCTGCAGTAGAATGCAATTACTTCAAATACATGAACACAGACTCTTACATATCCATACTTTGGCAGAGATATACGATAAATTCTTGGATTGCCGTTCACTACATATACTTCAACTTAATTATGCTAATGAAAATACAAAAAAAAGTTCAAAAAGATAATTTGCTACGTCTGCATAAGCTTGCAAGGATGCTCAGGTCACCCACACAAGCTACTTATAGTATGTATTAGAGCAAAAGGATTGGGCTGCTGGTCAATAGTAAATTACATTAAATAAATGGGAAAATAATGAGAATGAATGGCCAAAGGGCTGCAGAACTCAATTTAAACCAAAAAAGATCGAGAGTATGGCAACTAATACAGAAGATAACAAACACAAACATATACATACAAACAAGTAGATGAAATGAAGATAACTTGAAAAGTGCAGTTCAACTCAGACACATATGTATATATCTATATATATATAATAGTGACTTGTTCGTAACTTTGACTGAATTTCGCCGTTTATCGGTGGGTGGCTGTTCAATTCGCCGCGTGGTCAACACGACGGTTGAGCAGCGCACTGACCACGACCATTGAATGTACGTACGCTTGAAGGCCAACTATGAAATATTGGCAATGCAACTTGCTTCGCCAATTGTTGTATATATGTATGACTCATTGTTGTTGTTTGCTGCGGTTGAACGTTGTTGTCATTTATTGGCGCAGACTTAACGTCGACCATACGGCTAGTGTAGGTGAGCAAATACACTACATACACCCATACGATTGCTACTGCAGTATTTTATATAAAGTACATGCCCTGTAGGAAAAATAGAGCTAATTCGAGCAAGTGTAACTTTAATTTTGATTTAAATTTTAACAGGTTGTTTGATACTAAAGATTTCTACACCAATGTGATCCTTATTGTTGACTTTATTTCTAATAGGCTACTTTTCTTTTATACCTTTATTGTTGTTTGGTATATTTTTCCTACAGGGCAGCTATGTATGCACATAAAATGTACTAGAAAATGACATACCTGCAAGTGACGTGTATGTAATTATGACGATAAAGACAGCAACAAATGCAATAGCGCTCGCGAACACGACAACAACAACAACGACAACGATGACAAATAAATTGGCGTCCATTGTCTGTGGTATTGGTTCGGCGCACGGCGGTGGCAAAGTTGGCGACGGCCTTCTGGCAAGGCTAACAAGTTTTTCCTAAACTCACTTATACACAGTATGAATACAAATACAAATACAAATACAATCTTTTCATAAAATATTTTATTTTGTTATTGTTAGAATGCACCCCAGAGCGCCAGCAAAATACTCTTTGGACTTAATGAATTCAACTTTGCTGCCTTCATTCATTCAAGAAAAGTTAAACCAAGCAGTAGAAAAAAAGAAGAACACCTTGCGCTGCGTGATGTCAGTGAGTTCTAAGTCTGTTTGATGGATTGGTTATAAAAAAACATGAATTTCTACATAGATACTCATAAATATGTTTGTGTACAAGTTTATGACTAGACTTACATAGGTGTGTGTGAGCTTAAATTTATATACTCGTCTATTTATGTTCACATGTGTGACTTGATGAGAATTTCATGTAATAAAGGTAGATATGCGAACATGTCTGAAAGTGTATTTAATAGAAAGGAGTGAGAACACAGATTAACCTCAAGAGAATATATGCTAATAGCTTTCACAGGGCTTGATAGTTGAAGTTAACTGCTTACATCAGAGTTGCTAACTCGAAATTATCAAATTCGGAAGCTTTTACATTCATCCTATTTATTAGGATCCTCCCTCGCGGATTTCGAAATGAAGAAAATTCATTAATGAGGTTAATCGATCGCGCTTGGACAGAATATTATCCAATGAAATCACGGTCTCTGTTTCCTGTCAGACTTCACATCTAGTTGATTTGTTCAAATTCGCTAGAATTTTTGCAAGATTTAGCTGATCACACCCATTTCTCAAGAGAAAATTTTTTATTTTTTAAATTTATTGTTGCAAGCTGCCATTGTGCAACTTCATACATAGACACATATACATACATACATGTATTGTAGTTTGTAGTGGACCTCTCATTTGCCAACTGTAATTGAATAATGCCAAACAAAATTTTTATTTGATTTCTTAAGATGCTTGAGCCCAACTCATCAAGCGCGTTCGAGTGGTTGGTCGGCGAGTATACTACAAAGCTCTTCACATGCACTCGGCTACTACAAAAAGGTCGCAAAAACCCAAATGTTTATTACGGTGACAATTGAGAGTGGCTTCTAAAAGCATTGAATGCAATCAAGAGACGACAATCAGACTCATTCGTGTACAAAATACAATACAAATTACATTCAGTATGTATGTGTGTGCTCACACCCATTATTCAATTTACAATTTATAACCATTGATTTACAAGATTTTCGACTCAGGAAAAAAGAAATAAAATATGCAAAACATACAAACTGTGAAGTATGCTGAAGTTCTCAAGCGCTCATGTTCGCTTTTATGTTTCCATACAAGTACGGTATTACGTGCATGATTATGTGTTTGTGTGTGTCTGCGTTCTAAAATTTTATTATTTTAATGTTCAGAAATGACGGACGGCGGCGTTGTCACTAGAAATTTGGGTCTCGGGCTTATTTCTACTCCGAAATGCAAATGTGGCACTGACAGATATGCTCGAGTGCATTTGCAACAATGTGTTTTTTGTGTTGTTGTACTTTGTTTAGCGCACCAAATTTGTCTGTGAAATTAAGCGTCTGGAGTGCGAGTTGTAATGAATAGTGTGGTAAGTTCAAAAAGCCGCCAGCATGAGTAAGTAATTGCCACATTTTGTACTTGTCAAATTAGTGCTGCACTTTGTGGGGATTTGGAGCAGTTTCAAATGGATTTTGAACCCTGTAGGAAAGTTATTGCCAGATTTTGGAATTTTTGCGGAAATATTTCATTAGCACTTTAACACAAATCTAAAATACTTTGGCAAATCTAGTCAAGATGCACACCGTAAACTTCAGAATAAGTTGGCGAAAATGGACATATTCGAACATAATGATCTCTTCTAAAGTTCTGAATTTCACACTTTGATTTTATTGGTATTTGTACTAACTTTTACAATAAGAAGGTATGCTTTGCACTGAATACATTCAATCCCGAAGTTATATTTCTTTTATGATAACACATTTCAGGATTGCTTTATTATTACACGAGAATTAGAAAAAAACAAAATCAGTAAAAGATTCGAAAATTTTCGGGATCCCGAAATTTAAATTTGCGGTCCCGAAATTTTTGCTTTTCGTATTTAGAGACTCTGACTACACGCTAAAGCGTACATTCATCTACATAATTATGATTTTGCAATCAACAACGAATTAGTAAACCATTGAATGGGGCTTGTTGGCATACTAAATGACCTATTCGAGTGCCGAATCGCCACAGAATGCATGGCTGCAATTCAATTGTTCAAAAATATGCAAACATTTTACGATTGTGGAAAATGACATTTAAACATTTGTAATTTTATGAGATTCGGTCGACTAATAATAAATAAATATATGAGCAAAAATTAATGTGCAGTGCGGTCAGCCAAGCGGGTAGTCATAAATACAAAGCCATAAATATATATGTATATATTTGTATATAAGAGTGTGTGACTTGTAATAATATTTGCACATACAAATGTGAAAAAAGCTATGTCTTTGAAGAAACGTGAGTTACTTTTCATGTTCGCCTACTTTTATTACACAGTGTATGTGTGTTAATAAGTACATATTAATTTAGAAATACGAGCATTAAGCGAAATTTATTTCAGTGCACATGCATTTTGAAAAGGCGCAACGCGGCTTTGTCAAGTTTTGGACAAAATGCTGCAGGCGCTAAATTGTAAGTCACACTGAGCATTTGAAGCAAATCCACGACCATTATGTGCTAACATATAGCGTGTGTACATACTCTTTGGCAGCAAGTGCAATGAGTCGCCGTCTATATAAACAAGCTGCCTAAATGGCCGGCGCATAAATCCTCAAATTGGCAATGCAGCTTAACGGCGTTGCAGTATGGCAAGTGGCATGAAGGGTGAGGAGGTGTTTGCCACAACATCATGTGTTATGGCCTTAAGCGGTGAGTAGCGAGCGACGGTCAGTGCAAATGCTAAGTGCATAATAAGTAAACATATATGGGTGTTGTTGTTGTTGCGCCGTCATGCCAAAAGCACATTTCGTTTGTATTTCTATTTCTATTTCTATTTGATTTTCATTTTCAATTTTCCTGTTTATCTCCGCTGCACTTTTTTCCGTTTATTTCTGCCTCAATGTGTGTCACTGATGTGTCCAATAAATTGTCACGCATTGTCAGCGTTTTGTGTGCCAATACGCCGGCAAAGTAAACAACAACAGATACCAACAAACTATTAGCAGACATACACAATCGCACACATGCATGGATTTATTGTATGGAAAAGTCACTTTATTCGCTGGCAACACACAATTTCGATTATACGCCACACTGCAAAGGGGAGTGTAGGTCACGCTTGTCGCATGTTATTGCCGCATATAGACATACATCCATACAAACATAGTTACTGTTAAACTGCGGTCACGCTCAATATTTATGTTAAAATAAATCTGCAATGGATTTGTTGCAACAATTTGTTGTGAATTTACGGTTTAATGTTGAGTTTGTTGTAGCAACATTAAAATTTATTGTAAGTTGCAGTTGAAGGTTGCCAGTCCTTATAAGCTTATTGCAAGCACGCTGTTAATAAGAGTTCAAACAAGCAGTTGATACAAAAAAATGGTGGTACATTCATTTTCCTCATTAATAATGAATTTCAGCCAATATTAGAATGTGTTTATGAGTTGTTGGTAAAGGCCCAGTAGGAAAATTTAAGCTAAATATTTCATAGAATACAAAGTGAGATTATGTTAAATACTCAAACGATATTGATTTTGTTTGTTATTGTAGATGTGGTGATTAATGAAGAATTTGAGAAAAAACTGAAAGCGTAACTTTAACTCTATACAATATTTCTACTAAAACTGTTTTCGATTAGACAACCTAAAAAAAAAGTAAAAGTATAAAATAAAAATAGCTGGTCAGTAAGGGAACTCAAATGAAGAGGTATTCAGTATCTTCATAGATACAATTTTTTTAAAGAGAGTAGCGCTTAAATATAGTAGCTGTTAAGGGACAACATTAGTTTATCATGCAAATAATCTACAATGCCTTATATTTACTACATAGTAGCAAGGCAACAGAAATAATAATAATTCTAATACATTTAACGTCGGCAATAAATTATATGAAATTCCAAAAAATGTCAATATTCCTCTTCTGTATATAATATGCATATTTATACATGAGAATATGAAAATAAATTTCCGAAGACTGAAATGTTTATTTTTACATCCACGTGATTCGAAAATTTAGTGGCAATAAGTGCTAAAAATGTTTTTGAAAATTTCTTATATTTTTCGTATATTACATATTCACATTAACAGCATACATACATTCATATAAATGTAAAGTTGGTATACATTAAGAATAGCCACAAAATGCTGTAATATATAAGAGAAAGAGTGAATATTAAGAGTGAAGGTTGAGTCAATTACACAATGGACCTTGGAATGCCATTTAAAAAAACTATTTTCTGGGGAATTAAATCACTGCATGAATGAGGATGTATATGTTTGTACATATATGGGTATAAATAGTGCTGTAATGGAAATGAAAGCAGTTATTAAGATAATTAAGAGGAATATAATATTAAAAATTAAAGTGATAGAAAATCAAATATAGAAGAATGAGTCGTTGTAATATCTACCACAGTAACAATACCACAGAATTAAATTTTAGAGTAGATATTATATGTATAAATATAATATTATACCGGTATTACATTTAGAAAATTAATATTAATAGGCAAGAGAAGTATAAATTAGAACTGGGGCACGAATAATAGGGGAGTATGTTGTTTTTACCTTAATCACGGAAAAGTGAAAGAGCTCAAAAAAAACCGTCAAAATTCAAGAAATTTTTTAATCAATTAAAAACTACTCATATAAAATATGGAATGAAAAAAAAAATGAAAATTTCAAAACATTATTTTTAGCTCTCTTAATCTGGTGATTAGACTCTAGTGCAACGAACTCGAAGACATAAGCAAAAATTAAGAAATTTGTAATGTCTACCAGAGCATAGGCGGCACGATAGGCACGTTCGTTCTCAAAAAATGCACTCAACTAAAACATTTTGGGAAATCAAATGCCCACTAGAGACCAGCCATTGAGCGAATTTTAAAATATACTAATGCCAATTTTTGAAAAAAAAAGAAAAGAAAAAAAATTTTTCTACACGCATTTTATCGGAATA
Organism: Zeugodacus cucurbitae; assembly: GCF_028554725.1. NCBI lineage: Eukaryota > Metazoa > Arthropoda > Insecta > Diptera > Tephritidae > Zeugodacus > Zeugodacus cucurbitae. The sequence continues at coordinate 49,277,633 of NC_071669.1, forward strand.
TGTCGAGTGTAAACCACTATATTGGCTAATCGTTTGAGAGTTCAATTTATTGGCAAGAATTCCTATTGATTTTTGTTGACTCAGCTGTCACACATTCGGGTGCATTTATGATATACATATATAGGCACATGCATATACATATATGTATACTAGGATATTCATAAAAATACATATATTTTTAAATATTCTCATTGATGTGTTGCATGGTGTATTTATATTTATAGTTGCTGTATCATACGTTATTCACAATTCGGCCAAACGGTCTTTGACTCTGTAGCAATACATTTGCATATATGCAAGTACCGAATATACTTATAAACTGATGAGTCGCTATATTTGCTGTGATGTTTGTTGTTGCATATGAGGCATTCCATCGGCAGCAGACTCATGTGCGAATATCATTATATATGTATGGAAGAAAAGCCCAAGCACTAAGACATTTTTGGTTCCTGATGCTTAGTTTCCACTTAAGCCAACTAGCTTCCTTTCGGCCCATCACTGGTTACTAATTTGGTGCTCAATCATCTTGGTCAATGCTTGCTTTGTCGCCTACACTGTTCTTTATGAAACATTTTTCTATGTGATGTTAGCATAATTTTTCCGCGTTTATTTTCCACTTGTTTGTTTATGTTTAAACTATTTTTGCCACAAAACACACATCTACAAATAGATATATATAGACATTTTTCATAAACCGCCTATAGGCTCTAGCGAATGTTTTAATTTGGGAACATATGCAACAGAAATTAGCATTGGAAACGTTGCCAAAAAAGTGTGTTTGTTGTTTTCGTTAGTTTCAATTTTTATGTAAGTAAATAGGCTCGAGTAGATATGAATTTGTGAATTTGTGTTTTAAATTAACGGAAAATATATTTTTCTGTTCATTAGTTCATTGGCTGTTTGCAGTTGTCTACGAGGGTGTGGATGTGTGTATGTGCGGGGGCTCATACTTTTATCGCTTTGAATGTGAATTTTTTTGTGTTTTTGTATTTTTCAGAAGGCATAAAAATAGTTGCCGCATCGTGTTGATTTTATATATTTGTGTGGTGTGGCGCCGTTTTGTCGGCTTAATGCCAATAAATCGCAGAGAAAATAGTGAAATGAAAAAATTTAATAACGAATGTTAAAGCTTTTATATAACGGTATTTGAAAAATATAATAAAAAAAAAAATCTTTTATTTAAAAAACTACATATATATTACATAACTTTATTTCATTATGTGCGCAATACCGTTATGACAAAATTATTTTAAAATAAATATAAAAAACTGATCTATGTTTTTATTGTTTCACACATGCAATTGTGCAATGTTTCATTTAATTAGAACATATGAAACGACTTATGCATACATATGCGTATAAACATAGATATAATATATATATACATATTGGTATGCATTTTTTGATGCTTTCAATATGTTCATCGGTTTCATGCTGTCTGTAGTTACCCAACTATTTTTTCAATCTCGAATCAGAACATGTTTTTGAATGGGTTTACAAAAACCCCAAAAACAAGTGAAGTTTGAAGATTCTATCGATTGATATGATTTTAGGAACACAGAAGTTTTCTGGAAAATTTCCTAACTCATAACTTATTGGATTGAAAAAATAAGGGGAAAAAACAATATAACTTTTTTGTAAAAACGAGACGATTTTTAATTTTAATATCAATCCACGAAAAATATTCAGCAAAACTGCTTACAACAATATCAAATTGCTTTCAAATTTGCACCGCAAACAAACAACCAAAAATTATTAATGCGCCAAAAATTAATTTATCCTGATTAATGAACTTATCATGTAATTGTATGAAATGAGTTTCTTTTCTTCCTTCAAAATCTACCATCCGCCTATTGTTCTTCGCTCATTCGTTTTTGCTTTGTCTTCATCGTCGTTTTGATTAAATAGCAATAAAAGACGAATGAGGACGTTTAAGTAATCAAACCGAATAACAGTGACGTCATGGACTTATAAAGGGATAATGTGGAGACTTCATTAGAGAGTGTACGACAACAACAGTTAAGAAGAAAAAACACAAAAAAGTCACAAAAGAACTGACCAGCAAACGTCAAAGCGGCAAGACAAAGTGCGCAGCTCAAAGCAGCGGCATTAAGTCAAGGAAGTATTAAAGTGACAGCTAAAGTATAGATAATGTTAAATAAAAAGGATTATGTACTGTTAAAAAATCGAAAAGGCAAGCCAACGTTTTGTTTACCAACCAAAGTGACAAAGAAAATACACGTTTACCCTACAAAAAGTGTCCTGAAAGCAGACGCTGAGGATATTGCCGAGAGCCGTAGACTTCTGCCAACAGAATTACGAGAACAAACGCGAATTGGCTAAGAAATATAATATGACAACGAACAGAGAAAGTGGCAGCACAATATATAACAAATAACAACAATTAAGTAACCTACTTTTTTCGGCGAAAGTCGAAGAACAACATGGGTGTTTTCGTAAAGGCTATAATATTATTCTGCTGATAGCTCTCATTTAACAAAAGAGTCCTAGGTTATGTGGAGAAGAAAAGAAGAACTTGTATAATCCCCTTACTCTTATTTTATTTAAACATGTTCGTAAACAATTCTCGCCACTTTTTTTATAAAAACCCTGTGGTAAGCTTTCACAATCACTTAAGCACTTGGTGGCAAACTATCTTCCACTTTTTGTGACAAAGCTCACTAACAAAAGTTGACGCTTATGATAAATCTACTGACCATTTGTCCTTACAAAACCACCCGGCTCATCATTAATAACTAATATGAAAGGAACAAAGGACTAAGCAACTTAAGGACATCCGCATTTCACATAAATGGCTTTCAAAATATTTTTTGAAGGGACGAATGAGAGGAAATCAAAAATATTATTAAATGAAAGGAAAATAAAGGATTCACACATACACTGAAAGAATCTGTAAATTTTCACCGTCAAATTCTTTTCTCTCAGTGTACATTTATACGGCCAACTGGCCCACAAAGCACACATTAAAACCTCTTCAGTTTCTATGATTGATGTCTGAAAAGCGAACGCAGAAACTTCGAACCCAATTTGTGAGCTTAAGTTCATCTTTTTGGTTATTAACTCTGGACCTTCTTATCTCGTGCTTTCACTAATGATAGAACATTACTTGCTGTAAGTGGGAAATATGAAATTCCAGTTGTGCAGGCCGAGTGACCGACAAATGATCCATTAAGTCTGTATGTCATGCAATGTATGTTGTGTATGTTACGTAATGTAGGAATACAAATGGTGCAAAATAGATAAATTGCAGCAAACAACAAAACAACATTCTGTGGCAAAATGCCATAATTTATCTTTGCCTGGTAAGATTATTGATTTCCATGCGCACACGGACAAATATAAATATATTTATACATATCTGTGTATTATATATTCTTTTGTATGAAAAACATACTTATAAGGAGCAGTATAAAATAAATAAAATATCATACAATATATATCATATACAAACATGCATAAATATCTATTTATTTGGATTGGTAGCAAACACTTCATGCTTAAGGAAGACATCGAAGGAGGAAGACACTTTATGAATTCGCAGCAATCAATTACCTCGCTCTTCCATTATATTCTATATCTAGTGTATGTTTGTTTTTATTTTCATGTAATTGGGGTTAATAGTGCGGATATAAATTTTCCCCGTTTATTATGTAAATATGTTTGCAATATGTAACTGGCTATGTAGCGGTTATAAGTAGTGCGGAAAAGTGGGCAATAAAGCAAATGTGCGGTAAAAGAAATAGTACAGGAAATAAAAAATAACTGAATATGGGATATGAAGTGGTGTAAAGATGATTTATATGTAGTTTTCTAATTAAAAATTAAAAAAAAAGAAAACAAAAAATTATTGAATGCAATGTTTCTATGACTTAACATAATATTTCTGTTTCTGCTAGAAAAAGGATCACACTAATTTATTATGAAGGGATAAAATATTGAAATTTTATGTTTGAAATTAACCATCTAGTAACAGAACTTTACCATAAAATATTAATATGCCCTCTAATATATAAAGTTATTAGAATCTCTTAGAATTTCGCCGACTAGCTGATTTTTTTATAAGGGTCTGGATATTTATTTTTTAAAGAATCTCTCCATAGGCTCTTTCATAAAACTACCTTTAAGACACCCTTTAAAAAAACACACTCATCTTCTTCCAAGTTAGCGTGCGCAACTTACTTATTAACCGACATTTTATTAAATGTTCTTCGCGCAGTTAAAAACTTTTAATATGACAAAACTCACCTGAAACACCGATACAAACATACGTGCCACACACCTATTTACATAATGCAACACTTTGTTGCATGTCACGCAAAAACTGTTGCAAAGAAAGAGTGCCGAAGAAAAACGCTTAATATTGACAACATACAAGCTTCAAGGAAATGAAAGAAAAATGGCAAATATGTGGAACTAGTGAACAGAAAACATATACCGAAAAGCAAAAAAACGAAAAAAGTACGCGGAAACGTTCTCAGCGTCCGATACCCCGCCCAACACCATAGACCGAACACGTGCTGAAAAGGCTTGCGTGTTTTCGTTTATCCTTCCGGACGGTGCGTATACGTAACCAATTCAACACCGTAAACAACTTTGAGCACATACATATATGCGTGTATTTATTTGCTTACGTTTTGCGGCAAACCGTTTATTTGCGCTTTTTTGTTTGGTAGCTCTGCCACTATTTTGCTTTATGCCACACTTTTGTTTATTTAGTTGCTTCTCTTCGCTCTTCTGTGTTCCGTTTTTTCGAATTTTTCGATTTGACTGATTTTCTTTGTTTATTATATTTTTTGGGCCGGACGGAGTGATAGCGTGCCACATTACTGGGAGGGCAAATGCGTAAGTTTGCCAAACTGAAAGTAGTATATAAAGCATTCAGTCAAGTCAGGAGCAGCCATCAGTCATAGTCAACATGTTGTTGCTGGTGGGTTGTGTCAGCAAGGCTCACCGACGACCCGGCGACGCATTTTGGCATTAGGTTGCAGCGGTGTTCCCGCTTCGGTTTCTGGGTTTGTGTTTTGTTTCTTGTTAAAAAAGGCAAAGTGTTACAGTTAACTCACCTATGTACATCTGTATGTGTGTTCGAGTATAAATCTCGCGCTTTAAATCACTGCAAGTACCATGTTGCATGCTAAACAGTTTGGGGTCCATGTTAGGTCGAATCCTCTTAGCGATTGCTTCACCGTCAAAAGCTTATTATGCAGCCTGGAAATTTTCAAATTTTCCCTTAATGATTACCACCATGGACAAGGAGTCAATTTGCCTAGGTGGAAGTACTTAAGTACTTAAGAAATGACTTCCATTATTAGAAAAGTTCTTTTTTAAGTATTAACGGGTTATAATTTCATAATTTTAAATTAAGGAAACCTTATTTTGGACATTAGCCATTGACTTAAATTAGTTTTGATATGAAATCGATTAAATTCGACTGTATAGAAAACGAATCGATTACTGATAGCAAACGATTATAGCTGGCAAAATATTTTCAGTAAAATCTGATTTTATGGATTGTGGACTTAATTTGGAATACTGTTAAGATTAGCTATTTGAGCGTTTGCAAAACTCATATTTATTGGGTTTTAACCTCAACGCATTATTTGGCTTCTTTAACTTGTTTTGTGGCCCACATTGTTGTTTTTATACAATAGTCAGAATATGTACACAGTTCATCAGTTAATGCCAAACACAGACTCCATTATACAAATGTACTCTTTAATAAAATAGAGGATAGCTTGCAGCAACAACCCCCTTTCAGAGACCACCAAATGTGGCGCCACGTAATGGCTCAGGGGCTTGGCTGCCAAGCTGTCTGCTTGATTTGTTAGGCCAAGCAACAAAAGCCGGCTGGCTGGCAGTCAGCGTGTTCAAAGTGCGTTGGCAATGAGGCGGGCGTGTTCAACGATACAAAGTTCGCCGTTTCTCTTATATACAAATTTACATAAATATAACCGCTCCTATAATTTTTATAGTTGTGTTCACGTGGTTATAAGATCGCTAAACACACAATACACTTCATATAAAGCACCACTTTGCTTTTGTTTGCATTGGGACATTTGCATGAAATCGATAAATCTCGCAAGTTTCGGGGTCAGCAGCTCAACTTCTTATTGTCTTTTTACGTTTATCTGTCATGCTGTTCCAACTTTTTTGTTTTTGCAATTTTTTGCATTTTATTTGCAGATTTTTGCACTTGGTGCGTTGTTTTGATTAACAGCAGTCTGTTAAATTCTGCTCAGAAAGTCGGAGAGCATGTTGTCTGCTTAAATTATATCTCCCCTGCAACATGTTAAGCAGCAACATTTCGTTCGAAACATGTTGCGCAGGTTGTTACGAGAAGTTGCAAACGACAAATTTGTTGTGATGTCTTTGATTTCTTTTCGTTCAAAAAATACAGTTATAAGTCTAAAATTTTTTCACGAATACCAACATATAAACGTTAATATTTCATGAGATTTTGTTCAGTTCAGACAGGGAACTGAACTGTCAAATATTTGTTTGTGCAAAAACTGCGTTCCATTGGAATTGACATTTAATTTTGAACCACAACAGCTGCTGCAGTTTCACTTCAACAGCACTTAACAGCCCTTACAAGTATGACATATTGGGGTAAGTACTGAAGCTACTTGATATTATATTTACTTTCGTATATCATAAATATATATACATACGAAATACGCATTCGGCCCATCCAAATTGTAAGTGCATGCAACCCTGCCACCCTAACAAGTGTCGACCTCGCGAATTCCATGTGCAAACCTTACCCTCACAAGCTACGCCGTCACCATATAATTCGAGCATCCACTGCCTGCCCTTCAAAATTTTCCACGCCATTCATTTCATATAAATATTTATATAGGAATATAATTTCTATAGGCACACATTTACAGATACCATGCTTGCAGCAATGGTAATTTTCTCTGCTTGTGCTTGCTGTCAATCAAAAGCTTTTCACCCTCTTCGTGAGTGTATGTGTCTATATGTGTTTGTATATATCTTATTGTATTTTGTACCGTACTGATATCCGATGCGATATTTGTATCTATTTTATTGATATATACACCTACATATCGCACTCTCTTTCTCCGCCACACATTGGATCCACATCACATTCTCCATCAACGTCATCTGTGGTGTCGTGTCATTCATCAACTGTGCTAAATGAATTTTATCTGACTTTTTTCGCACAAGTGTGTGGTTGTAGATACATACACACATATATATGTTTCTATGTTCACTCACGATTTTTGTTTTCGTCAAACCGTTAGTCGCGCGTCATTTCTTTCACTACATGTGTCTCATTGTTATAAACAAAGTCGTGCCGTTGAATCTCCACGAGGGAGGAGTTCACTGATTGACTTTCGCCCGCTCTTTATGTTGCGATCAAACGTGTTATATAAAAATTAGTTTCAGTTTTTCATGCATTAGCAGCCCGCTGATTGACACAAGGTAAATTAAAAGTGCTTTTTGAGGTTATGAACGGAAAAAAGATTCGGAAGCAAACAATAAAAGCTCCTCTTAACACATTTTGTTAAAAATTCATTTCTCCGTTTTTACAAGTCATGGAAAGTAATGGAAATTACACGTGTGTTGAGTGCTGGATCTTATTTTTTGTCTAACCTTTAACCCTCTAATACATACATACATTTTCCCATACGATATTATTACGTAAAATCATCTTTTATAATATATTCTATAAAAAAAGAAATCTTCCAGCTATTTGCTAACAAGATCCGTAATTATCATCAAACCAGCAATTGAAATTTCTCACATACTCCACTCGTCGCTTATCCTATTCTAAAACCGGTGACAATTTCTACCTCACATTTCACTTTCCTTGTAATTCAAAGCCAAATAAGGCATGCGCAAACGAGAAGGAGAAGAAGCAGCAACAAAGAAACTGTGCAATAACTGATGCAAAGAGGCTCGAAGTTAGCAACAGTGACTGTCGCTGCAAATGCAATTGTCTGAGAAAAGTGCAATTTGTTGCTATAAATGCCAAGCAAACGCAGTGTTGCTTCGTGAAAGTGGTGGCAGGTATGGTTGCACATATAAATTTGTAAGCAGATCATTAATAAGATAGGTAAGAAAAGTTAAGGAAATCGACAGAAATATATATGAAAAGCCATGGGCAATGTTGAAGCAATAACAATTGTCACCGCAAGCTGCGAACAAAACACCGATCCAATTGCACTTAATGAGTCATGTGCAACTGCTGTGCGAATAGTTAAAGACGCCAGTGGTGACAGTGAGTCTCGGTCTCGGTCTCGTTAGTGCGCTGGGCGTCCGTGCAGCCGCTTTGGCGCTGTGTTGACAACTTTGCCGACTCATTTGGCAGCAGCGTTGGCATGCGCTGCCTATTGCTGCCAAAGCTGTCGATTTTTCTTTACATTGTTGCTCACATATACCGACACAGTATTGCTTGCCAGCAGCTTCAAGGTGCCCTTGCAACAGCACAACGCTTGGCGTCTCTTGGGCTACGATCTCTACTGCAGTTATTACTTGTTGTTGTTGCTACTGTCATTGCTAGTTAATAATTCAATGCATTGCCGCTATTGTGAAATGTGGTATTCACATAACAACAATAAGAATTTTTACACTTGCCTTGTTGTCAAGAGTAAAACAAGCAAAAACAAAAAGCTAACAACAACAACAACAATCGTAACTTTGTTGGCAAGAGCACCTGCTGTGACTTCTGCTGCATTTTTCAACGCCAATTGTTCTGATTACAGCAGCGCCTTGTTGCTATTATTGTTGTCCAAGGTTGCAACGACTTTCATTTTATATTGTTGCTTACAATTTAGAACCAGGTTCATGCTCTAGCTGTTGTTGTGTGTTTTTCATTGTCATTCGGCGCAGATTTATGGAGTGCGAAGCGTGTGTCTCGTGTTGCATACTTGGAAATGCATTGAAAATGTGTGACAAATGCCTCTCATAACACAAACACATATGCACTTGCCACATATGGTTGTATATGATTGCAGATGTATGTGTTGCATGCAACGAGCAAACTATTCTTATGCCAGTAAGAGTGTGTGTGTCACTAGCGTCTCAGGTAACTCGAACGCTTTGTGTCTGCAATTTGTATTGACTTTTATTTTCTTTTTCAACATCTTTTTTCTTCGCATTCTCTGGCCGACTTATGTCTTTTTGTAACTATTGCTTTTCTATTTTTACATTTATCTGTACACAATAAAATGCGGTTCGCAGCTTTTGAAGCCATTTATAGCGATGATGACGTTGTGTGACAAACTTGAGGCGAGCTGGCGGTGGCTAGTGTCATTGAGTGGCATTCAGGAGTTTAGTTGCACAAATACACATATATATGTAGTATATAGTTTACATGTTTTTGTTGTTATTGCATTTCCATGCCACTGAATGTCATTGCAACAACGTGCTCGTCAATTTGATTGCAACTTGTCAGGCGCCAAATGTGAAAAACGTGTGAAATGTTTTATATCTGTGGCCTTTGGAAAAATCCATTGGCAACTATTTATATGTACACATGTATGCAGATTGCAAATGGCAAGCTTAAATATGCACATTTCTCATATTAATGTTCGGTTATATTTTTTATAAACATACATACATTCAAATATAATATGTATATGAACCATATTTCATTTCCAGAAAACAATTTATTTTCTTTTGAGCGCATTAAAATGCAGGAATAGCAATAGAGACTTGGGCCTTTATACCCTGCAGGAAAGCGTTTGAGAGAGAAACCTTCAGAGCGTGGGTAATATTTGTTTATAAGGGGACATTGGCAAGGGTTGATTCCATACAGTGTTGGCATCAATGAGACCATTGTGATGAATACATTTCTAATTGATTTCACTAACATATCTCTGATGTTAACCGATATACTATATAAGTAGACAACCGGAAGGACTGAGATCCCCATATTTGCTGTAAATCCTTTATGGATATGGATAGAGATATGGATGCTACAGTAAATATTGGCGCATTCCGACCATTTTTGAAGAAAGTTGCCACAGGTTAAATACAGTGTTTGGTATAAGTTATTGTCCTATCAAAGAAGTTAATATAATTATTAAAATACGTTCTATGAAAAGTAGATGTGGTTTTACTCCGATTTAGAGCACTTTCGAAACAAAATGAATGAAAAACTGAGCTATGTCAATCAATCACGAATTTTCCTGCGGGATATGCACACATAAACATTTAAGAAATTAACTATTGTGAGTATACAGCATATTGAATAATATTTTGTCAAAATAAATGCTTTTGAAGAATTCTTAATGTTTTATTTTGATTTTCACGTATATTTAACTTTGACTATTTACTACAAAACGACCAGAGCCTCTGCCACAAAGAAACTAACGAACAAAGCAAATGGGTAATAATATTTTAAAATGTAGGAAATATAATTTCCGAATATTATTAAAATTCTTAAATAAGCAAAAAATCGCAAAAACCATTAACACGTTGCTCAAGAGCGACGAAATTTTAATTAAATACCTTAAATGCTCAAAAATTATCATCAAAGGAAACATTTTTACTAATTTCTATAAAATTTTATAACTTTTGATCTTCTCGCTTGAAAATGCCAAACTTTCGGAATCGCAAAAAATTTAGCGTTTTTAAACGACTGGGCCTACTAAGTACGAAATTCCCAATCAACAAAATATTTGTATACTTATCCATTAATATCACACAGTCAGTCTTACTTGCAAAGAGAGAAGAAAAAGAAAAGGATTTGTATTAGCGATTGATCATTTATTAACTCAATTTGTGGCGTTAATTATGGTGTAGGACCGATAAACTCTAAAGAATTAAACTGATCTGCGTGCGAAACGCTATAGGGAGCGACACTGTATGGCTCTCAGCGCAGATACATACTTGTGTGTGTGTACATTGTGGGCGTGCAGCAGCAGTGGTGCAACCTTAAAGACCGTCGCTAATGGCTGTGTTAATGTTGCAGCTGCACCCACGGGCACATAAACTCAGAATTTAATTTCATAAACAAAGCACACACACACATTTACAACGAACAACAACAACAAAAAGTAACAATAACAACACTGATTATGCATTCAAGTGCAGTGTGGTGCAGCGCCACACTTCGCTGCGCCCACGTTGCATTGTCACAATCATCGATAAATAGCTGTTTGGCAGCGTACAACTCATGAGAATTGGAATGAATGCTCGAGGATTTGTTTAGAATTTTCAATTATAAATACCGAATTCAGCAGGAAATCTCCTTAATTGTGTATGTTTAGGCAAACAAGCGTGTGTTTCTTACTTTTTTCCGGAGTGTGCGCGCCATGTCGCAAGCACTGTAGGTGCAACGCAACATTTGTTGGTGTTGATGTATCTTTATGGGTTTTCAATGTTTGTTGATTTTTGTAATTTTGACTTTATGTTTTAAGTTATTTACTGCCTATGAGCCTGGTCGCTGTGGCATGCAACATGTTTACTACTATTACAATATGTACATACTATATATAAAATGTATGTATATTTCAACTTGTATATGTATATTCACACGATTGCCGTTCACTGGTGGCTTATTATTTGATGGCTGTTTTGGTTTATATTAATTTTGGGTTCGTTGGCTGCTCGTTTGCATATTTTGTGGCGCTGCGTCAGATAAACGGCGCCAAGTGGCAATTATGCGCTTGCCACACGTTGCACACTTACAACAGTTATGTATGCGCATGCCTCTGTGGCATAGTGGCACGAGCAGCAGGATGTCGCATGACGGCTGTGGCCGATTTAATATAAGCGTTTAATTTCGTAAGTATTCGTTTAATGTTTTTTTTCGGCGGCTGCCACTAAATATCGTGTGAGTGTGTTGGTGTAGAGATATATCTATACATACGAATATGCCACGAATGGCAAATGGAATGGCAATTGAAAGCTTTATTTTATGAGGAAGTGATTAAGGTTGTCGGATCCGAGATTTCTTAACAAAAATAAAGATAGCAATAAGCTCTTTCGGAGTTAAGGTCTTAGACAGCAAAATACTCGAAGTTTATTTCATATTCCGTCATTCATAAATTTTACGCGTAAGTTATCTTTCGAACACTCAGCGTGTTGACTGATCAAACGTTTTTCACCGTGTAGCTCTCCTAAATGTAGGCAACATTTTTTAGCCATGACACAAACCACTATCTGCTTCAGAGCAGATCATACTATAGAATAAAGTATGACTCATCAACGTGAAAAAATAAGCTAATTTACAAGTTACTTTTCTAAATAGACATTTATAGTAAACTTGTTGAAGAAGGTTCGACTTTGTGACTCTCAAGCACTAACTTAGCAACCTAGTTTCTTCAACATTTCATAGAAGTCTCAAAAACGTCAGTTATTACCAGGAATGTAGAATTCATCACTGTCCGAGTCAGTGATTTACATACCGAAACTCTTTACACAGCATGAAGGACACACCATGAAATGACGCTAAAGCTCAGTGGGCCAACACATTTTATTATATTAATGCCAATATGTCCTACATTATAAACGACTTAAATAAAATATCATAAATTTTGAGCTCGAGTAGTAAAATTAAATGTTCATTTTCTGAAAATTAGACCAGATCCTTGTCAACTAGAGGCTATTTTTATGTGCTTGTTGCAACCCGCATTGCCCTGTTATTTTACTTTTTTTGTAGCTTAAGATGCTGCTGCACTGACTGTGCAAACAACTCTTGTTGCAGTACACAGATTGTTTGTTTGTGCTACTGATGTTTGCTGCCACTACTCGAGCGCACATAACTTTTTTGGTTTTGCGTGTTCTACAATAATAACAACAATAACAGCCAGAACAAAAACTGTCAAACGCCCGGGAGATAAAAAAGCTGGAAGCTGGAAACGTCATATGCGTCCACATCGTTTGGCACATTTCTCGGCTGCCATTTTTTGTCAACTCACATACATACACACACGCAAATATTTGACAGCTGCAGTGCCAGTGTAGGCTTGTGAGTTTGAGCATTCTTACAAAATAAACAGAAGTCGGCCAGGCGTCACTTTAATGGGGTTGCAACAACAAAGGCAATATGAAAGTCGACAGGGAACATGCAAGCATGTGTCCAACAGTTGCCACACACATACTCAGAACGCTTTCATTGTGTGACTCTGACAAAAGCTGTCGGTTGCTAGCTGAAATATCATATTGTACCGTTCGTGCCACAAGTTTGCAGAAAGCGTTGAGCTCATTGCTCCTTGCAGCTTCCATATATATATGTATGTGCGTATGTGTGTTCTTCTTATTGTACCCATTTCGGCGGACACATGTGGCCACGCATGCGATTTTAGCTTAAAGTGACGCATAAAAGGAAAACAGAGCAACATGAAAATAACAACAATAACAATAACACTGCAACTGCATATCGTATTTTCATATTTATCACTACGCAAACGCATTTCGGTGCATTAAGTGTCAACGCAAGTCAGTAATGCCATACAGATTATTTACTGACATAAATATTCATGCCACACGAACTTCAACTTGCCACTGACTGACGCTGGCGGAATATTGAAAATTCTCATACAGATACGTATTTGTATATATGTGTGAGTGCACCGACTTGCTCTGTGTAATGTGGCAGTAAGTGGCTGCGGCAAGTAGCAAGTGGCAAGTGGCAACTGAGTTTAAGTAAACATCATTGACACTTCGTCACTGCCACACTGCCGCAATTATCTCTTGCAGACGCTCCTCTTTTCGCAAACCTATGTACGTATGTGGTATGATGTACTATGCGCGTCAGCTGTTCTTGATGATATTAAGCTTAATTAATGAATCCATCAACATTATTATCATTTAATGTTGCACTTTGCAAACAAAATGACAAAAATGCAAAGTTTATATTTTATTCTTATATGTTTGTATGGATGTGTGCGCTTTAACTGCAGCCTGGCTACCGCACATTGGCCTCGTTCGAGCTGCGGTTGTGGTGGCATGAGCCTATGTGTAACGGTGATTACAAACACTGAGAGATTTTCTTTGAGCTAGTGAAAGAATTGAATGGATATTAGGTTTCTAAAAATTGACTTGACGAATTAAAATCGATTAGGTTAGAAACTAGAAATGGAAATCTTACCACAAAAACTCTAACCTATTTTTCTTTTGAAAGGATAAGATAAAAGGGACCTCCGTAACCTTTTATTCGGTAGGAAAATTCACTTATTGAAATATTGCTAGAAGAGAGAAAGTAACTGGAAAAGATTTTAAAGAAAACGATTTCATCTCTGGATACCCTATTTTCATCAGATGTTAAAAAAGAGATTCCTCAATCATATGTTAACTCCAGATATTCCTTATTTAATTTAAAGACTTCTGTATCTGGATTATTTAATATTTCCCCCGATTTTAACGTTTAAAATAAGGGGGATTTTAAGCAAGCTAAGTAACTAAATAAGCTCAGCATTAATTAGTTTTTCAGCTACTAATATTCTCAACGGATTATTAAAAGTGTATCAGAACCAAAAATTTACTAGAAATCGACTCACATTTCTCCCAGTGCAACATCTGTGGGTTAATGGAATTGGGCAAACGACCGACCCCAAATAGCTGCCTTACAAAATGCTTGACTAACTGACTGCCTGACAGGCAAGCTCATTTCTCTGCAAATTGCCAACGTCAAGCAGCAACCCCTTTAGTCATCGCAATACGAACATAAGTTGTAAGTTGCATATGGTATGACCAAGTGAACCAAGAGTGGAGAGAATGCAGTGGCACTGGAGAGGAGTACGAAACTGAGGACTTCATGGAGGGTACGGAACGTGCAGAAATATATGAATAAAATATATTTTGATATGTGGTGCATAATGAAAGACAAACAGCAAAGCAAAGCTGCTGAGAGGAGGAGGAGGAGCAGAAATCAAGAGAGGGGAGTTTGTATGCTGGATTGATTGAATACATATGTGACTTTGCTGAAATACAGATGAGTTATGCATTTATGAAACTAGATATGTATGTATATGCAAGTATGTGTGTATGTATGATCATACAATTACAGTTTATGCTGTGTGCTGCTGACACAATTCGAGCTTGTTGCAACTCAAAAGCTGTATTATCCGCCCCCAAGTTACAATATGCATATTTAAATAAATATTCTCCACACTTTCATCCGTCAACAGCGACACCACAGTTATAATAAAGAAATATATATAAATAAAATACGCGTATAACAAAAACAACAACAATTTTCATTTGAGCTCTTAAAAATACAAAAAAATAAGAAAAATATGTTGGAATGTGCAAGTATGAATGAAATAAAACAAAAAGTTAATATGTAGTACTATATAAAGGGTGATTTTTTAAGAGCTTGATAACTTTAAAAAAAAAAAAAACGCATAAAATTTGCAAAATCTCATCGGTTCTTTATTTGAAACGTTAGATTGGTTCATGACATTTACTTTTTGAAGATAATTTCATTTAAATGTTGACCGCGGCTGCGTCTTAGGTGGTCCATTCGGAAAGTCCAATTTTGGGCAACTTTTTCGAGCATTTCGGCCGGAATAGCCCGAATTTCTTCGGAAATGTTGTCTTCCAAAGCTGGAATAGTTGCTGGCTTATTTCTGTAGACTTTAGACTTGACGTAGCCCCACAAAAAATAGTCTAAAGGCGTTAAATCGCATGATCTTGGTGGCCAACTTACGGGTCCATTTCTTGAGATGAATTGTTCTCCGAAGTTTTCCCTCAAAATGGCCATAGAATCGCGAGCTGTGTGGCATGTAGCGCCATCTTGTTGAAACCACATGTCAACCAAGTTCAGTTCTTCCATTTTTGGCAACAAAAAGTTTGTTAGCATCGAACGATAGCGATCGCCATTCACCGTAACGTTGCGTCCAACAGCATCTTTGAAAAAATACGGTCCAATGATTCCACCAGCGTACAAACCACACCAAACAGTGCATTTTTCGGGATGCATGGGCAGTTCTTGAACGGCTTCTGGTTGCTCTTCACCCCAAATGCGGCAATTTTGCTTATTTACGTAGCCATTCAACCAGAAATGAGCCTCATCGCTGAACAAAATTTGTCGATAAACACATTTCGAACCGAACACTGATTTTGGTAATAAAATTCAATGATTTGCAAGCGTTGCTCGTTAGTAAGTCTATTCATGATGAAATGTCAAAGCATACTGAGCATCTTTCTCTTTGACACCATGTCTGAAATCCCACGTGATCTGTCAAATACTAATGCATGAAAATCCTAACCTCAAAAAAATCACCCGTTACATATGTACGTGTGGTGGTGTGCAAAATAAAATGGGGGGCACAACACAACACCGCAGATAAATACATACGTATACGTATTTAAATACATATATACAAATATAAATATACGTCTGGTGACGTGCTTATATTGAAGCCAGTGGGTGATTATGATTAATACCCGACATATCAACGACAAGTGACAGCGGCAGCCAAACCAACAGTAGTCAATTTAATGTTTGTAGGGAATCCCTGTTAAGCGCAGACACATACACCCGTATACATACTCTTTCACTGTATATATTGACTATATGTACGTATATATGACCGCACAAATGAAGTGAAGTGGTTGGCTCGTAAGCAGAAGGCTGTTACACTGCGAGTTGTTGCTGTTGTTGTTCTTGTTGTATGCATATATATACAATATTCATTGAAAACATTTCGCTATGCAATCTAATGGCAACAGAAGAATATTGTGAAAACAACTCAGTCGTTACACGAGGAGGAGGAAGAAAGCACACCTAAGGGTTTGTTATAAAATGAGAAGTTAAGAAATGGAGCATAGAATATAATTCTTTTACGAATAATTTATTTCTATTAATTTAAAACCGGGATCCCGAAATTCGGGTATACAACTTTGGGATCCCGACGCTTTTTTAAATATAACTAAATTTCTACTTCACTTAAATATCAATTTGATTAGGTTTTAACTATTGAATAACTACATCTGGTATTCGGAACCCCAGAATATTCAGTGGATTGATATTATTGCCTTCTAGTATCAAATTCCAATTTTTAACTCATGATTAACTGAATTCAGTAAGTTCAAAACCTACCACATACTTAATATCATACTAACACATTGCTAATAAACTCACACTTTTGACGGCAAACGCACGGGTAAATATGTCATAATGACACGAATGACACCAACGACACATACCAAAAGGCAAACAGACACCTTAGAGTTGAAGAGGGGTGCTTTAAACGGCAGCGTGTGCAGGGGAGAAAAGTGACTAGTAGACAGTTTGCAAACTAAATATGTGTGCTTCTATGTGCTTCTATGTGCATATGTATTCACGTTTGTGTGCTTTTGAATAATCAGTGAGTCAGTGGGTGAAATTCTCTCGTCATTTCTGTAAACCACGGCGGAAGCACTAATAAATGTTGAACGGTGGCGCAAGAATTATGTGTGCGTGTGAGTATGCATGCAAATGGCTTAGCGTTTGTGTTTGTTGTCTTCATAAGAGCAGCTACTTGCAGTTTGTGGCATGAATAGCCACATCTTTTGGCACACAATATCGCATATGTTTCGGTGTGGCTGGGGGTATTCGCTTACATGTTTATAAAGAAGGTTAGTTTGTCTCTTGTGTGAGCAATGTCCGCTCACATAATATGCCACACAAACAAAAGCAAACAGTGTATAAAGCTTAAAAATGCGAAAGCATGCAAGCAAAGTGGTTGAAAGGCATGTGAGAAGGTCAAAGTCAAGTGACACGACGCTTGAGCAGAGATGTATTTATGCTCAGATGTGGTAGTATTCGGTAGAAAGGAAATAAAAATAAATTAAGAACAGAGAAAATACAAACAGTAGCGATAGGTGCAACTTAGATAAGTTGACTAGTGAAATGCGAAAGTCGCAACTTAAGGCACTTTCAAAGTCTTTTAATGCAAAAGTTAAATCACGAAGGATCAAGCACATAACTCATACGACATGTTGACCCTCTTTGCTCTCTTTAACTTTTCACAATTTTAGCGAGTGTATAAACCATAAACTGGAGTCATCACTAAGCAGATTAAAATGCTCAAAGTTTTTAAGCACTTTGCAGTGATTTCTCGCTTTTAGTCAATTGCAGCTGGGCAAATAATTATATCGAGACAGAGCAAGTGTGTTAGCTCGTGTGTGAGGGTGTTTGTGTGTTGTGAACTTTTTGGCAAATTGACCATAATCAAATCAATGGCCGACTGACTGACTCGCTGGCTGGCAGTGAGCGTGCCAAATAAATGAAAATTCATGGCTAACTAACTTTATGAGCAAAGTGCTCTTTTGCCAACACTCAACCACATTTAAGCCGAATTACGTTAAGTTCGAGTGAATAGCGTGTGGCGAGTGAGCAGAAATATGCAAAAATAGTTTTTTTTATCATATTCAAAAATGTTTATAAATTAACTTAAGCATTGAAAGTTAGTTTTAGAACACACACCAACATATATACAACCACAAACACACACTTTTCCCTACATCTGCACTCATGTGTCATGTGACATGTGGCAAGTGCGCCACAGTGTGAGTATGTGACTGTTGCGGCCGGCACATCTGATTCATGCTATGGAATAACGATAACTCATACGACATGTTGGCCCAACTCCAGAATAAAGTTTTCAGACATATCATTTTATTGGCTTTTCGTGTGTGCTTGCAGCGGCTCAGAGCGCAAGTGTTGGTTGAAGTTATGGCTTGTGAGTCCTGTGGATTTATAGTAAAAATGGGAAAAGTGCAGAAACAACACCAAATGTGCTCCGATTTGAAACTGACAGTGATTTAACAACCGAAATATGTGCGGAGTTTCGAATGCTTTGGGGAGCCATTTGTGTGAATTCTGATTTCGCTCACTTCGAATAGAGATTTTAAGTTCTTATTGGGTTTATGGAAATTTTATGAACAGTTCAAATATTATAAAATGTTTCGATTTAATAAACTCTGATCCTTACTACATCAGAAATATTTAAAGCCTCGGATTTCGGTTGCTTGATGGAACCGTATTCTTCGATCGATCTGGATCGATAAAATACCTTGAATGGAACCTAAATACTGCATTAAGGTTTGAAATAGTTTTCCATTTTTAGTCTTCTACGTTCGAGTTAGAACGCGGTTTGGAAGCATAGAAGAGTCAATGATTGCGAAAAATTTCTCTGGACTCAGTTGCTAGTCCTTTATTCACTTATTACATATTGTTCAGCATAAAATAGTAGTACATATGCTGTCGAAGACTAATTGAAATATATATAAAATTATTTATATTTCTTATATTTGCTCATTGTTATCTTTTATAAACTGAACCCAATGAAATTAGCATCGCTAAATTACCGCTTTGCTGCACTGAGAAAATCGTTTATCATATTTAAGCTTAAATTTAGCTCCTTGTATTATTTGCAAGCGCTGCCATTTATTTACATTTCTGCATCACTCACATTGAGTTCAGTGGCTTTTGTGTACTTTCCGCGGGCTTTGTCTGACCTGTTTTATTATGAAAAGTCTCTTACAATGTCTGGTCACCCGCATTTGATGGCTCGTCGAGATTACAGCCACAGCCTGTGCTTAGGCCGAAGCACTGAGCTAGGCGACAATTTTATGATGTAATTTATATCCAAGCACATGACGAAGTATATAAGAGTATATATGGGTGGCAAGCTATTTATAAGCAAAGCCTGGAAAGCCTATGATTGTGGCCTAAACGCTTTTTTATGACGAAATGGCAAAAATGCTGTCGCATTAAAACTGACACAGTTGTGGATTCATAAAAACATTTGTTGCTACAGCAATAAAAAATAACAATAACCACCATGCTAACTTAATAGGAATTAGCAACTATATTAAAGAGCAGTAAATTTGCGAACACAAATAACAATGAGACCGACTACAAAAAAGTAGCAGTAAAATAGTAATAGAGATACAATACGACAAAGTACTTAAGTGCCAACACACATACAAATATTAGCACATACTCGTATGTATGTGTGTGCATTGCTTGTGTTTTAGTGGCGTAAAATGTTTGAACAAATTCTCGTAATTTATTTAGATGCAATTTAATTAACAGCTCAAACATATATTTATACATTTGCAGTAAATTCGTAGTGAATGTCAACCAATTATGCAAAAGTCACACAAAACACATATTCCAACATACATACACATTTCTAATAAGGTAAATATTTACAATTTATAATAATCATATTTGATAAATATTCAAAATATTTACTTGACCATTGTCACATAAACATATTTTTGGATAAATTTTATGAAATTTCATATGAAATTCTACTGTTTGTACATGTGTCTGCATGGCTGTATTTGTACATGAAAGGGCGAAATTGTGCAATGACGAATTGAAAATGCATTTAACCGCAGGCGCTCATCACTTTGGTGGTCACCTCTGGTGTAAATATTTGTATGTATGTATGGAGAAAGAAGTATGAATATCAATCATTAACTCCACATAAATTATCAGCAGTCCAGCTAATGGTCTAATACCATACCGAGAGAGAGTCGAAATGGAGTTCCAAGTAACAAATAAGCTCCTTATAAATTAGAGTATCCAATATCATATTACGGACACAAATGAAAATTTTTTCAAAAGAACACAGTTTTCAGCATCATGCGATCCAGGATGCATTATGAAGTAGCTGTAAATACAAGTTGATCACGGAGCTCATAAAAGAGGTTAAACTAACTGCTCCTATAATTTATATGTTTCAATTAGAGACCAATCCTGAGCACCTAGACTCACTTCCAAAGGCTAAAGAATCCTTACAGGATACTCATTGATTTACTGAAACAAGTCAGCCGTCTGCAAAAGTTTTAAGATCATAAATTACTTCCCAATTACACCCCTCAAACACAACAATGGAGCACATAACCTATCTGAAATCCCATGAATAAACCACAAGTCATTTTGCAAATGTATTCTTCTTCTTCTTCTTAACTGGCGTAGAAACCGCTTACGCGGTTATAGCCGAGTCCACAACAGTGCGCCACGCATCTCTCCTTTTGGCGGTTTGGCGCCAATTGGTAATACCAAGTGAAGACAGGTCCTTCTCCACCTGGTCCTTCCACCGGAGTGGAGGTCTCCCTCTTCCTCGGCTTCCACCAGCGGGTACTGCATCGAAAACTTTCAGAGCTGGGGCACTTTCATCCATTCGAACAACATGACCCAGCCAGCGTAGCCGCTGTCTTTTTATTCGCTGGACTATGTCTATGTCGTCGAACAACACATGCAGCTCATCATTCCATCTTCTGCGGTATTCGCCGTTGCGAATGTTTAAGGGACCGTAAATTTTCCGCAAAACCTTTCTCTCGAAAACTCCTAGTGCCGTCTCATCGGATGTTGACACTGTCCACGCTTCTGCACCATAAAGTAGGACGGGAATGATGAGGGACTTGTAGAGTTTAGTTTTTGTTCGTCGAGAGAGGACTTTACTTTTCAATTGCCTACTCAGTCCATAGTAGCACCTGTTGGCAAGAGTGATTCTGCGTTGGATTTCAAGGCTGACATTATTATCGGTGTTAATGTTGGTTCCTAGGTATACGAAATTATCTACAACTTCAAAGTTATGACTGTCAACAGTGACGTGGGAGCCAAGACGCGAATGCGCTGACTGTTTGTTTGATGACAGGAGATATTTCGTCTTGTCCTCGTTCACCACCAGACCCATTCGCTTCGCTTCCTTATCCAGTCTGGAGAAAGCAGAACTAACGGTGCGGGTGTTGTTTCCAATGATATCGATATCATCGGCGTACGCCAGTAGCTGTACACTCTTATAGAAGATTGTACCTTCTCTGTTTAGCTCTGCAGCTCGTATTATTTTCTCCAGCATCAGGTTAAAGAAATCACACGAGAGTGAGTCACCTTGTCTGAAACTTCGTTTGGTATCGAACGGCTCGGAGAGGTCCTTCCCGATCCTGACGGAGCTTTTGGTGTTGCTCAACGTCAACTTACACAGCCGTATTAGTTTTGCGGGGATACCAAATTCAGACATCGCGGCATAAAGGCAGCTCCTTTTCGTGCTGTCGAAAGCAGCTTTAAAGTCGACAAATAGATGGTGTGTGTCGATCCTATTTTCACGGGTCTTCTCCAAGATTTGGCGCATGGTGAATATCTGGTCAGTTGTTGATTTTCCAGGTCTAAAGCCACACTGATAAGGTCCAGTCAGTTTGTTGACGGTGGGCTTTAGTCTTTCACACAGTACGCTCGATAGAACCTTATAAGCGATGTTAAGGAGGCTTATCCCACGATAGTTGGCGCAGATTGTGGGGTCTCCCTTTTTGTGGATTGGGCAGAGTACACTGAGATTCCAATCGTCGGGCATGCTTTCTTCCGACCATATTTCGCAAAGAAGCTGATGCATGCACCTTATCAGCTCTTCGCCGCCGTATTTGAATAGCTCGGCCGGCAATCCATCGGCCCCCGCCGCCTTGTTGCAAATGTATTAGTGCTCTTCAAATATGCTGAAAATTATTATATTCAATGCATTATTTTTGTTGTTGTTGAACTTGTGTTGCCTGTTGTAATTCCATTGTGTTCTTTATTTACATTTCACAACAAAGTCACTCAACTAATATTTGCAAATAAGTTATTTTGTAATATTTAATGCCTGGATTTATTTAATAACTGTAATTGCTACTTGTATTGTCATGTAATCGAGACAAATACAAACTGTGATGTTGGATAAATAATTGAATATGCTAATGCACCGAATATATTAATGAATGTGATAAAATGAAATGACGCGTTTGTGAACAATATCTCAGTTAAGTAATTATTTGATGAAATTTTGTTTAATACCATTTATGAATATTATTAATGTGAGAGCTTTCATTATTCCGAAAGCTTTAATTATTGTGAAAGCTCTTGAAGTTATTTACACTAGGAAAAAGAGCTCTACTATGAACTAAGCTATGTACAGAAAAGTATAAAAATAGTAGCTCTTTTATATCACTCAAAATACCGTATATATCAAATTTTGTCGCATTAGGTCATCGCTACAAGTTTCATGAAAAGCTTCCTACATCCTGCGCAATTATACTATCTTATAAAAAAATCTCAATCTTACACTTTAAATCTGTAACTTGTAAATGCTTTATGCTTCATTTAACTTTAAAAGTTTTATTTATCTTTTTATTTCTCATGTCTGCTTGCCTCTTGCACTCGTTTATTGTTGTTATGCGTATATTACAGATTGCTACAAAAATACCGTTGAAATGCTGCGCATGAAGTAAATATAATTTTCAATAGATTTATTCGGAATGTCTTGCATTCGCCAGCAATTTGTAGCAAAATATAATTCGGGTGACAGCGGATATTCGAAAATGTAAAAACACATTTCAGATTAAACTGCTGATAAATTAATTACTTTTTAATAAAATTTAATTTTATGTACATATTGTGCAATAAAAGCTGTCAATTTAGTCTAGGTGCTAACCATAAAAGTTGTTCAGTTTCAGTTTAGGGGTTATCCCACTTCAAATTCTTTCTTTATGTTTTTGTGCGTATTTTCATAATATATTCACAAATATTTTTAGTGCATAATCACTTTTAAGCTTTGATGATGAACTCATTTATTCATTATTTCAATTCGCATAAATCCTGAACAACAACGCATTGTCATTGTGTCTTCGAATATTCGAATGAAAGTCAACAAAAGCTTTTTCTGTCACCGAATGTCTCTTTGTTGGAGCGAATTATTTAAAGAATTTATGTGCAGAATTTGTATTTAGTGAATCGCCAATGAGTCTTTATTAAAAATATTATCCTATAAATCTTCTATTTCCGTTTAGTTGTCGGAACCTGATTATTTTTATTCGAAATTGGCAATATGGGAATCATATTTTTGTGAAGATTAGTTATTTGCCAGATTTAAGATTAATTTATAAATAATATTTCAAAATTTCGATTTCATAGTTTTTACTTTATAATAGAAATTTTACTCACCCGAAGACTTTATATGTATGGGAGAACATATCTTAAGATTCACATCTTATAATCTACAATAGAGCCAAGAAGATGAAAGCTTACCTAAAATGAAAAGAAATAGTAGGGTTATTAAAGAGTCATAAAAATATCATATGCAATTCAATATTCAATAAAATAAATTACTTTTTTTTGGAAATTTTTAATTATGTACGACGTCCCTTCATTTTAGAATGATTATATGTATATATGTATATGTTTAAACCTTTAGAATTAAAACGAAATCGAAATAAATTATTTGCATTTCAAGAGCGACTCGACAAATTTTGAAGATCCTCGATTCAGACCGTCTTAGAAGAATCACTATTAAATTATCGGAAAGATTCACTTAAAAGATATATGCAGTACAAAGTTCATCAGTACGTTCAGATAAACTATGTAGACTTAGGCAAGAGCCACGGCTTCATTTCGGTACCACAACGTTTACTAGACCGAAATTTGTAAGCAGTTAAAGTCATCAAATATGTGTACATCCTTAGGAATATATATACCTACATATTGTACATAACATAATTGGATTAGAATCACTTTGCCAAGCAATTTAAACTTTTGCCAACAATTTTGTAACAACAAATTTTTCTAGACACATTTCCGCTGCAGACCTTTGGGGTGGGTGTGTTGAGGAAACTTTTTACTTTAGCACCCACTCAACGGCAGAGACACAGCCGCTCTGCGTTATTAGCCATCCTTGTAATTCCGTTATGCAGCGTTTTGTAATATAAAATATGTAGATAAAAATATATATGAACAACAATAACAATAAAAAATGCGTTTTACTTCAATGTGCAGGCATCTAAATGACTTTTAATGCTAATGTGTTGCATTCTATTTCGTCTCTACGTTTCGCTGTGTGTGTGAACATTATAGGCTTATGACAATTTGTGGCGCAAACAATTTGCATAAACTTATTGACAATTGCTATTGATATTGATATTGACTTTTGATGTGCAAACAAAGATATTTGTTGGTGTAAAATTTATATGCAATTTGTTACTTAACGGCACATATAAATCAAATAAAGTCAATAGAGAATCAATTCCTTTGATTAATTAATGCTTAGTAATGAATATTTTAAATATACAAATGTATTGTGGGAGGGCATTGGATGGTAGACACAATGAGCTGTAGAAATATGAATATGTTTGTATATAATAATGCAAATGCTAGAATTTTATTGCTTATTGAGAATGCGAGAGTGAAAGGAGATATGGGAAGAATAAATTATCGGTTTGTTAGCATAAGCTATATGAATTGATTGATTATTTATCGTAAAAAGTATTTGTAACTAATTATTATTATTATTATTATATATATATATTTGGTGTAGGAACCGCTTTTTAAGCGATTATAGCCGAATCCACCAGAGCGCGCCACTCATTCCTCCTTTTTGCTTTTTGGCGCTAACCGGAAACACCAAGTGAAACCAGGTCACTTTGCACTTGGTCTTTCCACCGGAGTGGAGGTCGTCCTCTTCCGCGGCTTCCTCTAGCGGGTACTGCATCGAATACTTTCAGAGCTTGCTTCAAATAAAATAATAAATTATTAAGAAATCTTAGACAAATTTATATACATATATATTTTTTGTTTTAATATGTATTACCGGCTGAATTCAACTACCTAAATTTAATACGTTTGCTTCGAAAATTGACTTAGACAAAATTTCCTCCTGAAAATAGAGCTTTCACATAATGAAAGCTCCGATAAATGTTTTTTCCTGCGCTTTTGGTTTACCGAATGACATCTACCTTTCTGAATGTTAATTTTAGTTATAAAATTAAGGGAAAATTATTTTACCTTAACTTTTTCACGCCTTGGTTATAAACGTTAGTATGTTTCCACAATAAAAAGGCACTTAAAACTGATTTACTGCGGTAAACGTGTATTACCGGCAATTAAGGAGCTAATCGAAATTGCAAAATCCCGTTGATTGACAATCAGATTTCTGCACATTCACGCTGTGCCAGAGTGATTAGCCGTTAAGCTGTCACTGCTGTGAGAGCGCTGAGGCAACTCCCACGCTTGCGATATTGCATGCAGCAACTTGTTGCACTTTTGTTCGATTTTGCTAAAGATCAAATGTATGTAAGTACATTTGTATGGATGTTGGTTTGTACGTAGGGTTTGTTGGTAGGGTGTGCTGCAAGAATTTGCAATTTATCGACGCACACGACTTGTAAACTGACCAATCAGCCGAGCAACGATCAGAGCAGCGCAGTGGGTAATAAAAGCGTTGGAGAGAATGAAATTGAAAAAGTGCAAGTGACAGCTCGTAAAGAAGTCAAATAGCAACTGGTCTACAATTCCACCAGTGCGCGATCGAAGCAACTCTGTCCGTGGCAAGTCAACTGCAGTGAAGCGTAGTCAATCTAACTGCTCCTAAGTCTGCTTACAAGTAGCACACACACATACACAAAGTAGTATACAAGTGCCGCCATAGAAGGCAACAGGAAAAACAACAACTGCGACTGTGATGACTTCAAGGTGACAATTGTTGTTAACAACAACGTACAAGCAACAACTCGCGCTCATATCCGGCTTTGGTGTGTGTCGCTGACGTTTTGTTGCAAGAATGTATGTGGCAGGCGGTGTGGCAAGGGTGAGAAGCGCAACCCATTGGCGTCGTCGGTTCGTGCTTGCGCTTCGGTGCATGATGGCTTAGGCGCTTGGGCAGTGAAAGCTGTGTCACGCTGCTGAGTCGAAACACTAATTGCCGCACCTTCTGTAATTAAGATGTGGCAGCAACAATGTAGATGAACCAAAAGTTGCGTCAAAGCGACTCGACAACGGAAAAAAAAACAAAAATCTACAGAAATGCAACTTTGCTGGTACTGTGCTTGACTTCTGCCAAGACTCCGCCGCACTAAAGACTAAAAACTTTTAATTGTGCCTAATTTATCTAAGTATTTAGCTAAGTTCGTAGAGAGAAAAAACTAAAAGTGACTAATTTGAAGGTCTCACAACTACAACTTCAATAGCACGAAAAACGAACGCTACTATGAAAGGTAATATGAGTGTAAGAGTGAGTAAATTAGTGACTTAAGTGTGTTTTAAGTAGGGAGTACGTTGATATGGTTGAATATTTCGAAGCTTCGTTTTTATTTAATATAGAATTCAGTTTTCGTGCTAGTAAGTTCAAAGTATCTCTATCTTGAAAAGTAGTGTTATGAACACTCATCTGGTATGAATCGTTTCAACTGGCATAAGAGATATATAAACTCCAACAGGATAACTTTGTTGTTGCTTTTTGCATTTTCATACATAGCGTCCAAGAGAGCTAAAAAATAGCGTGTGGAAAGGTAGTAAATCGAACAAACAACTCGCATAAAATACTTGAACTGGTATACTGAAATAGAGCTGCTCTGACGGCCACCTAAAGTTAATTTGTTTCAATATTACTCTTAAATTCAAATATGTACATATATCGAATAAAAATCAAACACGAAGAAAAATTATAAACGAAAATTGAAAGAAAGAAAATTCATATTTTTTAAATAAACTTCATTTTGATTTTCTGTGAATAATTGACATGCATGTACATATGTGTTATTCGCAGCAATATGCAATTATTTTGTTCTTCTTCGAAACTAAATTTTTATTCAGAAATTTTTGATTTCAAACTCTTGATTAAGTTATTTATGAGTTTGATTGTTATTTTGCTGGCATAATTGATGTATGCCAAATGAACTTTGAGTTTTGCAGAGTTTTTCTTCTTCTTTTTCATATTCTTGCAGAACTAATTGGCAGTTAAGACGAAATTTGATCAATATTTCATCAAAAACAATTGAGTTAAATTAGAAGGCGGACAAATGTGAATTTATGGGACACTAAAAATGCTTCCAAGAAGCTTGAAATTCATTTAAGTAATGGTAAAATATAAGAGAAATTATTTGAAGAATTATTTTATTGGATGCTGTGTTTTGCTTTCACACAATGGATGTCTCACGTAACCTCAAATCAAGTATACGGAAATTTTTTTTAAAAGCTACCAAAGTGGCTTATCTTTATTATCACATATCTTTGCATATATAATATATTTTATGCAATCACATACTTTATTATTCAAAAATGCTACCTTTTTTCACCACGCCAGTTAACCCATTTCATACCCACATCTCCTGGAATGTACCCCTAGACAAATCGCGACCTCAGCAACACTCAACTGACAGCAACAAATTTTCCATAACAAAATAAAATGAAATGAAATAAAGTTTTCGGAAAACGACACAAAAGTATCCACAAAAAGTGTGAATGTCCCCAATCATGTCAAAATCATACAATCAGTGTAATTAACAAAGCCCCGACTCGGTTGATTGGTTGAGTAGCCCAACTACAACCATTCATTCATATATATTCAACTCCATCACACCCCTCAGCCATTTTGCACCTCAGCGGACACTTCAGTTGTCGGTAAGAGTTAACTTTCTATTGTTGTTTTAAACATCTCGATGCTGTAATATCGATTTTTTTGTTTTTGATGTTGTTGACATTTGTACAGTAGCCGAGATTGTTATTATTGCTAATGTTGTTGTATATGCATTGATCCGTATATATATTTTGGGTGTTAAATCGACTTTATCGCGGTTTGTTTTATGTTCCACAAATGATTTGTTGTTATTTTATTTTAATTTTTATTATTTTGTGCACACACCCGCAACGCACATGCAGGGAGCGCGAGAGATCTCTGCCGCAGTGGGTTGTGAGTAGGGCCACATTGTTGTCGCCATGCACCACTCAACGACAATATAATCCACTTCGGCTTGTTATAATAGCATTTGGAGTGACATTGCCTGTACGAATTGTTGTTGTTTTTGTTGCTGCTGCTACTAGCGAGGTTGCTCAAATCACCTTATTGTTGTTGTTTTGTTTTTATTGCTGCGGCGCTTATTGTGGCTATAAGCGGCTTCTTCCATTATTTTTGTTGCTGGCAATATAATAAATAAATCACAGCTCCAAAGTGTTTTTCTGTGTGCGTCTCTGCTTCGCTCATCAGCGCATTTGTTGTTGTCTCACCGTTCGATTGCTGTCATGTCAGGCGCATCGGTTAGTTGCTCGTTTACCAAATTCTTTCAAGTCGGAAGTAATGTTGTTGCCGTTTTTTGGAAGACTTATCGATTTTTAGCGTTTTTTATCCCTATTATCCATCTTACTTCCTGTTTTGTCATTCGGCTCTTGCATGATTGTTCTTCGACGCATTATCCATCACTTCATTCGACGTTTGTGTGTGTGTTGAAGTGTCTTTTTTTATGCTGAGAAGCAAAGTATTACTCCAAAGATTAAGAAATTGCGCCCTTAACTGCTGCCAATTCTTATAACTATTTCAATAATTTTAATGTCAATGTTTTGATTGTTTTCATTGAGCTTTTCAAGGACCTTGCACTTCTCTAAACGCTTCTAAAACATTTTAGCTTTGAAAGCGGTATATCTTTAAAGGGCAGATTTCTTCTCATGTTATTATTTTCAAGGAAAAATTATTTGGATCTGTATCGTTTATATAATTGTGAATTGAACACAGGAACTTTTTAGTTCGGATGACTAGTATTGTACTCGGAAGTACTCATTACTCTATACATACTATACTCATTACATACTATATGAACAGACCGATTAATGTGAGTGCTAAGAGTGAAAAAGCTCATAGTCAAAGCTTTGCTTAGAAGTGGCCAAGCAAATTCTCTGCTCTTTCATCAATTTTACATAAACGCCTCTTTGGGTTCCTTTAATGAGCTTATTGGTATTTGGTTCGGATACTATTGCTTCCGCATTATATTAAGTACACTGAATTGATTGATATATAAATCAGAACATAAAGCAGTTGAATAAGGATATGACTCACATAATACATTCATATATGTATATCATCCACACCTGTACATTTGCACGCACACAACGTCGGAAATCCTTAATTACCACAATTAGGTAAGAAAGATATGTGTGTGTAAGCACCGGATAAGACATACCACCCCAACAATCCATATATACATATATATAACTGTATATAAATGTGTCTGAGCGAATACGTGTTTAGAGAATTATTTCTGGATTCTCCATAAGCCTCCATAATAATCACAAGTGTATGGGAGAACATTTAAGAAGTCAAATTGTAAAATGTGGCAAGT
Organism: Zeugodacus cucurbitae; assembly: GCF_028554725.1. Taxonomy (NCBI): domain Eukaryota; kingdom Metazoa; phylum Arthropoda; class Insecta; order Diptera; family Tephritidae; genus Zeugodacus; species Zeugodacus cucurbitae. The sequence continues at coordinate 49,307,705 of NC_071669.1, forward strand.
GCCTTTGTGCCACCAATATAATATATGCTTCAACCAACACATATTTTATTAATGCAGACAAATATTTCCCTAACTAATTTATCAACGTAGCACGGTGCGAACACAAACAAAGACCATAGAAGAGACACATACATTAAGAGAGCGGGGTAGCCGACGCCAGTATTAGAATTGAGTTGATAGGTGCGCGACGCCTTAACAGAGTCAACATGTGTATTAAATACTTTGGCGTAACGACGCACCGACTAACGATGGCAAAGTGGTCATTAAATGTAAAAAAATGAACAAAAACAACAAAAAAGTATGTGAAATGCAGAGAACAAAGAAAGATATAAAATTAAAGTCAAGTCGCTGCAACTTTATTGCGGCTCAAACACTTTTCCACAATTTGCGGCATAATGTGGCAAGCAGCAATTAAAATCAACAGCACATGGAGGCGGGTGAATTTAGAAATGCCGTTGAACAATTCTTCCACGGAAGAGCGTAGGAAGAAGCTTAGACAACAACAATAATACATACTAACAAAGAATAGCTGTGCTCAAGCGGAACTGGCTGACAATTACAGACATTAGCAATGATAGCTAGATAGAACCGAAAGCGTTGACTTACTGGGTGCTAGGTAAGCCTGAGGAAGAGACGGAACAGGAAGTGAGAGCATAGAGAAAGGTAAATTACTGTCAGCGCAGATGCGAAGATTCAACAAGTGCGCAAAGTACGAGAAAGAGTGTGTCTCGGAATGCGCGGTTGGGGTTGTTGGAGTCTGTCAGGGCACCCAATATTAGTTGGTTCGCCGGATAATTGCCGAGGAAGTGACTGCGAGTAATTAGACAAAGCTGAAATGTGTGGGAGTTTGGAGTGGAAAAAAGTTAAATGAACGCAATTGCGTGCCGCATGTGTTGGTATGTGCTCTCTAATTGAATGCAATTAATTTGTTTTACAATTAAATTAAAATTTTAATTGTGATAAATTAACGGTTTGGTGCAATGACAGATGGTGCTGAGAAATGCCGTGAAACATGAAAGTATTTGTTTCACATTTCAAACGCTGAGGGCACTCTGTGAAAGAGTTAGAATTAATTAAAGAAGCTTCTGGTCCATATATAGTTAGAAATAAAATTAATTAAATGAAAAGTTGCTAAAGAATGGAATTTTTTTTATAACAGGTGGAGGTATGAGGCTGTCCGATATGAAAAGGTTTGATATTACCATGTGAGGGATGACCGCCTTTAAAAAGAAAATATTTAGAGTTTGCCGCGGCAACCATATAAACATGTGACAAATACGCAATGTAGTCAGTTGGTCGAACGCGTTTAGTATCTCCACATACAAGTTTTCTTTGTGAGATTTCCAAAATATTAATAAGAAAGATCTTGGATTTTGAATGTTCCAAAAAATGTGCGTAATTATTTATCGATGTATTCATTGCAAAAATATTTGAACCTGTTTAGATATTTCGATTCTTAAATCATAAAGACGTTATTAAGGAAAGTATTATATACATTTCCAGCTTAAAGAATTCCACAAAATAAATTAACAAATAAATGCGTATCCCTGTGGTTGTTGGGAGTCTTCTGGTGCTGCAGCTTTAGAGGAGAAGAACTGGAAAATATGGATAAAAAAGCAATGCAAGTGAGATACATATAAAAAGAGGATATGCATTTATTCCACAATTCATGCATAAGAAAATTTGAAAAAAGCTATAACGAGCTTATGACACCAATGGATTACGTGCAAATTACGAATAATGTAAGAAATAGTATTTTTATATGTGTTCATGTGCTGGAAATTATATACATACAATATAGAAAATGTATACTTCTTCCGAGTTTTGCATGTTATGAGACACATAATCGCAGCAGCAACATTAAAAACTCTACTCGTAAATACCAAAAGCACTTTCTAATCTCATTTCAAATATTTTATGCAAAACCATTGTTGATAAATTAATTTTGTCACCAGGCAACAGTTTCTAAACCACATAATTCAGTGTGTTTTAGCTTCAACAAGCACATATTTATAACTTAAGTTTTGTTATGTGTGTTTGGTTAAGTGATTATGCAGCATATTCGAATCAGAGAAGTCATGAAGATTTATGTCGTTCACGCCCAGTGCCTATATAATCCATTTTGTTTTCTACAGTTTTGTTTTATGTTATGCTATGTGCATAGCATATTGGTCAAGAAATTGCACTACACCAGTCTTGGATTAAGAAACTTATAATTTTATAGCAATTTAATAGCTTACACCGTAGCAAAGATCACACAGTAAGCAAAGCTGAGATCTTTGAGCGGTCGCTCAGTTCGTTTTTACTATGCGTTATGGGTACTTTTGGTATTCCCAAAAATAAAAGCTTTAATCTGCGGACAATGTTCTTAAATAATAAAACTCAACATGAATACCCTGATGTCAAACGAATCGGCACGAATTTTATCGGCATTGTATTGTCACCTATTTTAAAATTAGAAGTCACAGAAGAGACAATTCACGTTTAGAAATAAGAAGATAATCATATTACCTGTCATACTAATTTTGTATATGATTGAACTATGAACACCTCGGCCTATCTTGCGTGCTGGGTAGGCATAAGTATGTTTATCGACCACAAGTGTCTTTTTCGAAGCACTTGCTAACTACATGACCATTCCGCAAAAGTAATCGAGTACCCAAAAGGTTGAAGTTGAAGGTTGCCTTAATTACAGCGCTGCCTCTTCGCGAAGAATAATGTATGATATCCAACAACGTATGAATTTTGTTGTTATTGTTTTTTTCTTCACAACTCTAACTTCTTTCAACCAGATATACAAAATATTTAATGTCTACATGTTATAGTTGTTATTGCATATAATGGCCGATGCTAATTACCACATGTGAAGAAGCTTACACTAGTTAAGTTGCGAAAAGCGAGTAATTTATGTGAAACGAACATACATACAGACTCATATGTATATTTTAAAGCATTCATAAAAGTGTCTTTATATGTCTGTATGTCCGTATCACAATTGTTGAATGTCTGACAACATCAGGCCAATAGCTTAGCTGAGGCATAATTAGTCAGTTCAGTCAGTCAACTTTTGCAGGTTAGCGAGATCAGCGAGTTCCGGCACTACATCGCGTGATAAAAAGCGCACACAAACGTACATTCATATATATATATTTCTATAGATTTGTATTTTTTAGCAAACGTCAAAACGCGACCGGACGATTATCACTTAGATAAGCTGCTCCAGCTTCAGCGCTCAACTGTAGCGCGTTTCCTCAGGCGCCCGTGATTTAAGTTCGCACGTTCGTGTGACGCGTTGATTAAAATTCATTAAGCTGAGAATTGCTGACTTCGAAAATAGTGCAAAAATTAAAAATGTGTATATTGAGCCATGAAATGTAGATAAGGCTTCATAGCCGGCGAGTTGTCGCTTCGTTTTTTATGAATGATTCGTGGCGATTCCAACTTGTCTTCACATCTTGCTACATATTGAAGACATACATACATATTTATTTATTCTTGAGATTTTGAGTTCAAGTTTGTGGTTTCATGTTTGGTAAGTCTTTTACATTTTGCTGCCTCATCTCTTCTGTCGTGTCTGTGTTGTTGGGCGCTGACTCGTTGGAATGCCGGTGGGGGTTGTGTTATGGAGCCACAGGCGCTGCTCAGGCTCAAAGCGTGCACAATACATATGTATTTGAAGTACCAAACTACATATGTATGTACATATTTACATATAACTATATACAAGGAAGTGTGTGTTTGCCATCACGTTTGTGGAACCGGTTTCCTATTCTTAACTTGACTTTTGCGTCTCACTGTGGACAATGTTGCATGCTGCCCGACAGAATTGGTTACTTCTTCCACTGCTTCCTGCCATACAGGCTGTTGCTTGCATTATGAATATATATTTTTTGTTTCTGTTTTTACTTTTACATTTTATTTTTTACTGTGTGAGCCGCGAATTTGCCCTTTGATACTCGCAGCCGACTGGTTGAGAAGTTTAATGTTACCCGTTTTTGGTTCCTCTTTGATTTTGTTGTTTGTATTGTTTTTGGTATATTCTTACTTCATTATTTAGCCTTGTTGTTGTTGTAACTGATTTTTTTATAAAAATATATGCATATATATTTAGATAAACTTGTGTTTAGCTTTATTGTGCAGCGCTCTTTCGTTTACGTCGGCTTTTTTCAAGTTGTTCAAATATTTTCGTAGAATTCTTTGAAGAAACAGCCTCTTTCACGTGAGACTAAGTACAAATCTTTTTCACGGCTGACTAAGTTAAGTGGAGTTGCAACACATAACAAATTCAGAAAACGATAATAATAACAACAATGAAGAATTTGAGAGGCACAAAAGCGAACGGTGAAGAAATAAAAGAAGAGAAAAACAATATGAATAGAACTTAATATCAAAAATTATAAAATATTAAAATAATGTATATTAAATGATACAAAAGAAAAAGTCGCAACGCACGAAAATCGAAAATTCTGAAGTTGCACAACTGCCCGTCCGACGAGATGAATCTTGAAGGTATTGACAATAACCGTCGCATTTGGCGAATTGTAAAACAAAAACTGCATTATTAGCTCGCATCCAATCGCAAGACAGAGCGCAGCCAAAGGCTAAAGGGAGCCGGAATGGCAGACAACACAAGTAACGAGTGGACATACGTAGGGATATGAGTGTTGGATATACGTATATGAATACTTGCGAATGGGCAGCCGTTAAGGCCAGTCGGAGCTAGCGATCGAACAAACAATCAGGCCTCAATACAAGTGCATACAAATGTTTATACACGGTAGTTGAGAAGGCTTCCTTCCATGCGCAGCAACCCGGCAATCGAAGGCAGTCCTCTTGGCGGCAACGGCGGCATTTTCTCTGTGAAGTGTGCTGTGTGTATGCTTCAGTTGGCACATTCGAGTGCGCTGGCAAAGGTAAGGTAGGTGCAAAGTGGTTGCGGCAACGTAGAGAAGGTGTGGATGTTGAAGGCTTGAGTGCGTAGGATTGCATTGGCGTTTCGCGCAAGCAATATGGCATGATATTTTGAAAAGCTACCTATATTCGTATGCTTTGTACTTATGTATTTGCAGATATACTATATAAACACTTTGGAAGAGTCTATGCGTATGAAAATAGTTTATTCTAAGAAATTATATAAAGATTATCAGTTAAAGTATATTCAGTTTATTGAAGACTCTTCTTCTTCTATATACCGAACCGAGAATTGAGTTGAAACATATCGCCGGGTCGCGAATTTCAAGTTGCTATTAGGGAGTTCAAAGCTTTAGTGTCTTTACAGCGCCGCCTTTAATCATCTCAATGGTGCGAGAAGTTTTTTTAACTTCGACAATAATAATATTCGGGATTGTTTAACCTTCATTAATTATTAAAAAGCCTCCATACAATTTCGGGACCCCGATTTTGTTCTTTATAACTCAAACCGAAATTGACTTACGGGAACTTTATTATAAAATTTCGAGAAACGTTTGGGATTCCGAAATTTTTATTTTGAAATCCCGACATTTCGAAAGTTTTATACTGACTAAATGAAAAATCTAACTATCTTGTAAAAAATGGGTATTGAAAAATCCCAAAGTTTTTATCTTAAATCCCGAAATGTTTAGATTGACCTGAATTGTTTCAAAATATATATACATATGTATATGCAACTACGCAACTTATCTGGAAGCCAGTTTTTTTAGTTAATACCCAATTCGCAATCAATTATGGCATTAACTCATTGAATAGTGATGAACAAAGCAAAAATTACAAAAGAAATTTGACACCTGCAATGTTTTATCAATATGCGCGTGAATATTTTAAACCATTTTGCTCAAGTGCCACAATGTTAAATGCGAAGTTGTGGCATTTAATTAACTGGGCTATAGAAAAATATGTAAATATGTGACTTTAAAATGGTATGTACATATGTATTTGTGTTTGGACAAAGAAACGCCTACAACGCACTAATGCCAACATTAAAACAGGTATATTATACTCGTACAAAGGAACCTGTCTTTTGCAATTTTTCATAGATAATATTATACTATTTTGTTTTGTTGTTGTTGTTGACTTTTTGTGATGGTGGCAACAGTGCCAACATACAATGCGCCACGAATTTAATGCTGCCACTCACTTTTCATTATTAATTTTACGTAAAATTATGCTAATCCATTGAAATATGATTATGGCAGTCAAGTGTCGGCGCACACACATACAAACAAACATAATATGAAATCTTTATGTCGAAATCTAATCGCCTATCATTGCTTGAATTTCGTATGTAGTTGTACCTCGTTTATTGTTGTTGTTGTGTTATTATTTATTTACATAAGTGGGTGCCCACCTGTAGTGCCTTTGTTGTTGTTGATATTTAGATGAGCATTGCAATCTTTTGCTGCTTTTATTAATCAATTTATTGTTGTTGTTGGGCAGCCATATATTTTGATTTAAAATTTTTTATTAAGGGAAAACGGTTGTGTCGTCGCCATTGCCGCTACAATTAACTCCATTTGCCCTTGCAGCGCATTAGTTCCATAAAAAATATAATTTTTTGGTTAATTAATGATAAAAAAGCTAAAACACCGCTAATGAAGTGCCAGCTGCTGATTATTGTTGTTTTTGCTTATTGATTATTCATGCTTGTGAAGGGCTTAAATCAGAACCCCTGACCACTGAATGAAACGCCTAACGCAGTTCGAACAGTAAAAAAAAATCAACAACAAAAATTATTTATGTAAATTTTTTTGAACTTAAAATCCAATCTGTTTTAGCTGAATTAACAAGCGATTAACAATGGCAATAAATTTCAATTGGACATGGAAAAAAGGGCGAATAAATATTTATAAAAATAAGCACTAAAGAATACATACATATGTATGTATATGTACAACAACACTTATGTAGATGTACATAATCACACTACTTTACATGCAGATAGTTAAAATTGCCACTAAAGCGTTAAAGTGAATTTCACTAATTGTAACGGTAAATTGTAATTGTAAAATTTCGCAACGTTTCCGTTATTTATTTTTGCCTTTCCTTATTACTATTTTATTGTTTACCGAGCGCTTGTAGTTGTTGTTATTATCTTAAGTGCTCATTTGAGTTTGCTAGTTTCGCCAGTTTCCCTAATTTATCCAACATCAACAACAACCACTTTTACTAATTGCAACTTTTTGCAAATCCACTTAGCGCACACGCCCCGAGCGGCGCCTAAAATGCGCGCTTTTAGCTTTTGGGGTGTTAAGTGGAAAATACAAAATTTTAATTAATGAAAATTCAAAACGATTTAGTGGTTGCAATAGTAAAAATAAAATCAACTAAAGACAAAAAAAAGGTGGCAACACCGATAATGAAGTTTTAAAATTTTTTGGGAATTATAGTTTTCTATTAAACAATTCTGTCCGAAAAAACGGAAATACCTCACAATTGTTGTTAAACCAACTACTCGTGCATTTACCGTAAATCCCAAACGTATTCGCCAGCATTAATTGTGTTGCAGTTAGTGTACAACAACAACCACCAAAATTGTATGCAACACATTTGTTGCAACAGTGGCAAATTCCAATTGTAAGTGGAAATTATTTCAGTTTTCTTGCAGCGTCAATGCGGCATTGTTGTGGCAAAAACTTTCAAGGCTTACCAACAGCCAACTACAGCAGCATCAGTAGCTGTGGTGGCGTTTGGATTGTTTCGGTGTAAATGCATTTGCCCCATAGGAAAAAATAAAACAATAACAACAGTGTTAATAAGTAATATTATCGCGCATGTTGTTGTTATTGTTGGCTACATAGTCAACCGTTGTAACTAATTTGCACACCACCCACAACAGCAACAATTAAGCTAAAACTCTGGAATTTATATGGCCGTGGTGGAGGCGGGTGAGTGGGGGCGAAGCTATGCTCATAATTTGAAGCAGACATTTTTGTGTTGATATGCGAGTGTGTCTGTGTATGTGTGTGCGCCTCGTTTAAAATATGCAAATTTAATTTAAAAGATTCACTTGAAGGAGGCAGTGCCCCAACCCGCCATTTAGCCTTGCAACTCGGTCTGTCGGTGGCGCAGTATTGATTCGAGGCTGAATTGCCACAGCGAGATTATATAATAAAACTATGTATGTGTGTCTGTGACGTGTCTCAAGCACAGGCTTCCGCCAACAACTGAGTGTTTGGTTAAATTGGCAACCGTTGTTTTAGTTTTTGGCAGCGGCAGCGCTTTACGTCACAAGCGCGCCGTCGACCACCCCAAACCCACCTCCCTACTTTCACAGCAGTCGAAATCGCTCGTTTATATGGGATGTTGTCGCGGTTCTTGCTCAAGCGCCCTCCCAACAACTATAGATTTTCCAACAACACAATAACAATGCTGCTGACGTCTTTGCTGACACTCAGTCTGTACGAGAGGCTTCTTTGGTATTTGCATCCGAAATTGGAAATATGTTGTTGCTACAGATATAGTTGTGGATTTGATGTTGTTGTTGTGGTGAGTTTAAGTTTGCTTGCTGTTGTCGAGTGTGGGGTTGTCGTCGTTGAAATTGTAGATTTATATTGTTATAAATATTTTGTCATACTCGTAATTGTTATTGTTGTTGAATTTGCTTTTCTACAGTCTGTTGATGACAAGTTTTAAGTGACAAAACTAATATTTGACAATAAGTTTAGCAATCAGTGAGATTTTCTGTTTTTAATGATATTGCCAGAAATTGATTTCATTTTCATTTCGCTAGAAGTGAAGATTCTTTGTAGCTTGAGTAGTTGCACTTAACGAAAGCTAATTGTCAACTATTTAGACAACGGGTTTGAGGCAATTCGGTTATGTAATTGATTACAGTATGAGCAGATAAAGGTACCGTTAATTGGGTCTTTTGATTTGCAATGAGCATATCCATTAGGCACTGTTTGTTCGTCACTCTTGGCAAGTGATGATTAGATTTGATATTAGTGACTCTCCAGTGGCAAGTGAAGTCCAGGAAACTGTAAATTAAATTTTATTTAAGCCCTATTCTTACAGGGAATGTTCAGAATGTAACTCCTTGTTGGAATTTCAGGATTTATATTATCATTTAATTTAATAACAAAAATATCTATGTATTTTCATATATTTACACATAAAAGGGGTTTTCGGGATTTTTTCTCTGTAGTCCCGAAATTTCGGAATTGATGATTTCTTCATGACATTTAGTTTCGATTTTCTCTGTGTATAGCCTTCTTTTATTGTGACACGTTTTCCCCAAATAACCATTAAATTTGATTTATCTTCTCTATTTACGATTCTAAAAATTATAACTTTAAAAGAAAATGTTTACATATTATTGTTAATCACCAGTATACACATTCCCCGAAATAGATTAGATACATTTTATAATTAAGTTGACAATTTCTGATTAAACATGTTTCTCTTTTAAAACAGATATTTTCGAATCAATACAACTGAAATGAATTCCGAAATCTATTTCATCGCTCCGATTTTCGCATTCGTTATGCTCTCAATTTGTTACAGCAACATACAGAGAGGATACTTATGCTATGCGTCAATGCGTTTGCCAGAGATTAATTAAGTAATCGACTGCGAGTAATAGTGATTGATTCATAATTAGAAACAACATAATAATTTGTTCAGATCTGTGGAGATAATGAATAAAAATATGCTTAACTATGCTTCTATGCTGTTAAATCTTAATTTGTGCGCCCTTTTCGCATCGTCTCCCTTCAGAGATAGCGAGGGGCATGTGTGGGACTCCAAAAATCAATTGCGTGGACATTGTTTTTGTTTTTGTAGCTCGTTCCTTTATAAGTATATACATATATATGTGTATATATATAGTATATGTAAATTGAGTAATTTGTTTGTCTGCTTACAATTTGTTCAAATATTTACTGAAGATATTATTATTGTTGTTGTTATTGCCTTTGTGCATTTCACTTTGTGATTGAGCGATTTCATTTTATTTTATTTGCCCATTAAGTGTAATTGACTTTGCTGTTGTTTCAAAGAATTTCGCTGAATAGAAAAACTGGCTGATGGGTAAACGAAGAGGGGGGCACTTTGGCACGGCGGAATTTGAGTAGCGCTGCAGCTGTTTTGTAAATATATAATTATTTGTTTGGGATTTGCGAAATTCTATAAACAAATAAACGTATATGATCATATGAAGTAATCGATTGTCTGTAGGCTTATGTAGTATATACACACGTAGATGTAAGTTTGTAAGCAAAGATTTAGTATTTCGGCGTTTTGTTATGTATTTGATATAAGTTACAACGCACGCTTCCCACGCTCATTTTTAAGCTTTGTTTACAAAAGCAAATTTATGTATAACGAAAGATATTTTTGAATATTAGCGGTATTAAATTCTGGCTTCGAGATTTATTTCATGTGGTCCCGAAATTTCGGGATCAGTGATCTGGTTAAATTTATTAACAATTGAGAATTTTTGTAATTGTTTAACATTTATTTTCACGCAGTCCCGAAATTTCGGTATTGACATCTCTAATTGAAGTATTAGCTTTATATTTTCACAGAGATGTACGAGTGAGTGGCACTCGTATTCGTTTATATTTCAAGATTATTTACTTGCAATATTTGGCACTCACATAAAGGTAAATTTGTTGACATAAAGCTTTTATTTGGCGAAATGAAATATCGAGTTGAAGACACTAATTACAGTTAAGCTTCATCGGGTTGACAGAGCTTTTGTAATATCATTCAAATAAATGCTAGGTTTTTATGCGTAAAATGTTAAAGCTCTCCAGGTATTGTGGAGCTAACTTCTAGTCGACGAGATTTCAAAAGGGACTTAAGGTCATTTTAATATTTTATAGCCTTTGACCTAAGAAAAAAAGGTTAAAGGTTGTTAAAAACCACAACTTTCTTTATTTATTTTTCTATCTCGAAACCGAAAAAGCTCTCAAGTCATACTATGAAAGTATTACGAGTTTCTAGAAAAGAAGCTCAAAGCCCTTCATACATTTGCATTTTATCGCCCCTTTTTCTTAAGAAAAATAGTCTTTGTCTCCTTTAACATTAAAAGCAAGCAATTTGGGGTAATACGCACGTCCCAATTAAAGCACTTACAATTAATTTCCGAAAGCTTTGTGTTGAATATTGATGAAATCACGTAGAAACAACAACATAAACTAATTTCGTCCACTTAAAGATCATTGTCAACGGTGTTTTGTGGAAGCGTCAAATGAGCACAAAATTGACTATTTGTTGTTATTTTGTTGTTTTTGGCTATACATTATCTAATAGTCGCGCCTTAACGCCTGCAATCAGCTGAATGATATCTCAACACGTCCACACATAGACAACCAAAAGCCTCAATAATTTTCATTGAAAGGGCTACATTTCAAACACCGAAGATCTTCCAAATAGTTGTCAACAAAAGTAAACAACAACAAAAGAATACAAAGTTATTTTTGTTATGAGGCAGCTAGTATCCACAGCGGCTGCCCTTCAGCTGTGCCTCATCACTGCACTAAACCAAAGCCGAGAAATAAATATTTATGTTTGCCTGTATGTGTGAGTGTGTTTGTTTGCTTTCAAATACAATTTTATATTATATTTTTCAATATTTTCAAATACAATTTTCCAACGGAAATACATGAATCATGCCCTCATTTATAAGAAATGGCCTCATACATACCTCGAACATGATAAATTTTTTTCTACTAATTTTTTGTTTTTAATTTTTTACACATTTTCATTGAAAACTTCCAACATGTCCAAATAAATAGAAAAGAAGCAACAAAATCACTGATCGATAGGTATACATATAAACATCCACTTACATAAGTACATATATGTATGTATATATTTGTAGGTGATTTAGTGTTTCGTCAGAAATGTGTAATGAAAAGTCACAGAACAAGACGCTGACAATGATGATTACTAGCTGTATGTATAGTACATACATACTATGTGTATATCCAGATATGCGATCGAGTTGGAAAATATGAGTGCAGAGTAAAATACACACATGCAACTACACTTATAAGACCCGCGGGTCCGTCATAGAGGTGTGTAACAAGCTAAAAGGTAAAATCAAAAAGAATTGAAAATCCACTACCAAAGCAATTCAAGCAGCGAAAAATTAACAACAAAATATCACAAGAAATTCCAAAAGCAGGCGCTTCACAGCGGCAACAACCTTCGAAGGTTATCACTGATGCTCAAGAACACACAAACACATATATACAGGTGAACTATGATGCAAGTTGTTGTTGTACCGAAGGATTTGTTAACTCACAATTTGAAGGTAAAAGTGGTAATGCATCTTCAAGCCAACGCCAGTACATTGAACTCACACACTCACTACAGATGAATACTCGAAGACTTTGTTCAGTCAGTTTTCTTGTTGAGCACAGAAAAGCCAAACTGATTTCTTGTAACAAAATCCCGAAAAGAAAACAACAAAGGCAAACAGTCAATTCATTTAAGTGTGGAAAATGTACAAAATCATCACCATTGAACATAGTTAAAGTCAACATCAAGTAAGAGCGAACTAATGACTTGTCTGCCGAAGAACAGCAGCCAGCGTAGAGGTGGCGGTGGCTGTGCACAGTGTGTTGTGGATGTACACAATGTGGATAAAATTGCGAACTGTTACGATTACTGATACTAAATTTGAAGAAGTTTTTTATAAACTTTAATTTTTCTTTGGCAATGCCAAATATGAAATTCGGTAAATATTGGTAAAAATTACATTTTACATTTATCTGTATTTCTTTCTATTTTCTTTTAAGTTTAGGTTTGTATTTTGCTCTCAATTTATTTTGTCTATTCAGTCGGTTAAGAAGAAACACCTTTCATGGCTTCCAATACTCAAAGGTATAGGATGGAAAAAACTTATCAGAGTATCCTTGGAAAGCACAATGAACCTAATGATAGCCTAAGTGCCTCTCTTTTCAACCAACCAACCAAATTGCTAACATTTAATAAAAAAATATTTTAAGAACAGTCGTCAATATTAATTTCAGCATTCAAGAGTTTACAAAAACTCGCTGGAATATGAGTTCGATTCTAATATAATTCATAAGTGACAGATCTCTTTCAAATTTTGTTGTCAACGTCAAATATACTTTTTATAAGCCAGTTTGTAATTTTTATTTATTTAATTTTTTTTTATAAATAATCTAATTTTCGTTCCTAGTGTATCTATGAGTACATTGTAAAAATTAAAGAAAAAATTAAAATTATTTTAGAATAACAAAATCATTTTAGAATGTGAAGAATTATTGTAATTTATATAGTTTTTATTTTTGTCAAAAAATTTTGTCAGTTCATCACGTGACGACTAAAGAAGCTATCATAGATATATGAATAACTACTAATTTCTGTGGGTAAATTCTTAAAAAAATTCTTTTAAACTTTCGTTCACCTTGCTACACCGTGCAACGACCAAACAACCTGCCGCAGGTAGGATACCAACATTTCATTTATTTCACCTCATTTAGGCTGCTGTTAATGCACAAATAATGCATATCTCGTATTTGACTTTTTCGGTTGGAAGTACACAACTATAAACATGCACACGGTAATATGGAAGGGTATAAATATTTTTGTTTCTGTGTATTTGTACGTGAGTATGAGCCGACGATCACACGAATTATTCTATGCATTTTTCATTGTTGTTGCCGTCGTTGTTACTGTGCTACCTTTATCTTTTGCTTGGTCATGCTGCTGTGGTCATTGGTGTTTTTGTTGTTGCTTCAACATTCAGTAAATACAGCGATGTATATATCTTCTTCTTCTTAACTGGCGTAGAAACCGCTTACGCGGTTATAGCCGAGTCCACAACAGTGCGCCACGCATCTCTCCTTTTGGCGGTTTGGCGCCAATTGGTAATACCAAGTGAAGACAGGTCCTTCTCCACCTGGTCCTTCCACCGGAGTGGAGGTCTCCCTCTTCCTCGGCTTCCACCAGCGGGTACTGCATCGAAAACTTTCAGAGCTGGGGCACTTTCATCCATTCGAACAACATGACCCAGCCAGCGTAGCCGCTGTCTTTTTATTCGCTGGACTATGTCTATGTCGTCGAACCTCACATACAGCTCATCATTCCATCTTCTGCGGTATTCGCCGTTGCCAATGTTTAAGGGACCGTAAATCTTCCGCAAAACCTTTCTCTCGAAAACTCCTAGTGCCGTCTCATCGGATGTTGACACCGTCCACGCTTCTGCACCATAAAGTAGGACGGGAATGATGAGGGACTTGTAGAGTTTAGTTTTTGTTCGTCGAGAGAGGACTTTACTTTTCAATTGCCTACTCAGTCCATAGTAGCACCTGTTGGCAAGAGTGATTCTGCGTTGGATTTCAAGGCTGACATTATTATCGGTGTTAATGTTGGTTCCTAGGTATACGAAATTATCTACAACTTCAAAGTTATGACTGTCAACAGTGACGTGGGAGCCAAGACGCGAATGCGCTGACTGTTTGTTTGATGACAGGAGATATTTCGTCTTGTCCTCGTTCACCACCAGACCCATTCGCTTCGCTTCCTTATCCAGGCGGGAAAAAGCAGAACTAAAATATATATACTTATACATATAAGCACTGCAATATGCCCGCAAATATTTTCACCAAATAGATTCTTTAACATTTCATACGATTATTCTGGCATCGCCGCATTTAAGTTACTTTACCAATCTACAAACACACGGTCACACGCAAGTAGCAAACTACACTGACTCACGAGTGTACCTGTTAAAGGTGTGACACACACTCATACTAGTTTACAGCGATGCATTCAGACAGCGCCTTTGCCTCAGTTTCAATTTATCTGTCTATCGGTGAGTGAGAAATATGTACTAAGTGTGTCTGTATGTATGTTTTCCATAGTTGTATTCCTTTTCAACGATCATTATCCATTGGTGTTTAGTCTTTGCGGATTTTAAACCGCTTGAGGATGTGAGAAAATCTTTGATGCCTAAACTGCTTAAGTATTTGTTGTTGGCATGAGGAAGTGCGATTAAAACTTCTATTGAATGGAAAAATCGATTTGCTAGGAAATTAATTTTGTGCGTGATTGTGTGTGCGTGTCTGGAGATTATTGTATTGTTTAAACTAATGAGGAAAATAAATATTCGTACACCTACAAATACTTTAAAGGGATATTATGTATTCGAAATACACATATACGAGGCTTATGCTTGAGATCTCATCACTTTTTAATAAGTTTCCAAATCCTGATATGTCTTATAAGAACTGTTTTAAAACTCAGAACATCATTGAAAGCCTTCATATAACCGATTTTCTCAATTCCCGTTGTTTCCGATTCCCCCCGCAATTTTATTTTAATTTAATTTAATTAAGCTAATGAGGAGAATAAATACTCGTTTATCGATATATTTTAAAGCTATATTACATATAAAATATTTCCACAATCATGAGACTTAGGCTTAAGTATTCATCACCTTTTAATGAATTGGAAAAAATATTATTGTTTTATGAGAATTCTTTTAAGAGACATATTTACAAGACTGTATATATTGTTTTTTCGTTCCTAGATTCCCTAGATTCTCTAACAAGTTTTACTTAATTTTTTACTCTCTTCAGGCCTTTCTAACATTCTATTCCAAAATTATCATAATTTCTTTACTAATTTCTCCTCTTAATTATGTTTTCTATAATTTCACAGCAACAATAAACACATTTCTTAAGTTTCTAGTACCACCCACTTTCATATTCTCGTTCTATTTCTTTTAGAATTTTGTAAATTTAGTTCTAAAAGTTTGTTTGAGTGTACTCTCCACAATTTTGTTATTTTATTGTCTTTCAAAAAATAGTTTTGTTTACCAGCTGTCTGAGTTGTTATTGTTTTTTGTTTACACAAATTTGAAAGAGCTTTCTAAAGCGCATGAAATTCCAGTTAAAAGTTGGTGGGTGGTGTGTGCATAGTGCTGAGATTATAGCCAGCATGAATGAGTGTTTTAGGTAAGCATACATTTTAGAAAACTTAATGAGTAGTCAAGCAAGTGACTACACTAGGAGACGATTATATTACTTACTCAGTTTCGTATTTGAGAGTTTTTCAAAGGATTTTTTTACAAATTCAGTAGTAGTAAACGTTTTAAAATGCATATCTCAAGTAGTGTATATATTTCAAGCCAAAACGAACATATTTCTAAGAGGTTAGGGTATGTGAAAGCGAATAAAAAGGACTTAACATTATAATCTTATAATTGAAATATATATTTTTTATATGTTCCTTCAAAAAGTAAATAAATATATTCCTTCTCAAAACTATGGACTCAGAATTTCCGCTCTAACATCAAGAAGTCTAGCTCCCCAAACTTTGTTTACTCTATTTGCTACAAACTAAGTAAATAGTATGGGTGTGTAAATAGTTAGTACTTTAAGTTTATCTACGGCAATAAACAGATCATTTAATGTATAAACATCAAGAAATGCTCAGAATATTTACGGAAAATGCATATTCATGTGTCATTCAACAGTCGCCACACCACCGAAATGCTCTAGATTCACTCGATGCCGCCGAGAAGGAGGTCTGTCGTTGCACTGCTCGTCGCCTTTTTTTTATCGCTTTGCCATTGCGCTGCACCTGAGCCTTAACTCATTTCATGTGCATTTCAATGTTTATATAACAATTTAACGCTCTTCAGTCCAACATATTTAGGTTTGTTGTTGTTTTTTACTTTATGTATACAAATTCGGTAATATTTCTGACTCCTTCATCGCAATATAGCAGCTGTGTGTTATTTGAATAAGTAGCCAAATATTAGACCAAATGTGCTTGTTGTCTGAGATATGAGTGTGTGTTGATAGGAGTTTTATGAAATACAAGGCAAGCGTCTGCTGTGCTCCGCAGAGTGCAGAAAAATAAATAAATGCATAAATAAACGAATAATGAAAATGTTATTCTAAAAGCCATACCAAATATGCGTATCAGTGTTAGTTGCAAGTGTATTTATTTACATACATACATACCCACACATATGGACTCACGTGTATTTATGCATTTGTCTTCGCATGCCGGCAATATGTTGCGCTTTAGTGGCATTTTTATTATTTACAAGTCTGCCGAGGAGACATACAAACACACTTACACTCACCTATACACGACTTGGCTTCTTCTAGCGTCTTCTTGTCATTGCGCTAATACTTTTATACCGCTTGGGAACATAAACAAATATTTATTGTATAAACGCTGTGCAAATATATACATATATACATGGAGAAAAAAGAACTGAAGAAATGCAATAAAACTAGAAGACTTGGAGAGTCTCTAAGAGCTGCCACATAGCTGGCTGACAGCTCCAGCTTCGCAGAGTGAATACACGGCGTTTATGTAAGTGTGTGTGCGCCTTCACCTGATGGGCTAAAGGAATTTGTATAGCTATACGTTTATTTACTCATATGTTTACCGTAGCATTTACATATCGTATCTACAGAGTTATGGCAGGAAGATAAGAGCGCTTGCTTATAAGTAAATATGTATGTACTCTTGCATTTATATAATATATGACATGTACATACAAACGTGACTAATTCTCATATGACAGGCTCTTTATTAGACAGCAGGTGCTATAAGGAGGTGAACCTCAATCACCTTGGGTAATTTTCCCCTAATTTATTATACTTTTTAATGAAGTTGGAATATATTAATCTGAAATGTGTCATTGTTATCAAGAAATTTGCGTAAATGGATAATCTATTACTCTGTTACTTTTTCAGTGATTAGTATCGATTGTTAATTTTTATCGACATGTCGTAATATTATAATTATAATGTATGTTGATGATGATGATAACAGGTCTTGACATCAACTATACTATACTCGATATTTTTTTATCGATGAGTGCTTTTTATTGCATATGGGTATTTTTCAATAAATTATGAAGAACTTACAATCGATAATTATTATTTTCAATCAAAAGTTACCACTACTTCGTATCGAGTATTAAGATTTTTAGTAAATATTAATTATTTCCCTTTTTAAATAGGATTTTTGTAGTAATCTTCAGTGTACTGTTTATTGACTGCCTTCGATTAGCCAAAGATTGGAGAACGTCGAATGTGTAATGTAGATAGAAAAGTAATGTGCACTTTTAACCACTTTTGAGAGGTCTAAGGGAGTAGTAAAGTATTAATTTGCTAAGCTAGAATATCACGCACACCAATTTGACTATTTTATTTGCTCATCTCAAATCTCAAAAAAAAATTAGCATAATTAGGCACTTTTTGTAGCTTTTTAAGGTCAGATCGTGCATATAACTTACTTTGTTGTTGGCTTGCAGCGCCGCAACTACTAAACTGTTATTGTGATAACAACTGTTGCTTTGAGCGCTGATACAAAGCAATGAAAATAAAGCAAATTGAATCCAAGTATACATTCGTGACTACTTATACACCTGCACAACCGTCACCTCGGCTGCTTTGTGTCGCAAACACTTTTTGATGTATCGATATCGCATGCGAACTCACGAGATATTAAACAAACAATAATACACATACACTAGTAGATATGTACAATAGACTTGCGATAAGATTGCGATAAAGTTATGCCCTGGCGGTTTTGGATTTGCCTAAATATTAATTTGATATTGAATTCTTGTGGTTTTATTTAGTTGTGGACTTTGTTCTTTGTTTGGGGTCTTTATTAAATCACCAATTTTGGTTATGAAGAGCGAAGTGTATAATGGTGCATATATTACTTTGATAAACAATATATTCATGGTAAACGAATTCAGGAAGGAAAATAGTTTATTAAACAATTTCCCCAGAGCATACAAAAATAATTGGATAAAACAGAA